>NW_028261395.1:38059965-38377865 GCF_051295495.1 Thamnophis sirtalis
TGAAGACAGCTGTGGCAAAAAGGGTTGCAAACGGGATCCGGCTCAACTTATGACGGAAACGCCAGCACCAGTGGTGGTCATTAGATGAGGAGTAACTCTCAAAGGTATTTCACTCATCCAGTGGCTCAGGCTAATGATCTAAGCCTCTTTGCAAGGTTGTTGTGTGATTTAACAGATTAACAGAGTTGGAAGGGACCTTGTAGGTCATCTAGTCCAACCCCCCCTTGCTCAAGCAGGAGACCCTACACCGTTTCGGACAAATGGCATTCCAGTTTCTTCTTGAAAGCCTCAAGTGATGAAGCTCCCACAACTTCCGAAGGCAACTTCTGTCCCATGGGATGATTGCTCTCACTGTTAGAAATTTTTTCCTTATTTCTAGGTTGAATCTCTCCTTGGATAGTTTCCATCCATTATTCCTTCTCTGGCCTTCAGGTGCTTTGGAGAATAGCCTGACCCCCTCCTCTCTGTGGCAGCCCCTCAAATATTGGAAGACCCCTATCCTGTCTCCCCTGATCCTTCTCTTCACTAGACTAGCCAGGCCCAGTTTTAGCCTCCCCTCCCCTCATCGTTTTGGTTGCTCTTCTCTGCACTTTTTCTAGCGTCTCAACATCCTTTTTTTATAGTGTGGTGACCAAAACTGGATGCAGTACTCTAGGTGTAATCTTATTAGGGCTTTATAGAGTGATATTAGCACCTCCCTTGATCTCAATTCTGTCCTTAATGCAATTTAGGATTGCATTGGCTTTTTTGGCTGCTGCCGCACACTGCTGGCTCATATTTAACTGGTTGTTTACTAAGACTCCAAGATCCCTCTCACAGTCCACCTTAGTGCCACCTGGAAGAGTCAAAAAGAAGAATTTTGAAATCTTCCAAGTCCTCTTATGGTCTGAATGGAGCAAGGAAGGATATTTTCAACCCAAACCCAATCAGCAAAGAAGAATAGTCTTTGGGTGAACGGCTCCATGTAACTTGGTCTCTAGGATGGATGCATTTTCGAAGAAAACCCACAATCACACTTTTTTTTATTGACAATAATGTTGACAAGTTGCATATGGGACCCAATTTTGGAAGGAAAGATGAGACCAGTGTTTGGCGCATCACTTTGCAGTTTAGGAACTGTTAATGCAGTTTAGGATTGCATTGGCTTTTTGGGATAAAACGAGGGTGGGCCTATCAGAAAAATGCATAAGTCACCTTTGATCAAATTGAGGAAAGTGGGGGGGAGGAAGACCCTGGAGAATCACAGTCACCAGCACTGAAATAGAGGATGCACATCAACCTGAAGCCCACCCCTCACACACCCCAGCCTTAAACCTAATTATTCTCCCACTAAGAACAATACACTGTTCAGATACTGCTGTTTTTAATTTCCTTGTCGTGGCTGAATAATCAAAGTACAAAGAACAGGGTTGACAAATGGATGAGTCTGGGGTCTCGCTTCTTCCAAGCCAGCCCAGGCAACCAGCCATTCCTTTAAAAACAGGCCCCTCATGGCTGGGGGGGGGGTGGCGGGGGGGAGGAGAAGAGAGGGAGACGGCCTGTATGATGAATGTGGGAAGGAAAGCTGACACACCGCTTTTAATAAAACATAACGAAGCATGGCATCGTAAAATATTTCCTTTAATTCAGTGGTCCCAGGAGGACCCGTAATAGTAGCAGCTCCGAAACACACTTGGCAGTTTGGCTGGGAGAGATGAAAAGGGGCTGCTTGTTGTACAAGCAGCCTTTAAGGCCCCCCACGCACCTCTCCGGCAACCTCGGAAAAGGAAGGGGCGCCCGTTGCTACTACGAATGACTCCCCGGCCGGCCCTGCACGCAACTCACGCAGAGACACAACTGGGGGGGTGGAAAGCAGAGCCTCCCCGCCACCTCATTCTTACAGGTTGAAAAATAAATAAATAAACAAACAAACAAACAAATAAATAAATCCATGCTAAAGTATGCCTGCCTCCCACCATGTATTCTGCCTTGAGGACTAGCAGCTTGCTTTTTTTTCTTTTTCTCAGTTAGCCAAGAAAGGAAGGGATGCTTGCAAAAACAAGCACCTTCACCTCCATGTCCTGCAATGAAGCTGAGCAACTCAAACCCCTGATTTGAGGAGACATCACCCCTCTCCCCCCCCCCAGCCAAACTGTGCATTGTTCTTTTTGCTAACACCCTTCCTGGAGTTTAACCGCGAATAAAACTCTCTTCCGTACATCCAGGAGAACAAGCCATGAATGCTCTGATTGTCTGAAATGCTTCCCTATCTGCTGTGTCCCACCCAATTAGCTATATGGGCCTGTTAAATATGCTCCCCATTCTTATTTATTTCAGAGAGAGAGAGGAGACAGGGAAAGAGAGGAGAGGAGAGGAAGAGAGATATGAGAAATAGAGATGGAGTGATGGGAGGGGGAAGGAGGGAGGGGGAAAGAGAGAAGGGGAGAAAAAGAGAAGAGGAGAGAGAGAGAGAGAAGGAGGAAGAGAGAAATGAGAAAGAGAGAAGGGTGGAGAGAGGGAGGAGGGGGAAAGAAGGGAAAGTCAACAAGAAAGAGAGAGATGAGAAAGATAGAGATGAGAGAGAGGGACGGAAGGAGGAAGGGTGGGGGAGGGAGAGAGGAGTGTGAGAGAGAGGAAGAGAGAGATGAGAAAGAGAGAGAGAGGGATGATAGAGATGAGAGAGGGGGGGAGAGAAACAGAGGAGAGCAAAAGAGGGAGAGATGGGAAGGAGAGGGAGGAAGAGAGAAGGGGGAAAGAGAGGAGAGAAGGGGGTGGGATGAGAGAGATGAGAGAGAGGAAGGGAGAGGGAGGAGGGAAAGAGAGAGAAGGAGAGAAAGAGAGGGAGAGATGGGAGAGGGAAGAAGAGGGAGGGAGGAAGAGAGAAGGGGGAGAGAGATGAGAGAGAGAGAGAGAAGGGGAAGGGATGAGAGAGAGAGGGAGGGAGAAAGAGAAGGAGTAGAAAGAGAGGGAGAGATGGGGAGGGAAGGTGAGGGAGGAAGAGAGAAGGGAAGAGAGAGAAGTGGAGAGAGAAATGAGAGAGGGAGGGGGAGAGAGAGAAGGAGAGATGAGAGAGAGAAGTGGAAGGGATGAGAGAGAGAGAGAGAGGGAGAGGAGGGAGGGAGAGAAAGAAGGAGTAGAAAGAGAGAGAGAGGGGGAGAGGGAAGGAGAAGGAGGAAGAGAGAAGGGGGAGAGAGAGAGAAGTGGGAGAGAGAAATGAGAGAGGGGGAGAGAAAGAGAAGGGGGAGGGATGAAAGAGATGAGAGAGAGAGGGAGTGAGAGAGAGAGAAAGAGAGGGAGAAATGGGGAGGGAAGTAGAGGGAGTAAGAGAGAAGGGGGAGAGAGAGAAGGGGGAGAGAGAAATGAGAGAGAGGGAGGGGAGAGAGAGAGAAGGAGAGAGATGAGAGAGAGAGAGAAGGGGAGAGGAGAGAGAGGGAGGGAGATGTTTTGAAAAAGCCCTAAAGAATTTGATTATTTTTCCCTGTGATTGGAGGCGGCAGGGGGTGGGGGGAGGAGAGAAAAGACATGGAGATTTTTCCTCTACTATAAATCTGGCATCTGCATTTCCCAGAGCACCACCCAAGTCTCATGCTGGGGAACGAAGAGAGGGAAAAAATCACCCCTTTCCTTTTCTGCAATGCTAAAAAAAAACCACCCTGTTTTGGCTCCTCGCGGGGAAACCAAATCCCCCATCTGGCTCAACGCATTCGCTTTATTTATTATGTCTAGGCCTCCTTTCCAGCAGGGATTCCCAGGGCAGCTTCTATCAAATACACAGGCATACACAAAGTAAAAAATGCAAGATGCATAACCAGCATTATCATATGAAAGTCACCCCCATCACCCCCACCCACCCCCCAAAAAGCCCACCGTGCCCAAATTTACTTGCCAACATCCATGCCACCCTCCACTGAGATGGGACTTAAAAGCTAAAAAAAAACCAGCAGAAATAAATATTCATGCTCGAATTAAATAGGTATTAACATATATTAATATATAGATAGATTTAATATATTAATTAATATATTATATAGATTTAAATCTTCCTCTGCCTTCCAAAGCTAACATTTTGCCAAACAAATGATTTTCAAATACAGGTGGTTCTCGCTTAGCGACTGACTTGTTTAGCAACTGTTTACTAAATTTAAATGCCGCCTGTTCTCCTTATCCCAAGAGATTCTTACAACGGCAAGAAGCCATGAATATAAAAGCAATAAAGTTTACGATGGTGATAAAACATTTCCAACCACTTCTGTGGAGCCAAGCCAAGCCGATAAGCGCAGTCAGAGTTTAACTTAGTGACCGATTCGCTGACCGGCCAATTGGTTAGTCCCAACTATGGTCGCTAAATGAGGACTATCTACATGCCACTGTAGACGGACCACTGACCCATTTTCAAAAGGGATGCTGAACGCATTAATTACCTGGGCTGGTTGATGGATTGATCAATTAAATCTTCATTAATCCTCAGCCTAAAACAGTGTTTCTCAACCTTGGCGACTTTAAGTCCTGCGGACTTCAACTCCCAGAATCCCCCAGCCAGCGCACCTGCGCTGGCTGGGGGATTCTGGGAGTTGAAGTCCGCAGGACTTAAAGTCGCTAAGGTTGAGAAACACTGGCCTAAAACAATAAGCTGGAAGGAAAAATGCACCAGAGGACAGAGAAGCAGTCATTGTAGGGCTATCAAAAGACCTCAAAAGTGTCCATCAACTTTTGCCTGAGCTTTATGGGTAAGGAGAAGACTTCCCGACCTCCAGGAAGCAGGCGATTTGACCAAGAAACCACCCACATCTCACTGCTGTGTTTCCCTCTGTGTCCGTGGGCAGCTCAATTACTGCCAACTTCACAACTTCTGCAAAGCAAACCTTTTGACCTGCAAACACATCTCCACGTTCACCTTTGTTCTGACCGAGGCTTCCCAAGAGCATGAAACAAACTCCTTGTCCAGACAAAAAAACCCTTTTATTAATTGATTGTGAATTCTGCTCATTCACATCCAGCAAAGTCTTTCCAGGGAGGATTTACAGTCACGGACCTTATCTGGCTTGGAGAGCTGCCAGGCTGATAGCTGCAGAACTTGGCAAGGAGCCTCAGAGAGTCACGAACCAATGAAGCAAACTAATTGTCTCCTGCAAACTCCACTCCCCTTTCGCTCCTCTTTTATTTCCTCTGGGAGGGGCCATTCATCGTCCACCTGTGGCCTTACTCCCAAGTCGACCCCTGTTCCTTAGCTGTTCCCTTCGTCTGGCAACTCTGCACATGCGCACACTGGGAACAGGCTCCAGTTGTTCCTCTGCCTCACTGATGTCTGACTCTGAAGGCAGCTGATAACTGGCATACGGCTCTGGCTCCCTCTCTGCCTCCGACACACAGGGCCTTCCCCAGATTTCAGGACTGGTCCATGTTCCTCCCCAACCTCCTCGTTGTCCGAATCTTCTGCCAGCTCTGCTGGCCTCTGGCAGGCCACAACAACCTTCCCATCTATGAGCAGAAGTTCCTGGTTTCTCCCCAGGCAGGGCTGTAGAAACATTCCTCAGGAGACATTCTTGGAACAGGTGGTGCCACCTTGGATGGACGCCCAAGCAGATATGGGAGAGGTGACAACCCACCCACCCCATCCCCAAATTGTGACATATAATGGGGCTTGTATGTAGGATAATGTGTTGTTGGTGGGTCTTCCCTTCCTTGATGGAGAAGGACTTCGCTGAAACGGATGCATCTTTATGAAAGCGTCCACTGGATTTGGTACCCTTCTCCCCTTCTGCTGCTGGGATCCAGGGACAGCCCCCAAAACAGCTGGCTGGGGAATTCTGGGAGTTGAAGTCCAGCCAACTCTTAAGTGGCCAAGGTTGGCCCACACTGCTCTACAGGGCAAGCTGCTTGCTTCCTGCGTTGCAAATCTTCTTTTAGAGATGCTTCCCAGCCTCAAGAATCACACCTGGCGTTTTTTTTTCCTGCCTTCCAGGCCCTTCTTAGCAAAGGAAGCAAGTTTCTAGTCCTCTGGGGATTTCGAGGCATCGCAGCAAACTCTAAAGGTCAGTGCCCTCAATGCTGTCCATAGAATTAAAACTTTTGTGACTTTCGGCTTCTCCACTGCACCGATGGGATGTAGGAGAAGGGAAAGAAACTCTTTAAGACTGAATGGGGAAATCAAACCTCCTTATGTGGATGCACTCTACCCCGATCCTCTAAAACTGGAGGCACCCTGCCCAACCCAGCAGGCAGGTGTGTTTCGCAGCCAGCAGCTGTCAAAAATCCATTCAGAAAAATCTCATTTTTAAAAAATATATCCTCTCCTTGCAGATCCCTTCAAGCCACAAGTTGCAAGGAGATTCCGTGCAGTGTCAGCGATTCTCATCCTCCCCCTAAAATCCCTTGCTTGCTGATCCAGTTCCCTGGGAGGAAGGAGAACAAGGGGAAGATTCCCATGGTTTCCAGCCTTTTGAGAATTGTTCTGTTTTCTGTTTCTCCTTTCATCCTTATTGTAGTGCATGCAATTAAAGACTTCCTTTCTGTCTCTCTTCTCTGTGCAGGTCATTCATTAGAGCAAGGTGGTCGTCACGGTTGAAAACAGGCAAGGACACTCATCTTTCTTCTGTAAGTGTGTAGCTCTTTTATTGCTTTGTGTACTTCTTTTATTCTTATTTAAGTAGCAAGTGCACGAAATAATAAATTTCCTTTTTGTGTATCTTCTTTTTGTAGGTCATTCATTGGGGCAAAGAATTCAGTGACATCGACTTGGCCACTCCCACCCAGTCACACGACCAACAAGCCATTCCCACCCAGTCACATCACGCCCAAGCCACCAAACCACTCCCACCCAGTCACATCACTGATAAGCCACTCCCACCCGGTCACATGACTGCCAAGCCACTCCTGCCCTGTCACATGACTACCAAGCCACTCCCACCCTGTCACATCACTACCAAGCCACTCCCACCCGGTCACATGACCGCCAAGCCACTCCCACCCTGTCACATCACTCCCAAGCCACTCCCACCCAGTCACATCACCCGTAATCCACCAAGCCATTCCCATCGGTCAAATGACCGCCAAGCCACTCCCGACCTGTCACATAACCAGCCAAGCCACTCCCACAAAATAAGCGAAGCCCACCAAATTTTTGAAACCCGCCACTGGAAAGAATTTTATTTTGGCTACACATCCCCCCCCCCCAGCTATCTCTACCTTCCGCCTTATGTTCCCCCAGCTCCACCCGGCCTGGCTGTGGCAGCCCTGAAGATGCTCCCAAAAATGGCTTCAGGGCTGACAGCTGGCTGGAGACTTCTGGGAGTTGAAGTCCACCCTTCTTCAAGTTGCCAAGGTTGAAAAACATTGTTCTAGAGAGTGATGGCTAACCTTTTTGCCACCGCATGCCAAAAGTGGGAGGGAAGCATGCGTGCTGGTGCCCACACCCATATTTCTATGCGCCCGCCACCTGCGCATGCGACTCCCTGCGCTCCCCCTGCTTTTGGCACGCGATGGCACGGTGAACCCGTTTTTTGCCTAGAAAGGCTCTGGAGCCTGGGGAGGGTGAAAAAGGCCTTTCACCACCCCCCACACACCCAGAGGCCTAAAACAGCCCATTTGCCAACTTCTGGTTGGACCAGAAAGTCTATTTTTCACTCTCCCCAGGCTCCAGGGTCTTTCTGAGAGCCTGGGGAGGGCAAAAAAGGCCTCCCCACCCCCCCAGAGGCCCTTCAAAAGCCAGAAACGGCCCGTTTTCCGACTTCCGGGTTGCCCGTTGGGCCGTTTTTCTCCCTCTGGGGACTTCAAGGAAGCCTCTGGACGCCAAAAAATGACCGAAAATCAAGGCCGAAATCAGCTGGCCAGAGCATGCATGTGCCCTGGAGCTGGTAGGGCAATGCCTCATGTGCCCACATAAATGGCTCCGCGTGGCACCTGTGACACACATGCCATTGGTTCGCCATCACAGTTCTAGAGACTCTGAACTCCACTTCTCTGGAGCTTTTGCTGCTGGGCAGCTGGGGCTGATGAGATGAGAGCACCTGGAGAACTACAATAGCAATAGCAGTTAGCAGTTAGACTTATATACCGCTTCATAGGGCTTTCAGCCCTCTCTAAGCGGTTTACAGAGTCAGCATATCGCCCCCACAATCTGGGTCCTCATTTTACCCACCTCGGAAGGATGGAAGGCTGAGTCAACCCTGAGCCAGTGAGATTAGAACCGCTGAACTGCAGCTAACAGTCAGCTGAAGTGGCCTGCAGTACTGCACCCTAACCACTGCAATAGTTAGACTTATATACCGCTTCATAGGGCTTTCAGCCCTCTCTAAGCGGTTTACAGAGTCAGCATATCGCCCCCAACAACAATCCGGGTCCTCATTTTACCCACCTCAGAAGGATGGAAGGCTGAGTCAACCCTGAGCCTAGTGGGATTTGAACACTGCGCCACCTCGGCTCACTGTGCCACCACTGCGCCACCTCGGCTCAACAAGTTGTTGAAGGAAGAGACCATCCACAATTTCCCTTCCCCCCCACAAGTTTGGCCAACCAAGGAGAACTGGAACCAACTGAGTAATCATTTATGGATCATCCCCTTCCCCGGCCTTCCTTTTCCTTCTCCAAATTAGCTGCAGCATCTCCAAGGCTTCGCAGGAGCGAAGACACAGAAACCAGTCACCAAAACCCGGAGAAAACAGAGTCAACATGAACTTCAGACTCTTGCCAGCTTCTCCTCTCCCGCGAGATGTCGCAGCTCTGCTTCCAAACACCTGAGGAACGTGGGTTTCTGGAGGCATCACTCCAAAGCAGACTAGACAAACTAAAGCACGAAGCACCAGAAGCACCATCACCAAAATTGCAAGAACGCTGAAGAAGTCCGGTGGAGAAGAGATAATCTGAAGTTATTTTACTTTCCAAGAGGAGAAGATGAAGAAAGGCCAGACAAGATATCTCTGCCATACACAGTTCTGTGATGTTCTCCAAGGTCCTCCAAGATGGATGGATGGATGGATAGATGGATGGAAGAAAGGAAAGGGGAGGACAAAGAAGGGGAGAAAGGGAAGGAGAAGGGAGGAAGTGAGGAAGGGTAGCAAAACACCACTGGCAACCAATATCTGGTTGATTCTCCCAAAGAGAAATTTGGGGGGATTTTCTGCATTTTTCCCCTTATCTGCAGCCCCCAGTTGAATCCAATTAATTTTCACATCCACCTTTCCTTCACTTCTTCGCCGTTTCGTGCAAATTTGGTGCCATTCACTCAAATTATAATGTCTTTTAGAAATAGTATCTTGATACAAGAAATGACTTTGTATTAACTTGTATGTAATTCTTGAGGGCTTCAGACATAACTTTTTCCAAACTCTGATAGAAGGCATCAAAGGATGTATTGTTCGGTCAGCGAAGAAAACGTTCAGCTGTCATTCCTGGCCACAGAAGGGCATGTTACCCCCAAAAGTTAAATTTACAATTCTGAGTAGTGTACAAATCCCGAGGAGGAGTGAAGGATGTGTCCTGTTTAAGGTCGTCATCGGGTCCAGCCTTCCCAGAGAGTCAAAGCCCAACAAGATGAGGTTCTACTCTGGAATAAGCACGCATGAGAAGCCTTCCCAGAGAAATAAATCCAATGGTTCCCCACCAAGAGAATCCAGGATTGCAAAGGTATTTCCAGATAGGCAAAAAGCAAAAATCGATTCCCAGATTCTCAGTACATGCTGGGTGTCACATTCGCTGGAAATTTACAGACGGGTTTTTTTTTGACCCTTCGCATATTGACACGAGGCAGACCACGGCCACGGGCAGCTGAGCATGAAAGAAGAGAGTTTCCAGCCCATTAAATTTTTACTGCCTGCCAGCCACTTCAAAAAGCAGCCCACCTTTGGTGATGCCTCCATTATTCAAAAGCTTTTCTCCCCATCTTTGAACAGGCTTTCTTTCTCTTGCAGGGAACAATGCATAACCCAGGGAGAAGAGGAAGAGGAAGGGAGGAAGGCTTGCATCTGAGCGGATGGGGGCAGTTTTCCTGTCTGAACTGTGATTGCTTAACCAAAGTCTGTTAATAGACCAGGATGGCTGGGGAAACGCACCCAGCAGCACCCTCTGCTGGCCGAACAAGGAATCTCCACCCGATTCAAAATCTCCACATCCTTCACGTTCTGTTAAAATCATTTTTAAATCCGTCTTGAAACACCAGAGAGTAAACGTCCCATCCGATTTGTCCTGCTGCCTTTCCTCTGTTTAGCTAACTTTGACAAAATTGTCCTTTAAACAAATGCTCAAGGTAGGGCAAAAAGGAATTCCCGGGCTTTTTACAAACCAAGTGCATCTCAATTCAAACGTTTACGAGTTGGGGAGGGGGGATAACATAACCTAGCTACTGAATGCCCCTCCATGCCTAAAGAATCAGTATGGGCCAGCCCAGCAAAATAAATAAATAAATACAATCTCGATCTAGTTCATACATCTAGGTAACTCAAGCCAATGAGCCAAGCTGCATGCTCTCAAGGAGCTGTACCTGTCATTTTTTTCACCTCTGTAAATAACATCAAATAAAACAACTGGGTCATTATTATTTTTTTGG
This sequence comes from Thamnophis sirtalis, assembly GCF_051295495.1. Taxonomy (NCBI): domain Eukaryota; kingdom Metazoa; phylum Chordata; class Lepidosauria; order Squamata; family Natricidae; genus Thamnophis; species Thamnophis sirtalis. The sequence continues at coordinate 38,070,485 of NW_028261395.1, forward strand.
ACCGCAAGCCATAAATAATGATCCTCTCATGTTCTTACCCTTAAAGAAACTTCCTTAACCCATGTTGGGAAAAATCTTTTCACGCAACTCAGGTCAAAGGTTGCTGACCCAAAATTTCAGCTCACCTGAAAAAGAAAATCTGCAACTTCGGACTTTCCATTAAAAAAAAACCATTCCCAAATTATTGTGCTGGAAAGCCCTTAACAGGAACTCCCAGCTCACGCCTTCTTCCAATGCAGGAAAAAAACCTTTTGCCACCAAACCTCACCTGCTTGTCTCTTTCAAATTACAGGAGTGAATTTCTAAAGCCACCTTTTCCACAAAACCTACCTGGAAAAAATGAGCATTTCTTAAAAAAAAAAAAAAAAAAGGCAGGGAGAGAGAAATGTTTTGGGATAACTAGCGCTTCCAAGCCAAGAACCCCTCAAAATACGAACAACTGGAAAAGCAAGAATTGTAGCTCAAACGTGATTGAATCACCATTGAGGGGGGGAGGGATTCCGATCTGATTCGTAACTAGGTTTTACCCCAAAAAACACAGCAATGGGAAGGGCTTAAAATACCCCAAGATATCACCGTCTTAGCCAGCCCCATGTGTTAACTCACTTTGCACCTTGCCCCAAAGGGTGGGTCGGAAATAAAAACTGGAAAAACTTTCTCCTCGCCGCCGACATCTGCCAGACCAAGGATTAACCCCATGACCTAATATAACCTCTGGATGCCAGTGTGATAAAGGAAACCAGCTTGGGTCTCCGTTCATTGGGTCCAAAAACTAGAAAGCCAAGCACACACCCACAGGATGAATGGGTGGGGTGATGGAAATGAAGTCAGGTTAGGCAGGGAGGGAGGGAAGGGCCAATTAATAAGCCATTGTCCAGTTTGATGCCCTCCAGGGAGCTGGGCGAAAGGGACTGGGGAGGACAGGGGGCATAGCTAAGCAGCTGAGGATGGGAAAAATTGGGGGGGGGTTCTCCCCACCCCAGATGCAGCAGGGATTAGTCAACTAGCTAGTCATCCCTGCTGTGAGGCTAGCCCCCCCCCCCCCCTGCACAGACACGCGTCCACATCGACCCACACTGGGACGCCAGTCCCTGGGGGCCATTTACGCCCCGCAATCACTCCTCCTAACCCATCGCAGATGCTTCTGCACCAACTCAATTGCATTTTTTTTGTGGGGGGGGGGGGAAACCTCAACGTCTCCAAAGCAAGCAACCCACTCTCTCTCCCGCCCCCGCCCCGCCAATCCAGCCCGGCTCAACACCGATCCAACAATGAGGATTGATTGAGACGGGTGTCGAGTTCAAAAGCGAAGTGCCTTTCCCCCCAGGATCGCTGTTAATTTACGACGATTCTTCCTACCTTCGAGGAATAAAGAGGGAGCTAAGGAAAGGGAGCACCGATGGTCTTGGCAACGGAAAGGAAGAAGGCGAAGGATGGCGCGGAACAGAGGACCCCAGCTTCCCCCCCCCAAAAAAAGCACCCTTCTCGTCCCTGACTCTTTTGGCAAACTCCAGTTTGTAGCCCAGAAGGGTGGGGGGGTGGGGTGGGAAGCGGGAGGCTTGGGAAGGAAGGGCAGGTTTGGCACCCTCGAACCCCCAAAGCGGAGGATGCAAAGTTGGCACGAGTTCAGGAAATTTCTCTTCCAACACCCCCCCCCCTTTTGCTCCATCCGCTGGGGAGCTCTGCCAATACCCCTGCACCACGGAGCCGAGTATTTTGGTCCATCTCCTTCCCTGGGGGGTGGGGAGGAGGTAAGGGTGGATGGGAGAAGCAGCCCCCCCACCACCTCTTGCTTTCCCTTCCACCCCACCCCCGGCAAGGTCTCCCCACTTACCCAAGGCGGCATAATCGAGGAGTTTGCTGAATAGCAAGCAAAGCGGCAGCAGAAGCAGGCTCAACATCGTGCTCCTCTTCCCCCTCCAGAAATCTAAACGCCATCTGGTTCAAAAGGACGCCAGTCTCCCATTCGGCGAGGAGGCTCCGGAGGGGAGCAGAGGCAGGAAAGGGGCACGGAAGCGTCTGGGGCGGGTGGCATCCATCGCTGGGCGCCCGGCGGAGCAGGAGGAGGAGGAGTGAAAACTGAAGAGGACCACAGAGGAAGAGAGAGAGAGAGAGAGAGAGAAGGCTGGAAGAGGAAGATGCTGCCAGCGGTACCCAGCAGACAGACAGACAGACAGACGGGCGAGGATGAGATTGTGGTGCTTCTCGGCGTCCTCCCCGAATGGAAGAGTCAGGTTGGAGTTTGGGATGCAAGCCTTCAACTCCTCCTCCTCCTCCTCCCCCTCCGTCGCCTGCCTCTTTATTTTATTTTATTCAACACCCCCCCCCCCCCATTCCCCTTCCTCCCGCTTCTGCTTTGGTGCCGGCGTCTGTATTATACAGACTTCGTTAATCCTTCGGAGGCTCTTCTGCTGTCGTCCTTTAAGCTGGATTTATTGCAGAAAAGGGAGAAAGAGAGGGAGGGAGGCTGGGAGAGCACAGTTCCCCTCTTATGCTCTCTCTCTCTCTCTCTCTCTCTCTCTCTCTCTCTCTCTCTCACACACACACACACACACACACACACTCTTAACCCTTCTGCAGCTGAACCCCCCCTCTCCACGGAAGAGAAGCAACATCCTTAACAAGCATCGTTATCATTACCATTATTATTATTATTATTTTCATCATCCACATTGCTGCTGCTTGTATCCTGATAATCATCCAATTTTTTTCCCCACCCCAGGCAGGGAGAAATCAAGAGGACCACATTTGCAGGATTCCACTTCTAAAACCCCACTTGGTCCCTTTCCAGGTGAAGGGGGGGGGGTGTCTAACAACCTCATTAAGACAGCTTCAGTGGAGAGATTGGGGGGGGGGAAGGGAAACCTGCCTGCCCTCAGTCTTTCCATCTGCAGAATGGGGATAGTACAAAAAAAATTAGAGAGAAGACAAGAGATAGCCGAGGTTGTAAACGGTGTACCAGTCAGAGGTCTTAAGATTACAGCTCCCTCTTTGCATCTTTCGCATTAAAGGAAAAAAGATTAAGAAATTAGAAAACAATCATAAAACTGAATAATTAATAAGAGGGGGGGGGAATGTAAGACATATTGTATGTAAAATAGTACAGAATAATAGTTATAAGGGGAATATATGTACATAGAATGATGTAAGATGTATAGAAATAAGTATATTGGAAGAGTAATGTGTATAGAAGAAATATAAGTATAAATTAGTAGATGAAATGTGTAAAAATAGGTATATATTAATATAGATATAGATATAAAGGTATACATGTATGGATAAAAAGAGTATAATGGATGCCTACCAATGTGGAAATGTTGCAAAGATGATGTTTGTGTTTTAAAAAATAGAAAAAAACTGTTTCATAAAAACATTTTTTTTTAAAAGACTACGGCTCCCATCATGCTTGGCTTGGGCCATGCTCCCCACTGGAGATAAAATGGAAACGCCAGCCTTGAATCTGGCAGGGATCAATCTGTGCTTGGAATGACCAAGGAAGGGTTTGACTGCAAAAGACACCCCTCCCCACTCGGATCTTCCCAAATATGGACCCTCAAAACTCAAAGCCAACCAACCCAATTTCTATTTGTGAGCAAATTTAGTCTGTCCCAAAGGTGCTTTTTCCAGAGGCAACTGAACTTTCTGGCTTTTCTTTGAAGACGGATACAGATGCAGACGAAGAGAGTTGGAAGGGACCTTGTAGGTCATCTGGTCCAACCCCACCCACACAGGAGACCCTGGACCATTTCTGATAGACAGCGGCCCAGTCTCTTCTTGAAAGCCTCAGGGATGAAGCTCCCACATGACCCAACTAGGTAACATCATCAGTGCTAGAAGGGATTTCCCTGTCAATGAAGGCCAGTGCGTTCTTGGTAGTTGACGAAGTTCCTTCTAGAGATTGGCCTCTGGGCGTCACCATTTCGGTTCACCCTTTTCTGAAACGGCATCTTTTTTGAACTGTGATGCCCAAAACTGGACATCGCTCCCATCTTCAGGCTGATCATACCACACAACTCCAACTGGTCCTTGATTTTTCAGTTCCACCACAAAACCGCGGTGGACTAAAGCGCGCTCGACAAAACCGCGTACCTGACGTCATCACAGCGCGACGAAAAAAGCACGCTGTGAGCGGTAAAGCTGAAATTAATGCGTAAACCTAAACCTAACCCCTAACCCTAACCCTAACCCTAACCCTAACCCTTAACCTAACGCTAAACCTAACCCTAACGCTTAACGTAACCCTAAACCTAAACCTAACCCTTAACCTAACCCTAACCCTAAACCTAACCCTTACCTTTACGTGAATCGGCTTGCTTTAAAAGCGCTTTTTAAAGCGCCCTTTTTTCTCCGCGGTCGTATTTGTCGCGCTGCTGATGATGTCAGCGACGCGCTTTAATCGGGCGCGCTTTTAGTGGACCGCGGTTTTGTCGTGCCACGGATTTTTCTTGCTCGCAGGAACCTTTGTCAGATCTGGAAGCCAAATGGGCCTTGGATCTGGATCTCTGTCTCCATCTCTGTCTCTTTCCTCTCTTTGTCTCTCTCCCTGTCTCTGTCTCTCTCTTTGTGTGTCTCTCTCTTTCTGTCTCTTTTTCTCTCTCTCTAAATCTCTCTCCTCTTTGTCTCTCTCTCTTTGTGTGTGTCTCTTTCTGTCTTTTTCTCTCTCTAAATCTCTCTCTCTCCTCTTTGTCTCTCTCCCTGTCTGCCTCCTTTGTGTGTGTCTCTCTCTCTTTCTGTCTTTTTCTCTCTCTATAAATCTCTCTCTCCTTCTCTCTTTGTCTCTCTCTCTGTGTGTGTCTCTCTTTCTCCCTCTCTTTTCTCTTTCTCCATCTCTCTCTCTTTCCTTCTCTCCCCCCCTCTCTCTCCAGGCAAGACACAGGATTTAATCACCCAAGTGCTTTTGCCTAGTACAACTGGCCTGCCACATTTAGTGCTGTGGGAATCTGGGAGGGAGTGGGGATTGTATGGAGCTGGGGAGATATGTAGTCAAAATAACATTCCTTTCTCAGAGAGTCAAGGCCACACTGCCCTGCACCTGGAGGGATGTGACTGGGGGATGTCTCCAGCTAGCACAGTGCATTGGTGGGACCATGTGATGGACCTGTGGGTGCTAGGCAAGGACTTGGACTTTCTTTTGGATGGGGAACACCTGGAAGATTTCCGATTCGGGCTTTCCCAGATGTGCCAATATGACATCTCTAATAAAATGGAGGGATGCAGTGGCTCAGTGGCTAAGATGCTGAGCTTGTCGATCAGAAAGGTTGGCAGTTCAGTGGTTCGAATCCCTAGCACCGCATAATGGAGGGAGCTCCCGTGACTTGTCCCAGCTTCTGCCAACCTAGCAGTTCGAAAGCATGTAAAAAATGCAAGTAGAAAAATAGGAACTACCTTTGGTGGAAAGATAACAGTGTTCCGTGCGCCTCGGTGTTGAGTCATGCCAGCCACAGGACCACAGAGACGTCTTCGGACAGCGCTGGCTCTTCGGCTTTGAAACAGAGATGAGCACTGCCCCCTAGAGTCGGGAATGACTAGCACATAGGTGCGAGGGGAACCTTTACTTAATAAAATGGATCTTTGAGGAATGCCTAGCCCCGGAGCCTTCTTTCGTTTGGGGGTGTTATTTTGAACCCTGACATTTTTATTATCAGTTGTTCTCCAAGGAACATTTTCCATATCTGTCAATTATCCTCCCTGTCACACAGTGGCCAGAATGGGACTCATATTCTAGACACGATCGAATCGACAAAAAAGAGAGAAAAGTAATTCGGCCTCTTGAACCCCATATCCTGTTGAGGCAGTCAAGGATTGGATTTGCTCCGTTTGCTGCTGCATCACAGGGCTGGCGTCCCTTCAGCCTTTGATCTGTCCAGACACCCCAATCGTTTTCATGTGACACCCTGCCCAACAGGCTCCCTTTCATCCTCTCTTCCTATGAACTTGGCATCTGTCTAAATTTGAAATTGATTTTAATGATCACTGCACATTTTTTATTCCAGCTTGCCCAGATCCTCCTGGTGCCATCCTCCCTCTGAAGTGTTGGCTATCTCCCCAGCAATTGTGAAATTTGCATATCCAATTTTTTGGGGGGGATGTTTTCTAAACACTCATCCGAGTCTTTAATAAACCACCGGGAGAGGATTTGTGTCCTTTTATTGTAGAATGAGTTTTACCGGTCTGGTTTTTGGCTAACCTCTCTGGAAAGGGCCATATAAATGAAAAAAGTAAATAAAAATATATTCAAATGGGCCAAGAGGGATTCGGACAGCTCCTTTATCCACCAAATTGTACATGAAAAGGAGAGATAATAATTAACAGCAACAACAAATATAATGAGAATAAGGAGGTGGAGGAAGAAGAAGATGATGATGATGATGAAGGACAAGGAGAAAAAGAGGAAGAAGAAGGACAAGAAGGAGGAGGAGAGGAGGAGGAGAGGGGGGAGGAGGAGGGGGAGGAGGAGGGGGAGGAGGAGGAGGAGGAGGAGGAGGAGAAGCAATGATGATGATTAGGACTTGAACTGTTGTTTTACCAGTCCTAGCTGGAATAAAATTGAAGATTAACCAACAACAACAAAAAGAACAACAATAATTACATATACTTGAAGTCTCTTGACCAACCTCTTTTTAACCCATGCGAACTCTAGTCCCTTGCCCTTCCTGAAACAGATTGAAAATCCAATTCCTTTGTCTCCCTCTTCTTTTAAAAGGAAAAAAAATGATTTTCAATGGCACTAATCTACAAACTCCCCACAAACTATATTTCAGAGTTCTGAAGAGGAAGAAAAGAAAGAAGGCAATAAAACCAATTAGTGTCCAGCATTGTTTTTGCACAAGATAGGTTTATCTAATTTCCACCCCCCCCTCCCCTTCTTAAATCTCCACCAACAGCGCTGCTTCAATTCTGGATGAAGCCATCAAAGGGCACATGCAATAATGACATTCTTGTTTATTTGGCTGCAGATATTATAATTTTCCTACAAAATCCTTTTGTTCTTCGCTCCAGAGTCTGTACGAGGTGCATGCGAGAGACTTTGGGAATAAACCAATTAATTCAAGGTTTATTGAGTGGGGGGGGGAAACATGATGATTTTGGTTTTGGTTGGAGTGGAGAGAGGGAAGCCTTCAGTTAAGAAAAAAAAAGAGGGAAATTATGGGGGAATGATCTTTCTGAAGGGACACGGTGGCTCAGTAGCTAAGACGCTGAGCTTGTCGATCAGAAAAGTCGGCGGTTCAGCGGTTCGAATCCCTAGCGCCGCATAACAGAGTGAGCTCCTGTGACTTGTCCCAGCTTCTGCCAACCTAGAAGTTCGAAAGCATGTAAAAAATGCAAGTAGACAAATAGGGACCACCTTTGGTGGGGAGGGAACAGTGTTCGGTGCGCCTTCGGCGTTGAGTCATGCAAGCCACATGACCATGGAGACATCTTCGGACAGCGTTGGTTCTTCGGCTTTGAAATGGAGATGAGCTGCGCCCTCTAGAGCCGGGAATAACTAGTACATATGTGCGAGGGGAACCTTTTTACCTTTACCTTTTAATCTTTCTGAAACATTAGCTAATACAGTGGATGGTACCTACTCATCAACCTGACCATGAAGAAGCTCTATGAGGTCAACCAAAAGGTTCTTCACCAATCCATCTTGAGAACTTGGTTGTGTGAACATTGGATCTTCTGCTCCACCTTTCCCCAATGGTGTAGCCCACACCATTGGTTTTTGAAGTTGTCGTTGAATTTGCAAATCCCTTTATCCAAAGGATAGGGTAGGTGTGTCAACACAACTTGAAGAGCACTGGCCTAGTCAATGTGCAAATCTAAAAGAAGGCCACCACAAGAGATGGCTGACTCAAAAATTTTAAGAGGAAAGGGGAAACGAGAACAACCATTTCTGTGACCGCAGACTTGTAGTAAAACGTAACAGTTGAAGTGGTAAAACATTTCAAGGCCTAACTACTACTACTACTATTTCTTTCTTCTTCTTCTTCTTCTTCTTCTTCTTCTTCTTCTTCTTCTTCTTCTTCTTCTTCTTCTTCTTCTTCTTCTCCTCCTCCTCCTCCTCCTCCTCCTCCTCCTTCTCCTCCTTCCTCCTCCTTCTTGATGTTGTAAATTATTCTGCCTATCATGTCTTGGGGTTTATTTCATGGTGATTTTATTAAAAAATTGAGGAACGCTTAAGAAGCTGTCTTACTGCAAAGTGATGCGCCAGTCACTGGTCTTATCTTTCCTTCCAAAATTGGGTCCCATATGCAACTTGTCAACATTATTGTCAATTAAAAAAAAGTGTGATTGTGGGTTTTCTTCGAAAATGCATCCATCCTAGAGACCAAGTTACATGGAGCCGTTCACCCAAAGACTATTCTTCTTTGCTGATTGGGTTTGGGTTGAAAATATCCTTCCTTGCTCCATTCAGACCATAAGAGGACTTGGAAGATTTCAAAATTCTTCTTTTTGACTCTTCCAGGTGGCACTAAGGTGGACTGTGAGAGGGATCTTGGAGTCTTAGTAGACAACCAGTTAAATATGAGCCAGCAGTGTGCGCCAGCAGCCAAAAAAGCCAATGCAATCCCAAGTTGCATTAACAGAGGGATAGAATCAAGATCAAGGGAAGTACTAATACCACTCTATAAAGCCTCAGTAAGGCCACACCTAGGGTACTGCATGCAGCTTTGGTCACCACTCTATAAAAAAATATGTTGAGACTCTAGAAAGAATGCAGAGAAGAGCAACAAAGATGATGAAGGGACTGGAGACTAAAACATACGATGAACAGTTGCAGGAACTGGGCATGGCTGGTCTAGTGAAGAGAAGGACCAGGGGAGACAGGATAGCAGTCTTCCAGTATGTGAGGGGCTGCCACAGAGAGGAAGGGGTCAATCTATTTTCCAAAGCACCTGAAGGCCAGAGAAGGAATAATGGATGGAAACTGATCATGGAGAGATTCAACCTAGAAATAAGGAGGAATTTTCTGACAGTGAGAACAATCAACCCCATGGAACAGAAGTTGCCTTCGGAAGTTGTGGGGGCTTCATCGCTTGAGATTTTCAAGAAGAGACTGGACTGCCATTTGTCAGAAATGGTATAGGGTCTCCTGCTTGAGTGGGGGGGGGTTGGACTAGATGACCTCTAAGGTCCCTTCCAACTCTGTTAATCTGTTAAAAGTCCTTTTATCTAGTGAGTTCCCTATTCGGGGGGGATGGAAGCGAAGTTTTGCAAAATGAAAGCTCTTAACCCAGACACCCCCCACCTCCTAAACCTGCTACGGTACTGGGAAGGGGGGAGTTTGTCTGTTCTCCCCTGCTTCATTCCTCTCCCCATCCTTTTAGGCCTGCCAAGCTCACAGTTATTAACTGTGATAAAAAATTACCCAGCTCAATCTAAGCATTGTCTGCAGCGTCCCGGGGCACTGGTTTTGCAAATTGGCAGGAATTTAAATCCCACCTATTCCATCTTTGCCATTTTCGCTCTGCGTGGAGAGATTTTTCCATTTGCTGTACTCTCTCTCTGTCCCTCTCCCTCTCCCTCTCTCTCTTTCTCTCTCTCTCCATCTCTCTCTTTCCTCTCTTTGTCTCTGTCTCTCTCTGTCTCTCTCTTTTTCTCTCTTTGTGTGTGTGTGTGTGTGTGTGTGTCTTTCTTTCTCTGTCTCTTTCTCTCTCTCTCTAAATCTCTCTCTTTCTCTTTCTGTCTCTGTCTCTCTCTCTGTATAGGCAGGCAGGCAGGAAAGACACAGGATGTAATCACCCAAGTTCTTTTGCATAGTACGAGTGGCCCCTGAATTGAGGCAATTAGGGAAAAATAGGAGGGGAAAAAACCTTTCAAGTTGTTATAGAAGCAAAAAACAAGGACTTTTTAGAAAGAAACTGGATCCATGACACTAGTCCTCATTACAGCTTAGAACCCCCCCCCCCAAACGACAAATCAGCTGCAGGCCTGGTCCAGCAATTTATAAAAGTCATTTGCTTGGTTTCCTCCCCCCCCCCGCCAAGATATTCTTCACACTTCCCAGCCTACTTATAAGCTCTGGAATCGCCTGGTGGTCTCCCACCCAGATCCAATACCGCTAAGAGATGGTATTGCTGGAGGACAAGAAAGGACCCCAGTCTGTTGATTCTGCCTGATGGGCTTTGTGAGCACTTCTGACTCCCCACTCTGAGTCAGTTTTAAATTTCCACGCTTAGCAGCTGTTCTCAGTTTGTGTATTCTGCACAAGGCTGCCGAACACAACAGTTCAAACCCCTGCACAACGACACCTTTTGGTTCTGTTTTCTTTTTTTAAGGACACACCACACACGCATGTAATAAGTTCCCTTTCCCAGCCCACGTTCTACAACAGAATCATTATCCATATATGTCTGGCAAAACCTCTTTTTGGGCAGTGTAACTGACCCCTCTTCCTCCACTAAAGGTAAAGGTTCCCCTCGCACATATGTGCTAGTCGTTCCCGCCTCTAGGGGGCGGTGCTCATCTCCGTTTCAAAGCCTGAAGAGCCAGCACTGTCCGAAGACGTCTCCGTGGTCATGTAGCCGGCACGACTCAACGCCAAAGGCGCACGGAACGCTGTTCTCTTCCCACCAAAGGTGCTCCCTATTTTTCTACTTGCATTTTTACATGCTTTCGAACTGCTAGGTTGGCAGAAGCTGGGACAAGTCACGGGAGTTCACTCCGTTACGTGGCGCTAGGGATTCGAACCGCTGAACCGCCAACCTTTTGATCGATAAGCTCAGCATCTTAGCCCCTGAGCCACCGCATCCCACTCCTCCATCAAAAGATCCCATTTTCCCCACCCTGCACTGACCCACATGCCAGCTTCAATTTCTCTTACTCCCTTCCTTCCTTCCTCTCCCTTCTCCACTCGGGCACACCCACACCAGATCACAAATCAATCGATATTATATCTCGGCCATTTTCTTGAGAACAAAATGGACACTTTCCCACCATGATTGCTTTGCTCTCGTCATCCAGTTCTCACTCTGAATTTTCCCATCACTCACAAGTTTATTTATGCCAGGAAAAGGGTAGGCGGTGGAGACAGGGCGGGCGAATGGCTCGAAAAGTCAGAAATCTCCATACAAGGAGGAAGGCAAGAGAAGGGAATCAAAATGCCACCCTTGACTTCAGAACTGGCACAGATTTTAAGGACGTGAAAAAGCACGGGAAGGTTTTCTCCCCTTCGAAAGTCACGCCGTCCTTTAAAGAGACGCTAATGCGCCAGCTTGTTCAAAAACACATGAAGTTATTAATGCTTTTATGATTCTGCGGGAATCTGCCTGATAAACAAAGTCTTTTTTAGACCATTATTTAAGCTCCGATGACATAGATTATACAGCGAAGAAGAAGGGGACAAAAATACTCCCGCGTTGTAGAGATTCGCGCCCTGGAAATGCTGCAGAAACAGCTCGAGAGGGATCAGATGGCAGACTGGAAGGAGGTTTTTTTTTTGGAAGATGCTGCCTGGTGAATAGGCAAGCTTCAGAGTGACACAGAACGCTGTTTATGACTTCCTCTGCATTAGTCAGCAGGTCTCGTTGAATGTTCTGCTCTTCTTTGCACAGTTGGCCACCTGAAGAAACCGTGAATGAAGATGCATTGGCTTTTCTTCCTCTTTCGTAAAGGTTGTGCCATGTTGGTGTTTTCTCAGAGACTGAGAGATTCAGAGATCGGTAGGGAAATATTTGTCCCGTTCCACAGCCTTGAGTAAAACCAACAGCTTCCTAGTGGGGGGGGGAAACCCTCTGCCATAAGTTGTAATATAAACCGGGTTCCAAAGTGAAAGAAAACCAGTTGTTGAGATGTCTGGAACCTTGTTCCATTCCTCTTCAACAAATCTTGTTAAAGAAAATTATGGCAGAATCGTGTTTCTGGCTGAAACAAATTCCTGACAGCTTGATAGAAATCGAAGTCATGCGTAATTTGGCTGCAAAACAGACTACGAGAGGCCTATTTGCATAGTCCAGAGTTTAAACTATGGAACTCACTGCCGCAAGGATTTGGAAAAATTGAAAGCTGACATGGATAACATCTCAAACTTTCTCCAAAGCAGGATGCGTTTTCCCTGGGCTCTTCCGGTAATTGAATTTAACCCATTTTCTGCTTCACAAGAATTTGTCCCAGAGGGCAGTTGGCACAAAGCCATCCCCCTCGAAAACAGTGGTGGGATCCTACCAGTTTGGGTAATCAGTATGCGCAGTTTGGAGAAAATTTGCCTTTCGCATTACTGCTGTGGAGGAAAACAGCTGGCAAGTGACTCAGCTGAGAAGATATAGGTAAGTAAAGCACAGGCGTGGGCGGGCAGGCCCACTTGCTTGTCGGAGCGAACCGGTTCGCTCCCAGCTGATTGTCGGAGCCAACAGTTTACCCAAACCGGTCCGAACCGGCAGAATCCTACACCTGTATCAAAAGGAAACACCTGCTGTGGCCCACAAGCCACTAGCAGAGCTGGCCGCATATTTGGACAGTGAGGAAGTTGAGGAGGAAGATGGGCCAGTCCTAGAGTCTGGGGAAGGCTCGGACGAGGGCTCTGCGTTGGAGGGAGAGAGGGGGCCAAGGCCATCTGGTAGTTATTTGCTGCCTCTGGAGCCTCGGGAATCTGACAACAACGAGGCAGAAGAACAACGGAAGCCTGTTCCTAGTGTGCACATGCGGAGATCTGCCGGAAGGCAAGAACAATTAAGAAAAGAGGGTTGACTTGGGAATAAGGCTTGGAGATGATTGGCCCCTCCCATAAGACATAAAAGAGGAGCGAATGGGACGTGAGCTTTTGCAGGAAGCAATTGGTTTATCTGGTCGGTTCAAGCTTTGAAAAGTTCTGTTTGACTCTGTGCTACGTTTGGCCTTGCTCTGCATTTGGCCATTAGGTCTCTGGCAGCATTCCAAGAGAGATAAGGTGGCTGTTTATCAACATTCCCCTGAAAGACACTGACAACTCGAGCAGACATCTGTCGGAATCTTCACCGGTTGTTTGTGAAGCCATACGGACTGTAAATGACCATAATTTACAGCCGTATAAATGAAAGAGGGTTTTTGGGACTAAGATTGTGATTTATGCTTTCTCAGGAAGCCTAGGTCAGAACAACACCCGAGTTAAAACTGGCCATGTTGTGTGAATGCCGCAGAGAGGTCTTTCCTTGATTTTTTTTTTCTTCAAAGCTATCCGCCCTTTTTCTACCTCATCTCCTGTATCTGGATGGCACTACAGCAGGAAAAATGTGGGCAGCTGCCCAACTTGGTTCACGGCAAAGTGGAGTTTATTTGTAGCAAGGAGCAATGATTAGCCCAGAGAAAGGAGTTGGCTCAGCAAAAGGCATGAGATCGAGTGAAGCCCTAAAAAGAGCGGATATGAAATCAAATTCTTAAAGGACCTGTGAGAGATAAAAACACTAAGCCTCAATTCTCAAGGTGAACAGGAGTGAAAAAACGCCCTGTTAATTAAACAACCACACTTGACCTCCCAGGTGTATTTTGCACACCTGGCACAGATTCCCACAAGTCGATTGCACACATAACTGATCTGCAAACGTACCACTGATTCCAAAGGTCTTTTAACCCAAAAGGCAGAAGCGAAAGTCTTTAGTTCTTTCCGATTACCCCTTGCAAGTAAGGTTATCAAAAACGCCAAGAAAACAAACAAAGGGAAACAAAAATAAGAATTTTTTTTTTTAAAAAAACCCTCTGTTCTCCTTGTTTGGGGTGTTTATTCCCTCCCCCCCCCCCCACTCTGGAGCTTCAACACCGGCTGCTGAACAGACGATATTTAGTCGTTTGTTTGTTTATCTTATTGTTTGTTTATGGTTTGATTCTCCCGAATCATTTGAAAACAGATTTCCAGTGGTGCCATTTGGAGAGGGGGGGGGGGTGTTCCCTCCTCTCCTTCCCTTCCTTCTTCCCTCTCTCCCTACGCAACAGTGAAATTATTCTGACGGTTTTCAGACCGATTATGGAAGGGGTGAAAGGGCAGCTGCACGAATGCAAGCCCACTGCGAGACATTTAAGACGAGAATAAACAATATAAATTGCCACATGAAATAAAAGGCGGTAGCTCAGAAGCAACCCATGCCTTTTCTGTTCAGCTTGGGGTTTAATTTGGGGGGGGGGAGAAAGGGATGGGGTTCCCTGGTTGGAGAAGATGAGCTTTGCCCAGTAAGAAGGGGTGTGTGTGAACAGCAAAAAATTCAATTCCCAAGCCATTAATGATTCCCTTTTAACAGATTACCAGAGTTGGAAAGGAAATTGTAGGTCATCTAGTCTAACCCCCCCCCCGCCCAAGCAGGAGATCCTACACCATTTCTGACAGATGGCAGTCCAGTCTCTTCTTGAAAGCCTCCAGTGATGATGCTCCCACAACTTCCGAAGGCAACTTCTGTTCCATGGGATGATTGCCCTCACTGTTAGAAATTTTTTCCTTATTTCTAGGTTGAATCTCTTCTTGGACAGTTTCCATCCATTATCATTTCTTGTCTGGCCTACGGGTGCTTTGGAAAACAGTTTGACCCCTTCCTCTCTATGGCAGCCCCTCAAATATTGGAAGGCTGCTATCCTGTCTCCCCTGGTCCTTTTCTTCACTAGACTAGCCATGCCCAGTTTCTGCAACCGTTCTTCCTATGTTTTAGCCTCTGGTCCTCTAATCATCTTAGTTGTTCTTCTCTGCTCTCTTTCTAGAGTCTCAACATCCTTTTTATAGTGTGGGGACCAAAACTGTACGCAGTATTCTAGCTGGGGTCTTATCAAGGCATTATAAAGTTCACTTTAACAGATTAACAGAGTTGGAAGGGGCCTTGTAGATCATCTAGTCCAAACCCCAGCCCAAACAGGAGACCCTACACCATTTCTGACAGATGGCAGCCCAGTCTCTCCTTGAAAGCCTCCAGGGATGAAGCTCCCACAACGTCCGAAGGCAACCTAAACAGTAACAGAGTTGGAAGGGGCCTTGGAGGTCATCGAGTCCAACCCCCTGCTCAGGCAGGAGACCTGTCCTTTTTTTTGTTCCATGAGTTGATTGTTCTCACTGTCAGAAAATCCCTCCTTATTTCTAGGTTGACTCTCTCCTTGGTCAGTTTCCATCCATTGTTCCTTCTCTGGCCTTCGGGTGCCTTGGAGAATAGCTTGAGCCCCTCCTCCTCTCTGTGGCAGCCCCTCAAATATTGGAAGGCTGCTATCATGTCTCCCCTGGTCCTTCTCTTCACTAGAAAAAAAATTTTTACATTAGAAAATATTTTGCACCCACAAATTAAACAGCGGAAGAGAGAACACGCTTAGGATGTATAAGACAGATAGAAGATGGTAGACTCCATTCAGTTCTGGGTGGCAGCAAACTCGGCTCTGTGGCTCAATCTGTCCTACTCCCCAAAGTTGTGGTGGCTGTCGATGTTTAGAGCTTTTGAAGACAGGATACATTCTCCTGGTCCCTCCTTAGAGAGAGATGGATTGCAACAGGTCAACAACATCCAGACGATGGTGACTTCCTTGGAATTCCTTGCATTGGTGATTTGTGGTCCATTAAAAATGGAGGTGATGATGGACAATGGGAGATGGACAGGATCAAATTTGGTAGCAATTTCCCAGCCATTTTCATGATCTCTTCTCATCATGCAGAAAGGCATGGATGTATCCTGGTTTGTGGAAAGGGGAATGGACGCAAAGCCAAGGTGCCGTGCTTGCAAGTACATCTTTCTTCTCTTGGTCCAAGAAGACCATCAGATGAGGCTTCCTGGCTTCTTAGCTTGGTCCTAACAACTGCCACTTCTGTTATGTTGTAGGAAGAGGCAGCTTCTGATCATCAGGTGTTTTCCAAATAAGCATGTTTAAAGCGAGCTAACTTGAAGACGGTCGCCGTGATGTCAAGGTCTCCTCCATCTTCTGAAACCACAATATGGCCAACCAGTACGAATACTCCGGATACTGTAGGACAGTACTGTAGGTGTGATTGTGCATTAACAACACACATCATGGACGTCTATGGGGATTCTCAGTCATCCATGGTTGTCATGGTGGTCCCAAAGGTGCTTTTTCAAGAGGCAACGGGACTTCCTTTCTTTTTCCTTGAAGACATTTTGCTTCGCATCCAAGAAGCTTCTTCAGTTCTGGCTGAATGGTGGGGAAAGGAGGGATTTGCAGGCAACTGGTCATTAACACCCTTTCTGGGAGCCGTTGAGGCCACTTGGAGGTTTATCTGTGCCCTCAGGGTCACCTGGGTAATGCAAATGGGTATGCAGCTTTCTTGGAACTGGTGAAAGGACTGTGTTGTAAACAGGAGATAGATAATGTTGTATCCTTCCCCTTCTGTTGAGAGAGGGGAGTTCAATCTTAATGTAGGTGGCCTCTCTGTCCCCACTTTCAAACCAGTCGTCCTCTTTGTCCGGAATGTGGACTTTGCTGTCTTCAAAAGCGTGGCCTTTGTCCTTCAAATACAGATGGACTGCTGAATTTTGTCCTGATGGGTTTGTTCTCCTATGTTGTGCCATGTGGTTGTGGAGTGGTTGTTTGGTTTCTCCAATATACAGATCTGCACATGGCTCCCTGCATTGCGCTGCATACATCACGTTGCTCAGTTTGTGTCTGGGTGTTTTATCCTTGGGGTGGACAAGTGTCGGCCTTAGTGTGTTCTTGAGTTTAAAGTATGCATGTTTAGTTCATGGGGAAGCACAAGGATTGTGCCAACATCTAGCTCAGCTACTCTGACTTAGGCTTCCTGAGAAAGCATAAATCACAATCTTAGTCCCAAAAAACCCTCTTTTATTTATACAGCTGTGAATTATGGTCATTCCCAGTCCACATGGCCTCACAAACAGCCGGTGAAGATTCCGACAGATGTCTGCTCGAGTTGCCACAGTCCTTCAGGGGAATGTTGATAAACATCCACCTTATCTCTCTTGGAATGCTGCCAGAGACCTAATGGCCAAATGCAGAGCAAGGCCAAACTTAGCACAGAGTCAAACAGAACTTTTCAAAGCTTGAACCGACTGGATAAACTAATTGCTTCCTGCAAAAGCTCATGTCCCGTTCTCTCCTCTTTTATGTCTTATGGGAGGGGCCAATCATCTCCAAGCCTTACTCCCAAGTCGACCGTCTTTTCTTAATTTTTCTTGCCTTCTGGCAGCTCTCTGCAGGTGCACACTGGGAACAGGTTCCTGCTGTTCTTCTGCCTCACTGATGTCTGACTCTGAAGGCACCTGATATACGGCCCTGGTCCCCTTTCTGCCTCCGACACAGAGCCCTCATCAGAGTCTTCCCCAGACTCCAGGACTGGCCCATGTTCCTCCCCAACCTCCTCACTGTCCAGCTTTGCTGCCAACTCCACAGGCGCTGATGGACCACAACATCAGCCTACCTCCAAGATGGTCTACTCGAGATGCATTGGATTTCATCTCCCATCCTTCCCAGCCACCCCACTGCTACAGTGTGCCACAGAGAGAAAGCACAATAGAGCTTCGTATTCAAATTCATTATTTTTACCCTTAATTACACTACAGGATGGCTTTGTCCCCTGGGGTTATTCAGTTTCCTTTCTGAAGGCTGAGACCACTTCAAAACTCACGGTGATAAAATTTCCCCCCTCTCTACCACAATATAGATTATTCCTATTTCTCATTTTTAATTGTATTCCTATTTTTTCCCCAAACTGACAAAATATGAAGATATACTTAAGTACCTTGGGGGCACTTCTAAGTTTTCACACTTGGATACGTACGTAATTATTGCTGGAAGGAAACTAAGGCATTTACATTTTTAAAAAATAATTTTGGCTACAGATTTATTTATTTTTTTAAAAAAGGGAAGATAAAAACTAATACAAACTAATATAAAGCATTTACAATTTTAAATAAACTCAACGGCACTGTCATGATGTGCCTTAAAAGCTATAGAATACGTTTTTGTATTTAGGTTTAAGTATAATGAGGAAAAAATGCATGGCATATATTTTCCCTTGAAATGAAATTTTTTTTAAAAAAGCAAAAACGTTTGGAAGAGATATTTTTATGACTCCTCTTTCTTGTTTTTATGCAAGGCACGCTCCTGTTCCATTAAACAATTCCTTTAAGGTGGCCAAACAACAGCTTCACTCCAAGACCAGATTAATAGATACCCTCTAGATATTTTGAAGAATGATCACAATTCATGTGAGATTGGTCTATACCAGCCTTGCGAGGTAGGCCACATTAAAAAAAAACGGACCCTGTAAGGATTCCAGAAATATTGTAGTCAGGTCAGTGGTGAAATTCATTTTTTTTTACTACTGGTTCTGTGGACGTGGCTTGGTGGGCGTGGCAGGGGAAGGATATTGCAAAATCCCCATCCCCCCCCACTCCAGGAGAAGGATACTGCAAAATCCCCATTCCCTCCCCACTCAAGGGAAAGGATACTGCAAAATCTCCATTCCCTCCCCACTCCAGGAGAAGGATACTGCAAAATCTCCATTCCCTCCCTACTCCTGGGGGAAGGATACTGCAAAATCCCCATTCCCTCCCTACTCCTGGGAGAAGGATACTGCAAACTCCCCATTCCCTCCCTACTCCTGGGGGAAGGATACTGCAAAAACTCCATTCCCTCCCCACTCCAGGGGAAGGATACTGCAAAATCTCCATTCCCTCCCTACTCCAGTGGAAGGATACTGTAAAATCCCCATTCCCTCCCTACTCCTGGGGGGGGGGGAGGATACTGCAAAATCCCCATTCCCTCCCCACTCAAGAAAAAAGATATACAAAATCCCCATTCCCTCCCCACTCAAGGGAAAGGATACTGCAAAATCTCCATTCCCTCCCCACTCCAGGAGAAGGATACTGCAAAATCTCCATTCCCTCCCTACTCCTGGGAGAAGGATACTGCAAAATCCCCATTCCCTCCCTACTCCTGGGAGAAGGATACTGCAAACTCCCCATTCCCTCCCTACTCCTGGGGGAAGGATACTGCAAAAACTCCATTCCCTCCCCACTCCAGGGGAAGGATACTGCAAAATCTCCATTCCCTCCCTACTCCAGTGGAAGGATACTGTAAAATCCCCATTCCCTCCCTACTCCTGGGGGGGGGGAGGATACTGCAAAATCCCCATTCCCTCCCCACTCAAGAAAAAAGATATACAAAATCCACATTCCCTCCCCACTCCAGGGAAAGGATATACAAAGTCCCCATTCCCTCCCCACTCGAGGGGAAGGATACTGCAAAATCTCCATTCCCTCCCCACTCCAGGGGAAGGATACTGCAAAATCTCCATTCCCTCCCCACTCCAGGGGAAGGATAGTACAAAATCTCCATTCCCTCCCCACTCCTGGGGCCAGCCAGATATGGTACGTATTTGCCGTTCCTCCAAACTATTCAAAATTTCCACTACAGGTTCTCTAGAACCTGTCAGAACCTGCTGAATTTCACCCCTGAGTCAGGTAGAAGATGCTTGGGAGCCTGTCCATGTTCCTCTTCTGAACAAAACAAGGCAGGTTATTTTGAGTTTCTTTCTCATGCTTCCTTCTGTCCTTGGACCCTCTAATCTCTTCTCCAGGTCTCTCCTTCATGGCTCTTCCACGTCTTCCCCGATATTAGCTCTAAATCCCTTTACAGGCCAACCAGGAATGGAGCCAACACAACTTCCCCTTGATATCCAGACAATGGATGTATACATTGGGTTGGGTTGGGATGAGATGGGAAGGAGCAAGAGAAGGGAAGGGAAGGAGCAAATAAGGGAAGGAGCAAGGGAAGGGGAGGAGGAAGGGAAGGAAAAGAGCAAGGGAAGGAAGAAGGGAAGGAGGAAGAGAAGGAAGAAGGGAAGGGGAGGAGGAAGGGAAGGGAAAGAGCAAGGGAAGGAGGAAAGGAAGGAGCAAAGAAGGGAAGGAGCAAGGGAAGGAGAAAGGAAGGGAAGGAGGAAGGGAAGGGGAGGAGGAAGGGAAGGAGCAAGGGAAGGAGCAAGGGAAAGAGCAAGGGAAGGAGGAAGGGAAGGAGCAAGGAAGGGAAGAAGCAAGGGAAGGGAAGGAAGAAGGGAAGGAGCAAGGGAAGGGAAGGAAGAAGGGTAGGAGCAAGGGAAGGGAAGGAACAAGGAAAGGAAGAAGGGAAGGAGAAAGGGAAGGGACAAGAGAAGGAAAGGGAAGGGATGGGATGTGAAGGAACAAAGGAATGGATGGGAAGGAACAGAGGAAGGGAAGGAACAAGGGAAGGGAAGGGATGGGAAGGAACAAGGGAAGGGAAGGAGCAAGGGAAGGAAGAAGGGATGGAGGAAGGGAAGGGATGAGAAGGGAAGGGACAAGGGAAGGGATACGGAACTACCTGATGGTAGCTTCTTATCCAAAAGGTGGTACCACATTTAACTCCCGGACCTGGAAGGTCACCCACTATCTCCTTGCAACCAGAACAGAAACCCAGAGAGACCATTTTTTCCCCAGAAGAATGAGGACTTGGGAGAAAAACATTGGCTGGGTTCTCATGAAAACGATCTGGCCCAACCAAGCCCAGCAAGGACTTCCAAGTCTCCTTGCCCAGTTCTGGCAGCCAACATGCTCCCTTCTCGACCGACTAGGCCTCTTGTCTGATCTCTCCCCCCCCCCACCCCCATCCCACCCCATACCCCATAAGCATCAGGCTGCTAATTAGGGGCGTAATAGAGTAGCAAACCATGCTATTTCCTCATTAGATGGAGAGAGATTCTCGGCTAACATGACTGATAGGCATCTACACAAAAATTAACTCCAGCGCCGAGGCGCTATAATCAAGATTAATGACAATGGCCAAGGAGGGTGGGGGGGCTTTCTGCAGCTTCCCCATCCTCCTTTCGGTCTCCCTGTTGCCCTTCGCGGGGAATTAAGCACACCTCACAAGGGCTTCCCAGGAGTCTGCAAGCCAAGCATCGAGAGCTGGGAAACTAAAATAAACTAGAATAAAATAAGCTCTTTTTCCGATTAGCCCTGCTCAACTGCAGCTGATCCATCCCCTCACCATGGGTTCACAAGTGGCCATTCCACCAACTGGCCACCACTTTCTCTACCCCTCGGTGGGCATTTTCAGGTAGTCCTCAACTTACAACCGTTCATTTAATCATGATGATGATTATTACTCTGTTGCTTTGCAGGTACAATTAAGAGCTTCTGCCACCAGAGACAAATTTCTTGTGGGTCTAATCACACTTGGCCAAATAAAGAGTTCTGTTCTGTTCTGTTCTGTTCTGATTCCAATTCTCTGTTCTGTTCTGTCCTAAATTCTAATTCTCTGTTCTCCCCTGTCCTGTTCCTATTTTTAATTCTAATTCTCTGTTCTAATTATAATTCTATTCTATTCTATCCTGTCCTATTCTATTTCTACTATTCCAAATTCTTATTCTCTATTCGATTCTGTTCCTATTTCTAATATCTTGTTCTGTTCTATTCCTATATCCTATTCCTATTTAAATTCTCTATTCTAATTCTAATTATTCTATTCTATTTCTATTCTTATCTAATTCTCTATTCTAATTCTCTATGCTATCCTGTTCCTATTAGTATTTCGAGTTCTCTGTTCTGTTCTATCTCTATTCCCATTTCTCTATTCTAATTCTAATATGCTATGCTATGCTGCATTCTATTCTATTCTGTCCGGTCCTCTCCTGTCCTATGGTATGCTGTGCTATGCTATCCTATCCTGCATTCTGTCCTGTCCTGTCCTGTCCTGTCTATGCTATGCTACCCTATCCTGCATTCTGTCCTGTCCTGTCCTGTCTATGCTATTCTACCCTATCCTGCATTCTGTCCTGTCCTGTCCATGCTATTCTATGCTATTCTACCCTATCCTGCATTCTGTCCTGTCCTGTCCATGCTATTCTACCCTATCCTGCATTCTGTCCTGTCCTGTCCTGTCTATGCTATTCTACCCTATCCTGCATTCTGTCCTGTCCTGTCCATGCTATTCTATGCTATGCTACCCTATCCTGCATTCTGTCCTGTCCTGTCCATGCTATTCTACCCTATCCTGCATTCTGTCCTGTCCTGTCCTGTCTATGCTATTCTACCCTATCCTGCATTCTGTCCTGTCCTGTCTATGCTATTCTACCCTATCCTGCATTCTGTCCTGTCCTGTCTATGCTATTCTACCCTATCCTGCATTCTGTCCTGTCCTGTCTATGGTATGCTATTCTACGCTATGCGACCGTATCCTGCATTCTGTCCTGTCCTGTTATCGTATGCTATGCTATGCTATCCTGCATTCTATTCTGTCTTGTCCTGTGACTGTGCAAAGTTACAATGGCACTGAAAAAGGGACTTACAACTGGTCCTCACACCTAAGATTTGCTTAACAACTACTTGGTTCACTTAACAACTGCAATGATACACTTAACAACCATGGCAAAAAAAGGTTGTAATTGGTAAGGCCAGGGCTACCTTTAACTACACTTTGATTCAGTTATAATTGATAAAAGATTTATGAAATATGTATGTATGTGTGTAAAGGTAAAGGTTCCCCTCGCACATAAGTGACTAGTTGTTCCAGACTCTAGGAGGCGGTGCTCATCTCCATTTCTAAGCCAAAGAGCCAGCGCTGTTTGAAGACATCTCCGTGGTCATGTGGCCGGCATGACTCAATGCTGAAGACATACAGAACGCTGCTACCTTCCCACCAAAGGTGGTTCCTATTCTTCTACTTGCATTTTTTTGAAGTGCTTTCGAACTGCTAGGCTGGCAGAAGCTGGGACAAGTCACAGAAGCTCACTCTGTTACGCGGCGCTGGGAATTCAAACCACTGATCTTCTGATCGGCAAGTTCAGCATCTTAGCCACTGAGCCACTGTGTGTATATATATACACTTACACACATACACACACACACACACACACAATTGCAAAAGTCCATTTCAGAAGCATTGTTTTTTCTCATGCTGCATTATAAATGCCCATTTTACACTGCAATAACCATCTGCATTTCCGAAATATCTACCTGTGAGGGGCTTTTGGGGGGGGGGAAGGGGGAGAACAAGTCATGGTTTGAAATAAACTGAGGGAGGGGGATTAAAACAGCTGAGAAAACAGGATAACAGGAGAAGCATTTTCCTAAATCAGACCTTTCTTGGGCCCCTTTTCCCCAGCAATATTAATTTGCAACACTAGCTCCTAAGGTTTAGGTGCCATTTCCCCCCCTGCTTTTATTATTCCCCCCCCAAAAAAAGCTCAGCATTGCTTTTATTCCGTTCATTTGTAAAGCAATCTGGATGAAAGTAGATGGGACTCTTTAGAAGGACTCATGAAGAAGGACTTTTCTCAGCGTGGCAAAATTGTCCTTTTACCTTGCATCAGCCTTACTACCACCATCAGTAGATCTTCCCTGGGTCAACCAGCCGTAATTTCTCCCCCTTTTAGTTACTCCAAGATGTGCATCTTGAGCCTGAAGGGGACTTCTCATTTGGACATACACTATATTGCCAAAAGCATTCGCTCACCTGCCTTTACTCGCATATGAACTTATTGTACGTGGCATCCCATTCCTAATCCATAGGGTTCAATATGACGTTGGTCCACCCTTTGCAGCTATAACAGCTTCAACTCTTCCGGGAAGGCTGTCCACAAGGTTCAGGAGTGTGTTGATGGGGATTTTTGACCATTCTTCCAGAAGCGCATTTGTGAGGTCACACACTGATGTTGGATGAGTTTACGTGGCCTACCACTTCTTGGCTGAGTTGCTGTCGTTCCCAAACACTTCCACGTTCTTATAATATAGCTGACGGTTGACTGTGGGATATTTAGGAGCGAGGAAATGTCACGACTGGATTGGTTGCACAGGTGGCATTCTATCACAGTTCCACGCTGGAATTCACTGAGCTCCTGAGAACGACCCATTCTTTCACCAATGTTGGTTAAAACAGTCTGCATGCCGAGGTACTTGATTTTATACACCCATGGAACACCTGATTCTGATTATTTGGATGGGTGAGCGAATGCTTTTGGCAATATAGTGTATTTAGATGCCACCTCAACCCGACGATCTTTTTGAAGGTTGCAAGGTCTTGATTGGCCTCCAGACAGAATCCGGAACACGAGATCCTCCCTTTCCCCCTTTTTCCCCTGATTTTCTCCCTTTTCCCTTTTCAAATTTCCTTCTGTTGCCCTCCAAGATCCCTGCATTTCCCTAGCTGGAAACACACGCTGTGCACCAGTGATAAGGATGGAGATGCTTGGTTCTTTTTTTATTTAAAAAAGGAAGTGGGGTGGGGGGAGAGAGAATTCCACTGACATTTGGCAAATCTGGATGCTGCTGATTTCTATTCAGTGCTTTCGTTCTGATCTTTTCTTTCATCGGTCCCTGCATAATGGTGACTCTCCCTGTCTCTCTCTGAATTTCTCAGCCTGCATCTTCTGCAATTCTTCTCCTTTTCAGCCAAAGCCAAAACCGGAGGACAAGCAGCATCTCCTGAAGCACGTTAGTTTAGCTCTGCTGTTTGGATGACCTCAGGTGGTCCCCTTCTACGTGCAACGCTCCCAAAATGCCCATGGATGCAGGCTCTGCCTCAAACCCCTCATGATGAGGAGTGGTTCTCCGCAAGAGTAATAGGGAGGTGAATGGCGAGGATATGTTTGCACACCAAAATAAGAAAATAGAATAGAATAGAACAGAACAGAATGTAGGATAGACAGAGAATAGAATAGAATGTAGGATAGACAGAGAATAGAATAGAATAGAATAGAATAGAATAGAATAGAATAGAATAGAATAGAATGTAGGATAGACAGAGAATAGAATAGAATAGAATGTAGGATAGACAGAGAATAGAATAGAATAGAATAGAATAGAATAGAATGTAGGATAGACAGAGAATAGAATAGAATAGAATAGAATAGAATAGAATAGAAATAGAAATAGAAATAGAATCTGGAATGGACCTTGGAGGTCTTCTAGTCCAACCCCCTTCTAGTCCAACTTGTCTGTATCATTTCAGACAAGGTGGCTGTCCAGTTTCTTCTTAAAAACCTCTAGTGAGGAAGCACCCACAAATTCTGGTGGCAAGCTGTTCCACTGGTTGTTTTCACTGTTAGGAAGTTTCCCCTGAATTCCAGGTTGCTTCTTTCCTTGATTAGTTTCCATCCATTGTTTCTTGTCCTGCCTTCTGGTGCTTTGGAGAATAGGTTGAGCCCCTTTTTCTCTGCGGCAGCCCCTCAAAATACTGGAACACTCCTACCATGTCACCCCTAGTTCTTTCTTTTCTCTAGACTGGCCAAACCCAAATCCTGCAACTGTTCTTCCTATGGTTTAGCCTCCAGTCCCCTAATCATCTTGGTTGCTCTTCTCTGCATTCTTTCTAGAGTCTCAACATCTTTTTTTTAATATTGTGGTGACCAAAACTGGATGCAGTATTCCAAGTGGGGCCTTACTAAGGATTTATAGAGTGGTTTTAGTACCTCCCTTGATCTTGATTGTATCCCTCTGTTAATGCAACTTAGGATTACATTGGCTTTTTTTGGCTGCCGCTGCACACTGCTAGCTCATATTTAGCTGGTTGTCCACTAAGACTCCAAGATCCCTCTCACAGTTGCTGCTATTAAGCCTGGTTTCACCCAGTCTGTGTGTCTCCTTTTGGTTTTTCTTACCTAAGTGTAGGACTTTACTTTTCTCTACATTGAACTTCATTTTGTTATATAGGGTCAGAACAATCGGGCTTTTCTAACTCTTTTTTTCTAGATGCACTGTACTACAGATCACATTATCCCCAGCCAGGCTAAGGATTCTCTGACCCTCACCTGGGAGTCTCCTGGAAGCTTTCAGTTGACTCCTTGTGGCCAAAAAGGATGCTGGCCACAAAAACGCACTTTATGTGTTCCAGGATACGTACCTACAAACATGTACAGGTAGTTCTCCAAGTACGACCATCCACTTAGCAACCCTCCCAAGTAACGACGGCACTGGGGAAAAAAGTGACTAACGACCAGTCCTCACACTTAAATCCGTTCCAGCTTCAGTAGGCCTGGGAGCAATGGGAGTTGTAGTCAAAGCATGTCCGGTGGGCATCCAGTTGCGGAAATTTTGATTAGTTCGGAGAACCGCTAAATGCCACCTATGGCTGGCCCTGCCCCCATCTATTCTCTGCCTCCTGAGTCCCAGCTGATCAGGAGGGAATGGAGATGTTGCAATAACCTTCCCCTGGAGTGGGGAGGGAATGGGGATTTGCAGTATCCTTTCCCTGGAGTGGGCAGAGAATGGAGATTTTACAGTATCCTTTCCCCAGGAGTAGGGAGGGAATGGGGATTTTGCAGTATCCTTCCCCAGGAGTGAAGAGGGAATGGGGATTTTGCAGTATCCTTCCCCAGGAGTGTAGAGGGAATGGGGATTTTGCAGTATCCTTCTCCTGGAGTGGGCAGGGAATGGGGATTTTGCAGTATCCTTTTCCCAGAGTGGGCAGAGAATGGATATTTTACACTATCCTTTCCCCTGGAGTGGGGAGGGAAAGGGGATTTTGCAATATCCTTCTCCTGGAGTGGGCAGGGAATGGGGATTTTGCAGTATCCTTTTCCCAGAGTGGGCAGAGAATGGATATTTTACACTATCCTTTCCCCTGGAGTGGGGAGGGAAAGGGGATTTTGCAATATCCTTCCCCTGGAGTGGGGCGGGAATGGGGATTTTGCAGTATCCTTCTCCTGGAGTGAGCAAGGAATAGAGATTTTACAGTATCCTTTCCCCAGGAGTAGTGGGGGGAATGGGGATTTTGAAGTATCCTTCTCCTGGAGTGGGGAGGGAATGGGGATTTTGCAGTATCCTTCCCCTGGAGTGGGGAGGGAATGGGGATTTTGCAGTATCCTTCCCCAGGAGTGAAGAGGGAATGGGGATTTTGCAGTATCCTTCTCCTGGAGTGGGCAGGGAATGGAGATTTTACAGTATCCTTTCCCCAGGAGTAGCGGGGGGAATGGGGATTTTGCAGTATCCTTCCCCTGGAGTGGGGGGTGGGGAATGGAGATCGGGGGGAATGGGGATTTGAACCCATCACGTGTGGCCTCCACACCCCGTTTTGGCCAGCAGGGTGCTGCAGGAGGCATCCGTCCTGTCTCCCCCTCGCTCCCCGCCCTCCCGTCCACCTGTGTGGAGGAGAACTATAATGCTGATCCGGCCCTTGAACAAATCCAGTTTGACACCCTTGTCCTTGCCTAATATGAATGCACGCCAGCCATTCAGTTGGAGACGGAGTAAATTCTATTAAGGCAGGCAAAGCATTGCAGAAATAGAGTCAAATCAACATATTAAACCAGAAGCCATGTTCTCCCCTCCGTCCCTGAAGCTCTACCCACTCCTCCATGCCACGGGCAGTGACTGGAATAAACCCACAGCTGTGATTGGAACTACATGAAGAGAAGGGCGCGCGTGCCACGGCCCACCGGTAAGGATCAGCCGTTCCCAATTATTTCCACCACGCCGCGACAAACGCCGAACCTTTGCTCTACGAAGTAGAATTTGCTACAGTGCACCAGTTGCCAAAAAAAAAAAAGAAAAAAAAAAGGAGGGGGGAGCTGGAAAAATAAATTAAGAAGGTTGACGTAAGAGAGGAGGAATTATCCGAGGAATACACAGGCAATTTTTAAAGGTTCGGCAGTGGGTAATTGAAAAGAGCGAAGGCAGAAAGCGAGAGCAACATGCAAAGAAGGAACCAGGAACATGGTCGTCTCGTACAGATGGAGCTGCCAGGAAAGGGCCCTTTTCATTTCTGAAGGACCTTGGTGGAGATTTTATCCGTCAAGAGGCGGATAAAATTTTCAGGGGGAGCTCTGAGCAAAAGATCTCACCTTCTGCTCCTAGGAGTAAGGGTGGATCATTGTCAAACAGGTGAGGAGTTGTGCTGAGTGAAAGCAGATCCTCCTGTTGTACATCAATCAGAATTGAGCTGGAAGGGGCCTTGGAGGTCTTCTAGTCCAACCCCCTGCTGAGGCAGGAGACCCTGTACCATTCCAGACAAGTGGTTATCCAGTCTCTCTTCTTAAAAGCCTCCAGTGATGGGGCATCCACAACTTCTGGAGGCAACTTCTGTTCCACTCGTTAATTGTCCTCATTCTTAAGAGATTTCTCCTTAATTCCATTCTGCTTCTCTCCTTGATTAGTTTCCATCCTTCGTTTCTTATCTTGCTTTCTGGTGGCTTTGGATAATATAGAAATATTTCAAATAAGTAAGAAAAAACTGCTAAACAACCACAGGGTTCATTTAACAACTGCAGTGATTCACTTAAACACAAAGGCAAAAAAAAGGTCATAAAATCAGAGGCAACTCATTGAACAATGACCCTGCTTAGCAACGAAAATTCAGGTCCCCGTTGCGGTCGTTATGTTGAGGATTACCTGTAATCTATTTCTGCATTTTGATTTATTTATTTCCTTCAAACCTCCTGCTGTCAACATCTGCCCTCTCCAGGGCCACCTTCGTGATGACCCCGCAGGTAAGGACGGCGTTGCCGCGACCCTCCGTTGCCCCTCATCCATCGCGGGGAGCCGTTTCAGGCTGCCGCTGCGGTTAATTATATAGCAACCGACACAAATAGTCTCTGGCACGGCAGGGGATCGAAGGGAAGACAAGAGACGGCAAAGCGATGGGTAACAATAGGCCGGCAGAGACGACAAAAGAGGAAACGGCACGGGGCACGCGCCCGGAGACAATGAAGGCAGCGTCAAAGGGAAACCGGAGCAAGGAGAAAGAGATAAAGGCAGCCACAAAGAGAGGACTCTGGAGAGGCAGTTGGCAACGGACCTCTTGTTCTCTTAGAAGACTTCTAAGGCTTTTTCTTGAACAAGGGAAAAGGAGCTCAAAAGAGGAACTTGAGTTGAAGTACCAGCTTTCTCCTCCGTGCCAGAAACAGGCACCCTTAATTGCAGAATGTGCACACACAAAGACACACACATACACACACGGATGGACGGACGGTGTGCAGGCACCCTGAAGGGGAGATGTGGTTTATTCCCTTGTGTGCAAATGGGAAGCCGAGATGAAGTCGTCTTTAGTTGGGTTTTGCATCCAAAATTTGGCCACCGCAGACTAAACTGAGTTAAAGGCGTCTTGGAGAACGAAATCATCAGCTCTCCCCAAATATTTTTGGGCAAAACTGATGGAAATCCACACAAGGGTAACCTTTTTTAAGTTTCAACCTTCACCCAGAAGAAAATTGTTGCAATTAATCTAGTAGTTCTCGGCCCTTACTCCAGGTCTCTCCTTCTGTTCTGACCTAGGCTTCCCAAAAAGGCACGAAGCAAAATTCCCGGTTCTGGCAAAATCCCTTTTATTAAACGAATGTGAATTCCTCTCATTCACGTTCAGCAAAGGCCTGGCAAACAGTCTTTCAAAGGAATATTTATGATTACAGACCCTTATCTGTCTTGGAAAGCTGCCATGTAAATATTTCCCAAATGCAGTGCAGTGCAAGGAAAGACTTGGCACAGAGTCTCTGAGATTCACGGACAGATCTTCACACTCCTGAAATGAATCTAACAAATGAACGAATGAATTGTTTCCTGCAAAAGCCCATTCCCCTTTTGCACCTCATTTCCTATGGGAGGGGCAATTCACCATCCACCTGTGGCTTTACTCCCATGATTTCTTAAATGCGCACACTGGGAACAGGCTCCAGCTGATCCTCTGCCTCACTGCTGTCTAGCTCCGAAGGCAGCTGAGAACTGCCAGACGGCCTTGGCCCCATCTCTGCTTCTGACACAGAGCCCTCATCAGAGCCTTCCCCAGCCTCCAGGACTGGCCCATGTTCCTCCCCATCCTCCTCACTGCCTGACTCTGCTGGTGGGCCACAAAACCTTCGTAGGTTTGGTCCTTGTTCTGAAAGCAAAGTTTTCCCCACAAGGACGAAGAGAGTCAGGTCAGAACTTCAGACGTTCCTTGCCAAACTCGGCTTCAAACATTTAAAAATCTTTGTCAGGTGTGAGTGGGAAAAAATAAGGAGGTGGGAAATGGCCCACTGACCCGTTGCTTGACAGATGGACGTCGCTTGGAGTTCAACACAGCTTCCATGGAGCAACAAGGGCTGATTAGAAAGACCTTCCAGCTATGAATTTCCTGCTCTGATGGAGCTGATTTAAGGAGGGGATTGATCAACTGACCAGGGCTGGATTGCTGTGGCAAAAACACAACTCTCTACCCAAAGAAAAACAGAAGGAATTCAGCAGTTCTGTGAAAGACTTCTGTATAATTCTTTGCCTCCTTTCGCAGGGATGAAGGCAGTCGTGGAAAACACTCAGTGAAACAGAGAAAAAAAGGCCTGGAATCTTTTGATTTGGATCTGGGATGGCAAATCTATGGCACACATGTCACAGGGGGCACACAGAGTCCTCTCTCCAGGCATGCCAGCCACCATCCCAGCTCAGCTCCACGGGGCACAGGGTCCACCCCCGCCATGTCTTGTTTTTGCTTCCAGGAGGCTGCAGGGAGGCCTACTAGGCCCAAAACGGGACACAGGGGGTGTGGTCCACCCCCCCACCCCCATGGCTTGTTTTTGCTCCCAGGAGGCTGCAGGGAGGCCTACTAGGCCCAAAACGGGGTGCAGGGAAGGTGCAGTGCGGCCCTCCATGGCTCGTTTTTGCAGGGCGGCTAACTAGGCCCAAAACAGGATGCGGCCCCCCTGTGGCCTGTTTCTGCATCCAGGAGGCTGCAGAGAGGCTTATTAGGCCCAAAACAGGGGGCGCAGGAGGCACGCGCGCAATTGTAGGGGGGAACGCTGGGGGCACGTTCACGGGGGAAGGGGGTCAAGAGTGGCTGCAGACACATTGTATTATGAGTGCAGGCGTGTGCTCGCACGGTTTCGGCACGTGACAACAAAACGTTTAGCCCTCACTGATTTAGATTCTCTCCAGGCAAGGAACCCTGGATATGCTCAGAGGAATATTTGTCTAGGCTTCTCTTTATCCCTTCCCCCCCTCCCCAAAAAAGTGAGGATCAATTTCTGGGACATTAGCTGAATGCCTGCCCTGATTAGCAGTTTTCGAAGTTCTCACGGGGAGAAAACAGATCAAGAGTTCTCGCTCAGAACCCGAGGACAGGAATAACACGAAGGTTCAAATCCACAAGATAATTGTTTTTCTGTTTGTTGGTTTTTGCTAAACATGTGGAAGAAATCGATAAGAGTGGGTCAAGCAAGGCTGTATCTGTGAAGAAACGCTGGAGGCGCATTCACTGGTGATGCTCTCATAGATAGACCGGCGTGCAGAGCTGAAGGCGGTGTTGTAAAGTTCTACGGTCTTCTACTCCAGGTGGATTTCCACCTAGAGTGAAGTTTGCAAGAGAGGTTGTTGAGGTCACATTCCTTAACAATGTGTGTGTTGGCCCTTCAAGGTGATCTCGGCTGATATTTGCTCTTCAGCCCGGTGTAAAGACCTCTGTTTGGAGCTCTCCAAGGTCCTGGGCTCAAATTCTCCTTGGTACCAAAAACTTTATTTTATGGGTCAAAGCTGGAGGGAAGTCCCAAACATCTGCATCTCTGCTGTTACCTCAACACACTTCTGATGTCTTTTCCCTTGCATCTAATATTGGTGTGCTAGATTCAGTGGCAATTCCAGTGCAGTTGATACAGGAACACTTTTGGGATGCGGAGATGGATACCTTCCCCGATGTTCATTTTTAATTTGGAGACCCTTTGCCCTTGAACATTTTTTCAAGAGTTGGGTGAGTTAGAATAGAATAACAGAGTTGGAAGGGACCTTGGAGGTCTTCTAGTCCAACCCCCTGCTTAAGCAGGAAACCCTACACCACTTCAGACAAATGGCTATCCAATCTCTTTCTAAAAACTTCCAGTGTTGGAGCATTCACAACTTCTGGAGGCAAGTTGTTCACTGGTTAATTGTTCTCACTGTCAGGAAATTCTCCTCAGTTCTAAGTTGCTTCTCTCCTTGATTAGTTTCTATGGATTGTATCTTGTCCTGCCTTCAGGTGCTTTGGAGAATAGCTTGACTCCCTCTTCTTTGTGGCAGCCCCTGAGATATTGGAACACTGCTATCATGTCTCCCCTAGTCCTTCTTTTCATTCAACTAGACATACCCAGTTCCTGCAACTGTTCTTCATATGTTTTAGGCTTCAGTCCCTAATCCTCTTTGTTGCTCTTCTCTGCACTCTTTCTAGAGGCTACACATCTTTTCTACATTGTGGTGACCAAAACTGGACACAGTATTCCTAGTGTGGCCTTACCAAGGCATTACAAAGTGGTATTAAGACTTCACATGATCTTGATTCTATCCCTCTGTTTCTGCAGCCTAGAACTGTGTTGGCTTTTTTGGCAGCTGCTGCACACAGTTGGCTCATATTTAAATGGTTGTCCACTAGGACTGCAAGATCCCTTTCACAGTTACTACTATTGAGCAAGGTACCACCTATACTGTACCTGTGCATTTCGTTTTTCTTGCCCAAATGTAGAACCTTACTTTTTTCACCATTGCATTTCATTTTATTAGATAGTGCCCAATGTTCAAGTCTGTCAAGATCCTTCTGTATCTTGAGCTTATCTTCTTCCTTTACTGCAAGCTGACATCAACAGAACATTGCAGGTCTGAAACTTCTTCCTTTCCTCTCCTTTTACTCGTGAGAAAACTAGAGAAGGTCCCTTCTGAAAGGCTTCCTACACCCTCCTCCTTGCGTGGGCTGAGATACTTTTGTCATGGCGGTTGCTGAGTCTGCAGCCATCCCTCCTGCCTCCCAAATCCATTCCCACATATCAGGCATGCTAGATCAAACAGGTATTTCTCCTCCTCTTCTTAAGATTTGGGTTCAAGTCCATTCGTCCTTGCTCTGCGTGCTCCCTCCACCACCCAGGGCTTGGCGAAGCCAACACTGCAAAGCTAATTTTTGCAAGACGGGTGAGAGGAGAATGTGGCCAGCATTAGAAACCATGCTGGTTCCGCATCGTCCATCGTTTTCTACCAACCCCTGGATGGCTGTCAGCTTCCGCGGTCCCTAGCAATGCATTGTGAGATTCCTTTTCGGGTCTACCAAGGGGAGCACAAGCTGCATTAGCCGAAGTCACCCAGCGCTGTGCGGTGCCTGGACTTCACTCCATTAGTCATGCTGTCTCGTTTTCTATTAGTTTCCCTTCAATATTTTATGGGGGCTTTTTCCCTTCAGGTAGTAATGTTTGCTGGGTCAGCAGAATACAGCTCTCCATACTTTGCACCAGCATTGTGACTGCTGGATTTTATTTACCAGAATATTATTATTGTTGTTGTTGCTGTTGTTGTTGCTGCTGCTGCTATCGCTATTATTGTTATTACGGCTAACTTGCCATAATTAGTAAAAAAAAACAAACACCTTGTCCTTTTCTCACCAAGGGAGAAAATCCTATGCGTGGTGCACACCACAAAACTTGCCTAAATACAAAGCCAACTGCCTTGCTTGACTTCCAGAGTCTTTCTCTGGAGCGGAGAGGTAGGTTAATCTTGTAGGTAGTTATTTCAAAAAGTAGACTCAACGAAAGGGAGCCGACCCTTTTGCCCGTAAGAAGCCTGCACAAAAAAGCGTGACTTCTTGAGTTTTCACAAGGGACATTAGAGGGTGCATGGGCTTGTGGGCCACCATTGCTTCATTTCCCCCCTAATTTGCAGTGGGGCAGTCTTCCCCATGCATGCAACACGGTCTTCTATGGAATTTGTCATGTTGAGTCTTGTCAGTTCTGGTAGTGTTCCTCAAGATCTTTCTAGGGGAACTGAACTCAGAGCGTACTCAAGGCCAACCCACTGGTCCATCAACACCATCCCTCAACAGGGTTTCAGGGGACGTTGAAAGTCCAGCCTCCAGAAGATGGTGCAGCTACAAATCAATGGTTTCTTTCAGCTGATGGAGAGGGTTTGTTTTTGTTTTGTTTTGCCTTTATTTGTATGCTGCCCTTTTCCCTAAGGGGACTCAGGGCGGCTCACAATTCAAAAAGGGAGGGAGAAAGACAAACAATAGACAATACAGCATGTTTAAAAAACAACAACAGAAAACACAACAATCGCACAATTCGAGTGGGGCTAGGATCTCAACCCCAGGCCAGCCGGGACAGCCAGGTCTTTACAGCGGCGCGGAAGGACTGGAGGGTGGTGAGGGTCCGAATTTCTACGGGGAGTTCGTTCCAGAGGGACGGAGCAGCCACCGAGAAGGCTCTCCTCCAGGTAGTTGCCAGTTTGCACTGGCTAGAAGATGGAATTCGGAGGAGGCCTAATCGATGCGATCGAATCGGTCTAGTGGAGGTAATTGGCAGTAGGCGGTCTCTCAAGTACCCAGGCCCACTACCATGAAGGGCTTTATAGGTGATAAGTAGCACCTTGAAGCGCACCCGGAGATCAACAGGTAGCCAGTGCAGCTCGCGGAGGATAGGTGTTACGTGGGTGAACCGAGGTGCACCCACAATCGCTCGCACGGCCGCATTCTGGACTAGCTGGAGTCGCCGAATGGTGGTGGGGTCAAGTTGTTTTCCAAGGCACCTGAAGGCCAGATACGGAATAATGGATGGAAACTGATCAAGGAGATATTCAACCTGGAAATGAGAAGAAATTTTCTAACAGTGAGAGCAATCCACCGATGGAACAAAAGTTGCCTTCAGAGGTTGTGGGAGCTTCATCACTGGAGACTTTCAAGAAGAGACTGGGCTGTCATTTGTCAGAAATGGTGTTGGGTCTCCCTGATTGAGCGAGGGGGGGGGGTTGGAGTAGATGACCTATAAGGTCCCTTCCAACTCTGTTAATATGAATCTGAAACTTGAGAAGAATCAATGATGGAGGCTAAAACATACGAAGAGCGGTTGCAGGAACTGGGTATGTCTAGTTTAATGAAAATAAGAGCTAGGGGAGAACAGGATAGCAGTCTTCCAATATCTCAAGGGCTGCCCCAAAGAAGAGGGAGTCAAGCTATTCTCCAAAGCGCCTCAGGGTAGGAGAAGAAGCAATGGGTGGAAACTAATCAAGGAGAGAAGCAAGCTAGAACTAAGGAGAAATTTCCTGACAGTTAGAACAATTAACCAGTGGAACAACTTGCCTCCAGAAGTTGTAAAAGCCCCAACACTGGAAGTTTTTAAGAAGATGTTAGATAACCATTTGTCTGAAGTGGTGCAGGGTTTCCTGCCTAAGCAGGGGGTTGAACTAGATGACCTCCAAGGACCCTTCCAACTCTATTAATCTATGTCTGAAAGCTTTTCATGTGTCCTTTCAGGCGAGAAAAATGGACACTACTCAAGAGTCCATGAAGATCTGGGGGAAGGGGAGGGGGAACCTAAGATTCTCCTGCTTCTCCAGCCAGCAGACAGTGGTTCTTCTTAGGGCTGCAGAATATAAGATATTAGTCTCTGTTGCCCAGCATGGCACAACTCCAATGGCCACCTGTTCCTTTGTCCGTGTGTGTCAGACCTGCCCCAAAACAATCATTTAGGAAAGCAAAGGGGAGGCGGAATCTAAAGTCCCCGCTCACCAATACAAAGAGCCAAACTCCACGTTCTCCATCCCTCCCTCCAATGTCCGGTTCGTTGCCATCCTATCCAGGTTTGCTGTGATGTTGTGGGGAAACTCTGGGTTCTTTCAAGGTAAAGGTAAAGGTTCCCCTCACACATATATGCTAGTTGTTCCCGACTCTAGGGGAATTCATCTCTGTTTCAAAGCCAAAGAGCCAGCGCTGTCCGAAGACATCTCCGTGGTCATGTGGCCAGCATGATTCAACGGCGAAGGCGTACGGAATGCTGTTACCTTCCCACCAAAGGGGGTCCCTATTTTTCTACTTGCATTTTTATGTGCTTTCGAACTGCTAGGTTGGCAGAAGCTGTGACAAGCAACAGGAGCTCACTCCGTTACGTGGCGCTAGGGATTCAAACCTCTAAACTGCCAAACTTTCTGATTGATAAGCTCGGCGTCTTAGCCACTGAGACACCGCGTCCCTGCCTGGGTTCTTTAGGCTGCTGAAATTTCACACCCAGGGCAAAAACAAGGATGCTAGCAGGGTGCCAGGCTGACGATGGAGACCACGACAATGTGAGAATCTGGCATTTTTCTCTTCAAGGAAATGCAGAAAAACAGTTCCCTTCTAGTTTGGTTAAGAAATGTAGCTGTGGAGAGTTTCCTCCCCCATCCTAAGACTATTAACAATTTATTCTAGGAATTACCGCCCGGCATCAGACCTTAACCAACGTCAATGACAACCGAATATCCTTTGGATATATAAGCACTTCATCCTTGCATTATTCAGCTGGAGAAGTCTCTACTTAACCCTGACATTGTGGGCTGCTGAAGCTTTGATCCAACATGTGTCAGACCTGCTTCAGTCTGATCTCTCAGGAAAGAAAGACCCTCAACTCCATTGGGCTGAAGTGATTGGTTCTTTTACTAAAGAATGTCAGTTGCAGTAAAGCCAGGCTAGAGATGTATTTCCCGTGCTAATCAGATGCAGAATGTTTCCCCTCATCCCAGCCTTCCCCCCCAGTTTTGTCTTCAGCCAATAAATATTCGCCTAGGTGTTTTGAGAAGGCCGAGGTGTTTGGGGTAATCCACATTCCTTCTCAGGACGCATGGCCTTGAGTGCTGGCACAAACTGTTTCTCAGTTTCTGTTCCTCGTCAAGCTGCCATCCCCCACTCCCTATTTCCTATCACATCCCCATACAGGTTTATGGCTCATTTGTTTCCCACACATGCCCACCCCCTCCCACTTTAGCCTTTGATAGCAGGCTGTCAGCAAGGCACCAGGCCGAAGATGGGAAACCTGACATAGCACATTGTACGTCATTTATTTACCATATTTTTTGAGTATAAGACGCACCTTTTCCTCCCTAAAAGAGGGTGAAAATTTGGGTGTGTCTTATACACTGAATGTAGCCCACCCACCCACCGGCCCCAACCCTTTGGCCTCTGCTCCCAGCAATTTACCTCTTTGGAGCAAATGGGGGGCTTCAATAAGCTATAGCAATCCCTGCAGCCTCTAACAGCTGATGATCGGGAGAAATTGAAAGTGAAACTTGCTATTTGCTCCACGTGGCAAATTGCTGGGAGGCAGATATTTTTTTCTTGTGCCAGTCAGGCTGTTTGCTGCAAGGAGGTAAGTCAGCAACTATAAATGCCTATAGAATGTTCAAATTACTAGACTTATTTTTTAAAGACTGCTTTATTATTATTCTAGACAACTTAACAAAATGAAGCTTTTTAAAATAAATGCTTGGTCTGAAGAGGCCCCTTGCTATTGTTTTTAAAAATGCTATTCTTTTAAATAGCAGAGAATAACTATACTTCCAGAAAGCACATCAATTTTAACAGCATCTGTACTAGTCTGAAATACAACACTACAAACAGTGTATATTGCCTGTACTGTTTGTTGCAAGGAGGCAAATTGCTGGGAGGCAGAGGCAGATTTTTTTTTCCTCCTTGTTTTCCTCCCCAAAATCTAGGTGCGTCTTATACTTCGGAGAGTCTTATACACCGAAAAATACAGTATTTCGTTCCCTCAAGTTTCCCCTTCCACCTTGGCACAACTCACAACCAAAGGCACGGCCACCCCAGGAGCAAAGGGCAGGCAGCATTCACTTCCTCGCCTCTTCCCTGGCACAGAATCCAGGGTGGATTGAGCTAATCCCTCCACTGTAGCGACAATAAAGAGTGGGAGAAAACCTCCAACTGAGCTCTGTGTGAGAGAGAGAGAACGTGTGTGTGTGTGTGTGTGTGTGTGTGTGTGTGTGTTCCTCCTCTACTCCTCCACTCTCTTGCCAGCTCCCGCTAATACCTGCTGAGTCACATCTGGATAAATCCAGCAATATTTCCCCTGCAAAGTAATTTGTCTCCTACATCACTGCATCGGTTCTCACGTCTGAGGCAGACTCCTGCGAGGGAATGACACACGAGCGTGCGGGCTATGGAGCAAGGAAGAAAAATAATCCCTAGCAATGCCGGGTTGCCACCTGCCTAAATTTACCACTCTTCCTCTGGAGATTTCTTATGACAAATGGGAAGAAGGGCAAAGTTTCGGCCTAACCTGTCCTCCTGGCTATTTTTTTTTTAATGGAAGTGCCTGCTTGCTTTGGAAGGAAGGTGTTGTGGCCCACCAGCAGCCAGCGGAGCTGGCAGCAGAGTAGGACAGTGAGGAGGTTGGGGAGGAGCATGAGCCAGTCCTGAAGGCTGGGGAAGGCTCGGACGAGGGCTCTGTGTCGGAGGCAGAGAGGGGACCAGGGACATCTGGCAGTTCTCAGCTGCCTTTGGAGCTAGACAGAAGTGAGGCAGAGGAACAGCTGGAGCCTGTTCCCAGTGTGCGCATGCGCAGAGCTGCCAGAAGAAAAGCACAGCTCAGAAATCAGGGTCGACTTGGGAGTAAAACCACAGGTGGATGGTGAATGGCCCCTCCCATAGGAAATAAAAGAGCAACAAAAGGGGAGTCGGCTTTGACAGGAAAACATTCATTCATTTGTTCATTCATTTGTTTCCGGAGTGTGAAGATCAGTCCGTGAATCTCAGAGACTCTGTGCCAAGTCTTTCCTTGCACAGCACTGCGTTTGGGAAATATTTACATGGCAGCTTTACAAGCTAGATAAGGTCTGTGGTCACAAATTCACTTTTGAAAGACTGTTTGCCAGGCCTTTGCTGAATGTGCATGAGAGGGATTCACATTCATCTAATAAAAGGGGTTTTGTTGGGACCAGGGGTCTGCTTCATGTTTTTTTGGGAAGCCTAGTTCAGAACAGAAGGCTGCTGTGAAACAGCTGTAGGCCCAAAACTGACATTCACATGATCCTTTCCAAACTAGGCTACCAAATCTGGGCTGCAATGCTATATGCAACCAGCAGGGTACGGCAAAGGGAGACAGAGACGTATGTTTGCTGCCACCTAGGGGTAATCTGAATTTTTAACTGCTCCTTATTGGATAGTCCTGATTTTAGAATAGGCTTCCGAAATGATGTTCTATTTGCCTGCCTTCTGTATTCAAAAAAATAGTCGGGTATTGAGTGAGGGTGAAAAGCTGGGTGAAGAAAAGCAAGCACGTAGGAAAACACATGGGCTCCGATACTCCGATACTCCCCATGTAGGCTGCAGCAGACAAGTAGTTGAAAAACTAGGCAAAATAAATAAATAAATAAAAATCAATGGGATAACTTGATACCTGTCAGTTTGCATTTAAATCGAGTGGATTTTCTTAGCGATGCTCAAGGTCAAAGAGGAAATCCATCCAAGAATTTGCTAGAAAGGAGCACACAAGAGGGGGAGGCTTATGGAGGGGAGGGGGGGTGAAAAAAGCCCCCAAATCTCTTAAATCCTCCATCAGGATTTCAAAGAAAGGACTAGTTTTATCTACAGCCTTCCAAACGTGACAGCTGTGGGCCCCTGGATATCTGGCAAGATGAAAGAGAAGCAAAAATTTTGAAGGCTTCGTGAAGCTGAATTTATATGCCTGCCGACGCTTAACGTCATCCGTGGAAGCTTTTCAGAGGTTTCAAATTAGGGCTCTCCCCCCCCACCCCCAGATCATTCCCATCCACAACTGTTGCAAGAAACCAAGGTTTTTTTTTTCTCTTCTAATAACTACCAGGGTTTTTACATGTCCTGAGTGGACCAAAATATTGCCACCAACTTGCCTTCCATTGAGGCAAGACCCATCTACAGACCCATCACATCCTGGACATAAATTGTTTTAACTGCTACCCTCAAAACGACACTATAGGGCACTGCACACCAGAACAACTAGAGACAAGGACAACTTTTTCACGAATGCCATCACTCTCCTTAACAACTAATTCCCACAACACTGTCAAATTATTTACTAAGACTGTATTACTATTATTCTACTCTTCCTTCCTAGTACCTATCTCTTCCCGGTGATGACTACAACCGTATTGCTTGTATCTTTACAATTTATATTGTTTATTTGTTCCAAAAATGAAATGTAATAACTATGAGTAATAATACGATGTCTATTTGTACTGAAATGTATGATACTCAGGTATCACACTATTCACACATTGATATGTATAAACAATATAAAATGAATCTTATGATTCGTGATGAATGTATTCTATTTTATTTTTCTTTAAGTACATGAAGAGCATATCACCAAAAACAAATTCCTTGTGTGTCCAACCACACTTGGCCAATAAAGAATTCTATTCTATTCTATTCCTTTCATTCTTAATTCTATTCTATTCCTTTCATTCTTTATTCTATTCTATTCTATTTTCTTCATTCTTAATTCTATTCTATTCCTTTCATTCTTAATTCTATTCTATTCCTTTCATTCTTAATTCTATTCTATTCCTTTCATTCTTAATTCTATTCTATTCCTTTCATTCTTAATTCTATTCTATTCTATTCCTTTCATTCTTAATTCTATTCCTTTCATTCTTAATTCTATTCTATTTTCTTCATTCTTAATTCTATTCTATTCCTTTCATTCTTAATTCTATTCTATTCCTTTCATTCTTAATTCTATTCTATTCCTTTCATTTTTAATTCTATTCTATTCTATTCCTTTCATTCTTAATTCTATTCTATTCCTTTCATTCTTAATTCTATTCTATTCCTTTCATTATTAATTTTATTCTATTCTATTCTTTTCTATTCGGCAGTGATGGTTAACCTTTTTGGTGCCGAGTGCCCAAATCCCCAAAATGCAATGCAATCGCCCCCACGCATGTGTGTGCATCCACCATGCATGCATCCTGAGGGGCCCCTGCGCATGCTCCCCGTCCCCTGCACCAGTTTGGCTTCCAGGTTGGTGCAGGAGGCTTTCCAGGCTCAAAATGGGGTGCGGGGGGGGCTCGTGCAGCGCCCATACAGCCGATTTTGGCTTCCAGGTTGGTGCAGGTGGCAGAAATGAAGGCGAAAGGTAGGGCATGATTGGGGGAGGGGGGAACCTGGGGAGATTGGGGAAGGCCCTGCCCCCCCCCCCCCAGATCTGCAGCAGAGACCCAAAGTCCAGCTGGCCATCGGGAGGCGTGTGCGCATGCACTGTGGAGTTCGGATGGGGCGATGGCTGCCGTGACTGCAGAGAGGGCTGTGTGGGCCACCTGTGGCACATGGGCCACAGTTCACCGTCATCGCTATATGGCATTGTCTTGCCTTCTCCGAAGGACATCTCCTTAGGTGCTTCTTGCTTTGATTGGCAGTCGGGAAAGAAAGAAAGAAAGCCCTTGATGTGTCTTTAACAAGGGACCTCTCTGGCGCTCACAAAGAGCCTCCATTGAGAGCGCCGAGTGTTTCCACTCACAAACAATTGTCGGAATCCTCAAGCACAAGCCCCGTTTAGGAGAAAAAGGAAGGGTCTTGAGAGACGGGTGAAACGGCCTAAATAGCTCTCCACAGCGGCAATTTGCAAGGCAGCTGGGTGTGTGCACAGAACGCACTTCACAGTGGCAACACTTCTCAGTGCACAACCTGGCCAGCTTGGTTTTGGCTTCTTGGAGGCCCTGGGCAAACATGGAGAGCATGGCGTCTCTTGGAGAGAGAAGAGGAGGAGGTCAATTGTTGATGGTCAGGAAGTCCATCATCCAGAATCCAGTTCTTTTCAGACATGTTGGACTTTGGTTCGAGTGACGGCCAGACCCCAAAACATTTCTGGGGAGATGTTTTCCTAAAACCACCAAGACCATATTCCTCCACCCCTAAGAATCTTCTACTCTCTAGGCCAGGGCTCCCCAACTGTTGGGACCTCAGGGACCACAAAATTCATAATTTTAAATCCTGTGGACCACTAATATGATCTGCCTAATGACTGGCTGGGTGGGCATGACTAGCTGGTCATGTGACTGGGTGGGTGTGGCCAACTCGATGTCACTCATGTCGAGGGGCGCCTCGCCAGCCTCTACTCGCCACTCCTCGCCTGCCTGCTAGGGCTCCTTTGGGCGCCAACAGGAAGCAGTTGCTGGAGCTAAGCAGCCACCAGGAGAAAGAGTTGGCAAAACAGCTCAGTTCAAATTGGATCTGACTGAGAAGGAGGCTCAGCAGAAGCACCTCACTGAGGACTAAGAGCATAGGCTTTCCAAGCAGAGGGAAGACCTGTGGGAGTGCAAGGCCAGGGACTGGCGCCTGGAGGCTCAGCAGGCTGAGATGGTCAGCCAGTTCCAGGCCATGATGCAGTCCCACTGGAACGAGGCCCTCCGGCTCTTCGCCACCAGCGGTGCTTCCCTCCAGCCTTCGTCCAAAGCCCCCCACCAGGAGGCTGAAGCAGACCCCAAGTCAGAATTCCCACCCCCCTCTAATTCGCACAAAAAGACCCCGAAGGGGGAGACTCTCTGCAGCAACACAAACATTCATTGCATGTATCCGTCCCAGGGGCTGTAATTTGAGGACCCCTGATTTAGTGCAATAAAAAAATGCAAATACTTTTTCTGCAGACCACCAAAACTTTCTCGCGGACCACCAGTTGGTGACCGCTGTTCTGGGCTTCGATCCACTGCAATCCTTTGACCCACTTTCCAATCAAGAACAAAGCCTGGATCCCAGATCTTTGCTTGCCCAGGCTCCTCTCCCCTTCCCTACCTCACCCCCTGGTTGCTGATATCCCAACCCCTTTTCAGCGTCTCCCCTCTGAGACCCCCCATCCTTGTCCCCTTTTCTTTCCCCGCGCCACCTGAACGGTGTACAGCGAGCGAGATGTAGCATTGCGCTTTGTGTATCCTACTAAAAGATATTTAATAAATATGCAAATCACTTGCCTCGTCTCCTCAGGCAGGTAAGGAGAGCGTGTACGCAGCAGAAAGGACTGTAGTTAAGTATTAAATCTATTTGTTGGCAAGAGAACCGAATGAAGAATAGGCGCTGCTCGGTTTGGGGGGGAAAGGCGGGGGGAGATGAATGCCTGCACCGGCAGAAGGGAAGCAGCTAAAAATACAGCAATGAAATCTCTAATTGCTGGCTTGTTGGGTTGAATGCAAAGGGTGTTACTTGGCCTTTTACTCTGTGGAGCTACGCAACACCAGGAGTGGGGATTCATCGACCCAAATCACAAAAGACATGGCCCAAGAACAGTCAAAAATGATCTACGGAGTCAACCCCTCCATGCAAAATGCAGCTGCTACACAGCCTTCCAAATTCTCACTTGAGCCTCTTTCAAATTCTGCTTATGTATATATCACCCATTCGTTTTTCCAAGGGGGATGAATTTCAGGAAGTCAAGCAAAATGTGTGTTCCCCCTGCCAGTTTCTCTCTCTCTCTCTCTCTCTCTCTCTCTCTCTCTCTCTCTCTCTCTCTCTCTCTCTCTCTCTCTCTCTCACTCTCACTCACACACACACACACACACACACACACACACACACACACACACACACAGGTTCTCTGGAGAAGCCATGTTTTTAGAGGTCTAAACACCAACAGCCACAATAGCTTTGTGGGGTAGAACAGATTGAGCCACAGAGCAGAGTTTGCTGCCACCCAGAACTGAATGGTGTCGACCATCTTCTATCTGTTTTATACATCCTAAGCATGTTCTCTCTTCCGCTTGTGGGTGCAAAATATTTTATAGTGAAAAAAATACTTTTTAGTGAAGAGAAGGAACAGGGGAGATAGCAACCTTCCAATATTTGAGGGGCTGCCACAGAGAGGAGGGGGGAGCTGTTTTCCAAAGCACCCGAAGGCCAGAGAAGGAATAATAGATGGAAGATCCAGGAGAGATTCAACCAAGAAACAAGGAGACATTTTCTGACAGTGAGAGCCATCAAACCATGGAACAGAAGTTGCCCTCGGAAGTTGTGGGAGCTTCATCCCTGGAGGCTTTCAAGAAGAGACTGGGCTGCCATCTGTCAGGAATGGTGCTTGGGTGGAGGGTTGGACTAGATGACCTACAAGGTCCCTTCCAACTCTTGTCAATCTGTTAAAAAAGGCCCTCCCTTGGACATTTCTGAATTTTCAACTCTGATGTCTCCAGAATTGCACCAGAGCAGTGATGGCTAACTTTTTTGTTGTTGAGTGCAAAAAATGCGCTTGCACAATAGCATGTGCGTGTGTCCTGGCACCCGTAATGCAAAGTGCACCCCTACATGCACATGCGTTCACAACACACACAACTTCCCCCCCCCCTTGCACACCGCACTCCTCACCTCAAGCTGAGCTTGGTATTTCCTCCGGGAGGGGGGGCATTTTCGCCCTCCCCAGGCTACAGGAAAGCCTGCAGAGCCTGGTGAGGGCAAAAAATGGACCCAACAGGCCTACCAGAAGTTTGGAAATGACCCATTTCTGGCTTTTGGAGGACCTCCGGGGAGGCGGGGGACTTTCCTGAAGCCTGGAAAGGGGGAAAACGGCCTCCCCCGGCCCTCTGAAAGGCCAAAAATGCTGATGGCTCGAGTGCCAGCAGATATGGCTCTATGCCATAGGTTCACCATCACAGCACTAAAGGGTATAAAGATCTGTATTTCCGTCTAAG
This sequence comes from Thamnophis sirtalis, assembly GCF_051295495.1. Taxonomy (NCBI): domain Eukaryota; kingdom Metazoa; phylum Chordata; class Lepidosauria; order Squamata; family Natricidae; genus Thamnophis; species Thamnophis sirtalis. The sequence continues at coordinate 38,114,713 of NW_028261395.1, forward strand.
TTTATTTATTTTTTTCAGCAAACACCTGCCTGGCATCTTCAGTTTTAATTACGCAGGCTTTTAAGAGGGGAGAATGTGTCCAAAATTCTAACACGATCAAGCTAAATGCCAATTCCATCACGATCAAGCTAATCCATTCAGCAACTTTCCACCTTCAGGAAGTGGAAGACCAAGGAGGTTTTGGCCAACCCGCAGCTAAGAGTCACGTGGCCTTCCATGCCAGCTCCATCACTGGCATCACACGCAGCTATGCCAGTCCTTCTACACGTCACCCACCCGTAATGAAACCGCAGCCACAAAAAGGGAACGGATTAGCGATGGGGGAAGCCGGCAGGCATCTCACAAAGACGGAGAAAATCAAAGCAGGGGGAAAAAAACCATTTCTTGCTTAGGAGGAAGAAGCAATTCAAAGATGAAACGTTCGGATGCTGATGCCGTTTAAGAAAATTTGTTCGCCTGAAAAGGCACTCTTCCTGATTTGGGGCAATGGTAAACAAGCACGGTTCTCCTTAATAACCGCCCCCCCCCCAAAAAAACACCCTTATTGGGTTTGCACTAATTGCATGGTGCTTGGATGTTCTGCAACTGGCATTTAAGAGGCATCCTATGCGGGCCTCCTGAGCCTCCCACGGTGGCTCAGACGCTGAGTTTGTTGATCAGAAAAGTCGGCAGTTTGGCGGTTCGAATCCCTAGTGCCACATTAACGGAGTGAGCTCCCGTGACTTGTCCCAGCTTCTGCCAACCTAGCAGTTTGAAAGAACGTAAAAAATGCAAGTAGAAAAATAGAGACCACCTTTGGTGGGAAGGAAACAGCGTTTCGTGAGCCTCCGGCGTTGAGTCATGCCGGCCACATGACCACGGAGACGTCTTCGGACAGCTCTGACTCTTCAGCTTTGAAACGGAGATGAGCACCGCTCCCTAGAGTCAGGAACGACTAGCACATACTGTATGTGCGAGGGGAACCTTTACCTTTAAGTGGGCCTCAACAGCAAGTGTAATGACCCGGGGCAAGGCACGGAGGTAACACAGCTAGCCGATAGTTCGAAAAACCCCTTTATTGCTCCAACTTTCCCCCACGTTTCTGGCAAGTCCCGGAACAAAATGCTCACACCCACACCTCCAGCAGCCTCTGGCTAAGAGTAGTCCAGCACAACACTGTTAGCACAACACCTTCAAGGCAAGGAATCCAGCGAGGCGAAGGAACAAGGTGTCAACTCGCAAAGTATCCCTGGCCTGCTTTCGAGTTGCCATAGGCAAGGAGGATGGGGAACTGACGACACAGCATGGCGGCCACAAGCAGAAGAACATTCCACGTATATCTTTCTCAAGGCTGTCTCCCAGGTTACCCATAGCACCCAGGGCAGGAGTGTTCTCTAAAGCCCAAAAAAGTGCTCTTTGGGAGAATGTGACAACCTGGGGGGAGAGGGGAGAAATGGGGTCATAATTGGGCCATAAATTTCGTGGGGTCAGAGCTGGCTTCACATGGGTACGTGTGGACATGTTGCTCCTAATAAATAACTGGATTTCTTTTGAAGCTTGGCTCGAGACTCATGGTTTAATTAGGATATCCATTGGAACCCTGACAGAAGGCAGCAATAAGGTAAGAAGTCCAGCGAACTCCGGACATCGGCAACGTCACACAAAACTCTATGAATTCAGTGTTCTTGTTCTCGACAAGTACCCCTCTTTTAAGTCTCAGTCCCCAGGTGTGCCTTGTGAAGATGGGTGGGGTGCTCGCCTCCTGAGTCGTCAGGTCAGCCTATGTTGTTCCCACCTTCTCTCCACTTTCCGTGCTCGGGGATCAGGAGGGGGTGGTCCTTGCTCCTTGCCTGAGCTCTGTTGCTCCTCATCTTCACTTCCTGCCCTCTCTTCCCCCCTCTCAAGGGGGTTGCCTCGTCCTGCTCCTCCCCGTGTTCCTCCGGAGCCAACGAGGCCGCTCCCTCGACCTCCGTCAGCCTCAGCTCCGGCTCATCCTCCTCCGCGGACTTAGGCTCCCAATGGAGCCATGATAGCAAGGCTGTTCTCCATCCCCCAGAAGGATGGTGGAAAAGGCAAAGAACAAGGAGGCAGCGGAAGGGTCAAGGCAATCCTTAGATATTGATGAAATTAGACAGGTGGTCTCGGTACTGCCATGTCTTGATTGCAAAAAACAAAGCCGAAACACGCATTTTAATCAAGGCATTTTAGTCTGATCATTTCTATTCCTCTCAGGGAGAGGAAGGGGCTATAAAAACGCTACCTACAGCTCTCTCCCTCTCCCTCTCTCTCTCTTTTAAAAGAGAAAGAATAAGCAGTTTTCTTATCGTTTGGATAAGGCTTGAGTTGGGGAGAACCTCAAACACTGCCTTAGCTAAGGAGGAAGCTAATGGAATTAATCCAAAATACAAGGAGGGGAAGGGGGGGGAAGGATAATTAACTCATTTGAAACGTTCTCCCAGACTGGAGGAACTGAATAATTCGTTTCGTCTGGGAAGGTTAAATGTTCGATTATAAAAACGCCGTAATCACTTTCTATCTGCGCGTGGAGCTAAGCTGGAGCACTGTCTGCGACCCTCTGATCAGGCTGAATTAAGTCATCACGTCTGGTGTGACCGGAGTAGGATAGAGGGAGTCCTCGACCTACAATCGTTTGCTTAGTGACTTAAGACTGGTCTTCAGGGTTATGACCGTCGCAGCATTTCCACCATCAAAATTTGGGCACTTGCAACCGGTATGTATTTACAATGGTTGCTGTGTCCCAGGGTCACTTGATGGCATTTGCCTGCAATTTGGCAGCTCGAATCTCACCAGGCTCAAGGTTGACTCAGCCTTCCATCCTTCCGAGGTGGGTAAAATGAGGATCCAGATTGTTGGGGACAAGAGGGGACAAATAAATAAAATCTACTAAATAAATTATGTAAGAGAGGGCTGTAAAGCACTATGAAGCGGTATATAAGTCTAAGTGCTATTGCTATCTCCCTCCCTCCCTCCCTCCCTCCCTCCCTCCCTTCCTTCCTTCCTTCCTTCCTTCTCAGTGGTTAGAGTGCAGTATTTGCAGGCTGACTCTGCCCCACTGCTAGCAGTTCAATCCTGACCGGCTCAAGGTTGACTCAGCCTTCCATCCTTCCAAGGTGGGTAAAATGAGGATCCAGATTGTTGAGGGGCAAGAGGCTGACTCTGTAAACCGCTTAAAGAGGGATGTGAAGCACTGTGAAGCGGTATATAAGTCTAAGGGCTATTGCTATCTGTAGTCTTCCCTGCTTGTTTCCGACAAGCAAAATCAACTGGGAGAAGCCAGATTCACTTCATGACTGCATGGCTCACTTAACAACGGCAGTGATTCACTTAAATGCAGCAAAACACACTGTAAAATCAGGCCGTGACTTACTTAAATAACCACCAAGCTTAAAAGTAGAAATTTTGATGACAAGTTAAGGATTACCTGAGCTCTCAAGGAAGAAGAACTGTGAAAACTCACTATTATTGCTAGAGTAACCGCATGGGTTTGTAATGAGTCACGAATCCTGGTGTTTGAAAGTGCATTCCTAGCCTAAAACCAGCCTGTCGATTGTCCCGTTGGCAAATCCAGAAAAAGGTACTCCTGGGACGTTGTTTTACCAAGATTATAAAACTTTCCTGAATAAACCACACTGGCACAGAAGAAGCAAAACCAGTTCTGGGTTTCCTGCGCAAAAGCAAGAATAGTTAATTCTCTCTTTTCCCTACGGGCCGCCCACAATCCAATACGTCCACCAATCACTTCTGTTTGTTTTGTTATGGGAACCAGCCAGCCTCTCTGAGTCACCTGCTCAGTATGTCCTTGAAATGGCAGCAACGGCTCCTGGGAACCGATGGATGCTTGGATGCCACTCCTCCTGACCTTGCATTCCATTCCAGCCACCTCCCTTTTATTGTCAAAGCCGAATGTAGTGAAAGAGTTACTAGGTCTTGACACAGCCAAGACCTCCTGATGTTGCTGAACTACGACTCCCAGCTTCCCTCTCAGTCCTGGCCGGGGGCTGCTGGGAATTGTAGTTGAAAGACCTCTAGAAGGGAAGGATGGTAAAGAGCGTCTGAGAAAGATAACCAGGCAAGACACAGCTCGGTAGTTTTGAATACAAAAAGGCCCAAATTTCTGAAAACGTGGGGCAAAATGACAAAAGGAAAAAGGAAATAAGGGAGAAGAATGCATTCAAAGGAAGGTGGACGAGGACCGTCGGGAATTCCTCAACTCTTCAGGAAGGTCAAACGTGGATCAAGATAATGCAACACCTCGGATCCAAGAATAGGAAAATAAACAGCGTTCAGGTGCTTAAATCAAGGCATCGGATGTTGATATCTCTATTTATGGGGTCTATTACTCTATTACGCCAAGTACTTTGCTTCCCATCGCTTCCCGGTCTTCTCGTTGCGAGAGGTAGTTATCTCCACGCAATTTAATTAAAGTCTAGTGTTTAATGACACAATGTGCTACTAATTATTTCTCAGTGCTTTTCAGGGGGAAAATTCTTTTTTCCAACCCCTTCTCTTTATTTTCTCTTTTCTCTCCCTGCAAAAAGTGTGCGGGGGGGGAGTGTCTATTTACGGTGCATCTTCGAATGGAAAGGCGAGGCACACCGGCGGAGTTTGGGTGGGGAGCCAAGAGGCGACAGTTCAGGGTTTTGCAGAAAGTGGGTCTCCCGGTTCAGCTCCGAGACGTAAACTTGCAAGAATGGCCCACTGCAGTATGAAATCCTCTCCAAGCGTAACAGAGAAGCTGCATCTCTGTCAGCATAAAGGCGAAAGTCCCAAGGGTGGGCTGGGAGCCATTAGAGCAAGAGGTGGTGGCAAGAACGACCATTCCTTTACTTAATTGGTACCAGGCTGGCAGGTGGGGGCTGGCACATGTCCAGATGATTTCAGCACCCTGGAACTGGTGCATCTTCCAGGAAAATCTTTTTCTTTGCCAGGGATTTGCAAAGCGACATGCTGAGTTGCATTTAGGTTAATTCTCGGCATGCCGCTTTGTTTACCTTGTAAAAGGACATGGTTTGCACAGAGACGTAACCTGTGGGGTGAGCCCCAGCTGCCGTCTCTCTCTCTCTCTTTTTTTCCTCTGTTTCTCTCTCCCTTCCTTTCTCTCATCTCTCCATCTCCCGCCTTCTCTCTCCCTCCCCCTCTCATTCCTCCCTCTGTCTCATCTCTCCATCTCCCTCTCTCTCCCCTCTCTCTCATCTCTCCCCCTTCCCTTTCCCTCTCTCCCTCCCTGTCTCATCTCTCCATCTCTCTCTTCCCCTCCCGCTCTCATCTCTCTATTTATCTCCCCCTCCCCCTCTCATCTCTCCCTCCCCCTTTCTCACCCCTCCCTCTCCCTCCTCCTTTCTCACCCCCTCTCATCTCTCCATCCCTCCCCCTCTCTCATCCCTCCCTCTCTCTCATCTCTCCCTCTCTTCCCCCCTCTCATCTCTCTCTCCTCCTCTCTCCCTCTCTCCCCCTCCCCCTCTCATATCTCAATTTCTCTCTCCCTCCCTCTCTCAGCTCTTTCTTCCCCTTTCTCACCCCTCTCTCCCTCTCCCCCTTTCTCACCCCTCCCAACCTCTCCCTCCCTTTCTCTCTCATCTCTCTCTCTTCCCCTCCCCATCTCTCTATTTCTCTTTCCCTCTCTCTCTCTCTCCCCCTCTCTCATCTCTCCCTCCCTCCCTTTCCCCCTCTCTCAAACTCAAGTCCAGGGTCCTGAGAATGAAATAAGCCCTGGCCAAAGGCCGGTCCATGCTTTTTTTTGCTTCTCACCACACAAAGGCATTCTAAAAAGGATGCCCAGATGCAGCCAGCCTTTTGGTTGGAAGGGCTGGACAGAGCTGAAAGGGGCGACAGAGAAAGAGATGGATGAATAACCTTGATGGAAGGAGGAAACAGCTTAGAGATGCAAGGAAGGAGGGATGAGAGAGCAATAGCAATAGTCTTTCCCTGAAAATAAGACCCGACTGGAAAATAGGCCCTAGCATGCTTTTTCTCAGGATGCTCGTAATGTGAGCCCTATCCCAAAAATAAGCCCCAGTTATGACTGTCAACCAGAGGGACGCATTTAGTACCATATTTCCCCAAAATTTCCCCATTTCCCACAGGGCAGGCCACCCTCCACATCTGAAATCTTCCAGGAGAGGAGGTGAATTTTGCCCTCACAAAATGCCCGCAAACTTCAGGGTTTCGTCAGGCTGACTTTGTTTGCAAATGGTGACTGGGTCACACACACACACACACACACACACACACACACACACACACACAAACACAAACACACCAGATGCTGCAACTGTCATAAATACATGCCAATCGTCCAGTGCCTGAATTTTGGCCAGGGGAAGCTGCAATCGTCCTGAATGTTAGAACTGGTTATAAGTCACCTTGCCTAGCACCGTCGTAACATCAAGTGGTTGCTAAATTGCTGTAAGTCGAGCACGGGTTTTAAGATAATGGCAGAGACTGTTCTTCTTATTTGCTCTTTCAAAGCAGATAAGGAGAGGCAGAGGAGAGGACACGGAAGGTGTGAAGAGAGGCGTTTAAAGAACACACTGCTGCACCCCAAAATCACTGTGTCTTCCAATTTGGGTATTTTATCCGACAATATCCCAGCCAACCTTTCCAGATTTTAATCCACAGTCCTCCAGAACTGAGATTCAAGACAATACGTTCGTCACTGACTGAGCATCTACAGGGACAAACTATTTGGTGAATTCATGAATTTTATAAAAAGCCTTTTGCAGGCTCCCTGTTCAAGAGATTGGCTTTTAACCGATGTTAAGCATCTTAGCAGAGGACAAACTATTTTCTTTCCTTTTGCCCACAGGGACGAGGTTGACATTTATTTAATTTTCATTTTATTAAATTTCTTTGCTGCCCACCTTACCACAGAGTAACTCTGGGCAGCTTACAATCTGGGCGCATTTATTTATAGATAGGGAAGATTTGCGTCAGGTCGGGGTGAAATCCACTTACTTTTGCTACCGGTACGGTAGCAATGTGAATGTGCGCATAGGACCTTCTGCGCATGCGCAGAGGATCAAAATGATGTACAGACTGGTGGGCGGAGCCTGCTACCGAGCGCACCTGCAAAGGTAAGCCAACAGCGAAGGGGAGGGAATCTGCTGTGCCATGCGATTTAGATATAAATCGCGCGTTACAGCTGCTCATCACCCGAACAGGTAGCATTTTTTTTTACTACCGGTTCAGGCGAACCGGTAGCATTTTTACTACCAGTTTGGGCAAAACAGTCCGAACCGGTAGCATTTTTACTACCGGTTGAGGTAAACTGGTCCAAACTGGTAGCATTTTACCCCCGCATCAGGTAAGGAGCCAAGAAGAATCACTTTTAAAGGGTTCACCGAAAACTGTGAGTTCTAAACCGCGCCGACGAATGAGCACAGAAGCGCGCCGACAACAGCGCGCCAATAGAAGCGCGCTCTAAACCTAACCCTAACCCTAACCCTAACCCTGAACCTAACCCTAATCCTAACCCTAACCCTAACCCTGAACCTAACCCTAAACTTAACCCTTACCTTAACTTAAATCACGCTGTTGTGGGCGTGTTGATGACATCACGGTTTTCGCGGCACAGTTTCGTCGGCACGCTTTTGTCGTGCGCGCATTTGTTGGGTCACGCTTTTAAAGCATTGGTTTTTAAAAAAAACAAACGAAAAGGGAGATTATATTTGCAAATCCAGCAATTGGAATGATAAAAGAACCCCAGACGTTTTCCAAACAGCCTTCGTTCTCTAACTTGAGTTTATCCTTTTTTTTCCTTTTTTTTTTTGCAAACGTCTTAAGTTGCAAAGTTTATTTGCTTGCGGCGGCTGTAAACGGGTAAGACCCAAAGAGAAGTTTCCAGGTAAAAACACAGGCGGAAACAAATTTCACGACCCACACGTTCGCCTTCTCTCTTTCTACAAAAATGCCGGGGAGCCGTTATTCTTGGCTGAGCCGCGTGCTTTTATTTCAGGCCAAGATTTGCTGACAAAAAACGCTGCATGCAGATAACTTGCAGTCCAGGCGCCTGAGTTACAATGGAAGGACCCAACTGGTGCCGCAGGCAGGAAGACGGAATCCCATTTGCGGCTCGCTCCCGTCCCTGAGCAGTGATTTGCAATCTGCTTGACTATTCTAATTTTGCTCATGTGTGACTGCCGGTTCTTAAACGCAACCAATTGATTCGCTTAGTTAAAATCCTGAGGAGGGGGCCATCATGGCGGGCTCCCCAACTTCCATGCTTTTTAAATTCCTATTTTTGCACCGGTACTGCACCGCGAGAACCGTAAATGGGATGGTTTTACATCCCTGTCGCATCACGGATTGGTACTTCTAAAAGATGCTGGCTGCTCTCTTGGCGCCTTGGGCTCCACGCCGACACCCTCGTGGGTTTTGTAGTCAGCCAGGGCATGTTTTATTCCCAGGGTTTGAATCCACGAATTAGCTTTCAGCCAATAGAAACAAGCTCTTAGGAGCTGTTAAAAAAAAACCCAACCACAGGGGAAGACGCTACACTAGAAATGGATGCAATTCAATGTCTTTCAGAATAGCAGAATAACCGAGATGGAAGGAATCTTGAAGGTCTTCTAGTCCAAATCCCTGTTCAAACAGGTGACCCTATACCATTCTGGACAAATGGCTGTCCAATCTCTTCTTGCAAACCTCCAGTGATGAAGCAACCACAATTTCTGGAGGTAAGCTGTTCTACTGATTAATTGTTCTCAGGGGCAGGAAATTCCTCCTTATAGCGAGAACAATTACCATACTTTTTGGAGTATAAGACGAACCTTTTTCCCTCAAAAAAGAGGCTGAAAATCTGGGTGCGTCTTATACACTGAATACAGCATATTTTTGCCTCCTGAAAGCCCGCTCCAAAATGGCCATGCATAGCTTGTAGGAGGTTTTCAGAAAGCTCCTGGAGGCTGGAGAGGGCAGAAATGAATTCCCCCCCCCCCCAGCAGCACTTTATAAGCTTTATAAACGCTATCAATGCCCTTTTTTGACAAAAAATGGGCCCATTTTTGCAAAAAATGGGCCGTTTTTTTGCTTGTTTGGGGGAAGGGGGCAGGAGCACCCTACAAGCCTCCTAAAGGCTATTCATGCCCTTTTTCTGGAAAAAAAAAACCGGGCCCCTTTTTCGCAAAAAACAGGGCATTTTTGGGAGGTTTGCAGAGTGCAAAACCTTTTTTTTTTAAATTGCCTCTTCAAAACCTTGGTGTGTCTTATACTCCGGTGCATCTTATATTCTGAAAAATACAGTAATCAGTGGAATGGCTTTTGAATTTGGGTTCCAAACTCAATCAAGACACACCAGGAGATAGACCTACCTGAGCTTTTGAAAAACACTAGAAGTCGAGAATAGATTTTGGGCAGAAAAGAAGCAAAGAAGCTTGCTGTCTTAAATTGATGAAGAAAGTTTTTGTCCTTCCATTTGAGGGATCAGATTTGGTTTAGGCACCTAGCGTGGCTAGGCGGTCATGTGAATGGGTGGGCATGGCCAATGTCACTCACATAGAGGGACAGCTCGGCAGCTTTTACTCGCCCCTCCCCTCCCAGCCACTCCTTGCCTCCCCGCCGCGCTCCTTCGACCTATCTCTTGTCTCTCCCTCTGAAGTTCAAAAATGTAAGTTTATCCAGAAGTGGGAATAACTGAGGGGGAAAGACATCAACCACAGCTGGTCAAGGGAAGATGGCCAGGGTGGACACGCTTCTAACTTGGAAGAGCAAAAATAGAACCTGGACATTTATCAACCAGGAAGGCCAAAGCAAGCCAGCAACCCTTCACTGACTTAGAAGAAGTCTGCGTGGTTCTTTCTGTATCCCTCTGTGGATCTTTAATGAACCTTTAAGTGTGCTTTTAAAAAATGGAAAAGGGAAATAAAAAGTCCTCATTAAGGATTTTGGCAGATTTGATTAGTGGCTCCAAAGATTTCTAAACAGCTATTTAATTGGCAAATCTAGTTGGCAGCCTATGTGGAGGGGAATATTCAGGAACACAGAAAAAAGGACACCCAGTCTCTTTGCACACCAATGCTAGCTCCTTTTCAGAAGTCACTCTTTGTTCCGAACAGATATAACAGAATAACACAAGGGAGGAAGGGTCTTTGGAGGTCTTCCAGTCCAACTCCCTGCTCAAGAGTCTTTACCATTCCAGACAAATGGTCGTCCAATATCTTCTTAAAAACCTTCAGTGATGACTTCCGAAGGCAAATCGTTCAACTGATTAATTGTTCTGTCAAGAAACTTCTCTTTAGTTCTAGGTTGCTTCTCTCCTTGATTAATTTCCACCCGTTGCTTCTCCTCCTGCCTTCAGGCGCATGGGAGGATAGGTTGATCCTTTGTGGAAGCCCCTTAAATATTGGAACATTCCTTCCATATATCAAGGATCAGAGGAGAGAAAGTTGGGAATGAAGACAGATCACCACTTCAGTTGCATCCCCAGGAAGACTGAAAAGGGGTCCCACTTTTTGCATCTTCTACAACAGGGTCCCCAAACTCCCAGAATTCTGGGAGTTGAAGTCCATAAGTCTTAGAGTTGCCAGGTTTGAAGACCCCTGTTCTACAAAAAGCCCACCACGTAGACCTTACAGAAGTCCCTTCAAGACCACCTCATGATTCCTTGATCTGAAGTAAGGTCATAAATCACAAATCCATCTTCACACTGGGGGCAGAAATGTGATTTAATCTTGTAGACAGCAGGTGATAACTTCTCACCCTTACTTCCCCCACTCCAAATCCACCTGGAAATGTGAAATGATGGAGACCATCAAAGACAATAGCTGAAATAGTTGGCTTTGTCCCTTCTCTTCCTCCTATCTTCCCAGATTTTAAGGTTCTCCAAGGAGAACATTCAAGCTCCATCCTGCTAATTAATGATGCCAGGGGGTGAAAAAAAATATCAAGAACACATTGCTGACTCATGCGCTTAACACTATTGCTTTCCTATAATATTCTGGTCTGATGCAGAGCATGACATAATTTCCCTACTGAAACACAACTGAGGTGGCTATAAGATGGTTGCAAGACCAAGACATGGCTGGTAAGAATACAAGTTGGATTCTGAATTCACACACCGACCCAACTATACATACTCTATAGAGACAGCAAATTCAGTGATATCTCTGGTTTGCATTTAAAAACTTCAGAAACTGGCTATGGTCCCATGATCATTGGCAATCAGCTCTTGGAAATAACCAAGGAATGGGTTAGGAAAATACCAAATGCCTAAAAGGAGACAGGATGGTGGATTTAAGCGTTAGATCTGATAAGGCAACCAGAGGTTTTCAGGTTAATATAAAACAGGGGTCACCAACCTTTCGGACCTCAGGGACCACTAAATTCATAATTTTAAATCCCGTGGACCACTAATAGTATCTGCTTAATGACCGGCTGGGTGGGTGTGGCTAGGTGATCATGTGACTGGGTGGGTGTGGCCATCTTGATGTTCCACATGTCGAGGGGCACCTCGCCGGCTTCTACTCAACCCTCCCCTCCCAGCCACTCCTTACCTCCCCACCGGGCTCCTTAGGGTCTCAACAGTTGTTGGAGCTAAGCAGCCACCATGAGAAAGAGTTGGCAAAACAGCTCAGTTCAAATTGGATCTGACTGAGAAGGAGGCTCAGCAGAAGCACCTCACTGAGGACTAGGAGCATAGGCTTTCCAAGCAGAGGGAACACCTGTGGGAGTGCAAGGCCAGGTGCCAGCACCTGGATGCTCAGCAGGCTGAGATGGTCAGCCAGTTCCAGGCTGTGATGCAATCCCACTGGAACGAGGCCCTCCAGCTCTTCGCCACCAGCGGTGCTTTCCTCCAGCCTTCGCCCAAAGCCCCCCACCAGGAGGCTGAAGAAAACCCCAAGTCGGAATTTCTGCCCCTCTCCGACCCACACAAAAAGACCCCGAAGGAAGAGACTCTGCAGCAACACAAGCGTTCATTGCACGTGTCCGACTCAGGGACCATGGATTCAGGACCCCTGATTTAGTGCAATATAAAAAATGCAAATAGTTTTTCTGTGGACCATTGGTCCACGGAGCACCAGTTGGTGACCACTGATATAAAAGATATCTCAGCTACTTCCCAAGGCTATGGAGAAATGGTCAAACAGAAGAAAAAGCAGAATATTTGCACTTTGGAGTAACATATATATATATCCAAGATCTCTTTTATGTTGCTCTATGGCTGTAATAAATATTTCACATCTGTCCTTTCAAACACACATAGGTTTCTTTTTTGCAAGCAACGCATACATTTTCCCTTGCTATAAATTCCATTTCAAATGAACACCTCCTAGCCCATCTAGTTATCCCAGCCCCTGCCTTCTGTGAATCTCCACTGCCAGTGCCAATCTAGCTATCAACTACAGATCCTTTAGAACAGATGATTGAGGAAGGGGAGATTTCCACCTGGCTTAGATGGGGTCCCTATCTCCAGTTTTATCAACCCTATGCTGAGAGCTCTGTCACAGAACTCAAGAGAAAGAAGTTCAGCCTTGCCTACCCAAACGAAGAGCTTCTAGATCCTTATTCGGGATCTTCCCAACGAGGAGACTGATTTGGTTAATCAAAAAAGTGATCTCTACCATCTACACAAAATTGTCTGGTACAACGTCCTACCTGTCAACAACTTCTTCAGCTTCAACATCAATAATACACGGGCAAACAATAGATACAAACTCAAGGTAAACCGCTCCAAACTCGATTGCAGAAAATACGACTTCAGCAACAGTGGTCAACGCCTGGAATGCTCTGCCTGACTCCATAGTTACATCCTCAAACCCTCACAGCTTCAACCTCAAACTGTCCACCAAGGACCTCACCCCCATTCCTAAGAGTTCCATATAGGGGGCGTGCATAAGCGCACCAGCATTCCTACAGTCCTTGTCCTATTGTCCCCGTTTATTTGTACTCATTTCCTGTGTTCATGTCCGCGTTTATACTTATACCTGTGATCTCGTACATGTTTGACAAACTAAACAAACAAAAACAAACCACTCCTTTTTCAATCACCCTATAAATCTTGTTGGTTTGTATCACAAACCCTTCTGAAGGAACCTCTCCCTATTTGGTTTCCACATTGGCTTCCCCTCATGGATGATCCTAAAACTTGGCCTGGTTTGGATTTGTTATCGCGACCAACTTCGATTGCTCCAACATGATTCTACCAAACATCAACAGAGTTTCCAGAAAGGAAAACTGTGAGCACCCCTTGACTTCGTTGGAAATGGGACCAACTACATGAGGTAGACCTCTGGTGTGAATTAAACCTGGGGCTAGATTTCTTGAAGGATGGTGTTTTCCCAGTTACATCATCCCAACCCATCAGTGCAGGGAGACAAGTTATGCTATGACTCCTCACATTTGCAGAGGTCTATCTAATGGGATCAAGAAGGAGGTCCTTCTCTGTGGTGGCTCTCTCCCTGTGGAACATCATCCCCATGTAGATAAGATTGTATCCCACCTTATCACCCTTTTCAAGGCCTTGTGTTTTGACCTAGGCTTCCACAGCAGCACAAAGCCGAGTCCTCGTCCCGATAAACCCCTTTTATTTAATTGACAGTGAATTCCTTTCCAGCAAAGTCTTTCCTCTCCCACAGTCTTTCAAGATAGTTCACAATTACCGACCATTGTCAGGCTTGGAGAGTGGCCAGGCTGATATCTTTCAGACGCCCACAATACTTGGCAAGAATGCAGGAATGAACGAATTGTCTCCTGCAAACTCCACTCCCCTGTCGCTCCTTTTTTATTCCCTATGGGAGGGGCCATTCACCGTCCACCTGTGCCCTTACTCCCAAGTAGATCCTTGTTCCTTAGCTGTTCCCTTTGTCTGGCAACTCTGCACCTGCACACACTGGGAACAGGCTCCAGCTGTTCATCTACCTCACTGATGTCTGACTCTGAAGGCAGCTGATATCTGTCGGACGGCCCTGGCCCTCTCTCTGCCTCCGACACAGAGCCTTCATCAGAGCCTTTCCCAGACTACAGGACTGGCCCACGTTCCTCCCCAATCTCCTCACTGTCCAACTCTGCTGCCAGCTTTGCAGGGTGCTGGTGGACCACAACACCTGATTTTCCCAGTGGGCCTGGGTCCTCCAGGTTGGTAGGCACCCATTGTGATTGATTTGATTGTTGCCACCCAGGGGTTGGCATTGGGTTTTATATATGGGGTGTTGTTTCCATAAGCTACCCTGTAGTCACTGTGAATGAGTTGGGAGGTTGTGTATATTTTCTTAATAGGTAAAGGTAAAGGTTCCCCTTGCACTTATCTACTAGTCATTCCTGACTCTAGGGGGCGGTGCTCATATCCATTTCACAGCCGAAGAGCCAGAGCTGTCCGAAGACGTCTCTGTGGTCATGTGGCTGGCATGACTCAACGCCGAAGCCACACAGAACGCTTTGACCTTCCTATCAAAGGTGGTTCCTATTTTTCTACTTGCATTGTTAGCGTGCTTTTGAACTGCTACGTTGGCAGAATCTGGGACAAGTAACGGGAGCTCACCCCGTTACGCGGCACTAGGGAGTCGAACCTCCAAACTTCTGACCTTTCTGATCGACAAGCTCAGCGTCTTAGCCCCTGAGCTACCACGTCCCTACAATTTTCTTAATAAATAAATAGAAATTGCTAGGATTCTCTGTTTCAGGTAAGTAATCAGCACATCTCCAACAGAATAGCTATTTTTTCCTGGGTGTGGGTTTCGTCACTTTAGGGTTCAACTGAACACAGGCAACCACACTCAAGTCTCAAATTGCAATGATAAAGATGCTAAGAAACCTATTCTTGCTTACCTAGCAGTTAAGCCCCATGCAATGCTGAGGGACGTATTTCTAAACTGCCATACATTAATCATGATAACTATGTATCTTAAAAGTATTTCATCCTGAATTTTGGAGCGCACCTCTCTTTGCAAAAGAAAAAAAGAAATGCTGTCGGCAGGAGAAAGTGGCAGATTTCCTTTCTTCCATGGCCTTGGGGTGTCCTTTCGGCTGGTGCCTTCGTTAAGAAAGAGATTGATTAATGCAAAAATTACTCGCAGCCCTTCTCCTCACCTTTGATGTGTCTGCGTGTGCCAGGAGAAATACAGTACCCACGCTAAGCTTCCGACAAATTAATTCTCTTACGAGACACACCGTCTTTTCCAATGATGTCGCGTCAATCAGGTGCATTTTGAAAAGAAAAAAAAAAACACCCAACAACGATGCAATACATCAGAGCATTAATTGTGGGGTTCGTGTTGCGTTCGCTGTAACCCTGAAAGGTGTATTTTTGCTTCCTGAAATTAACACAATCCTTTTGAAATAATGGATGTCATTAACTGTGGCAAGGTCTATATGCTCTATTTTTTTTTTTTTTAAAGCTGTCTCTTTTTAGAAAATGGAGCAGAGTATAGAGTGTGGGATGTTATATTGTGTTGGAAGACATCCCACAATTCCTTCTTAAGCCCCCATTGTATGTGACTTGTATAAGTCTGTAAGAGCCGAGGTGGCGCAGTGGTTAGAGTGCAGTACTGCAGGCCACTTCAGCTGACTGCTATCTGCAGTTCGGCGGTTCAAATCTCACCGGCTCAAGGTTGACTCAGCCTTCCATCCTTCCGAGGTGGGTGAAATGAGGACCCAGACTGTGGGGGCGATATGCTGACTCTGTAAACCGCTTAGAGAGGGCTGAAAGCCCTATGAAGCGGTATATAAGTCTAACTGCTAAGTCTAACTGCTAAGATGCTCAAGTCATGCAGGTCCTGGTTGTCCCCAAAGGTGCTTTTTCAGGAGGCAACTGGACTTCCTTGTTTTTTCTTTCGAAGTCGTTTCGCTTCTCATCCAAGAAGCTTCTTCAGCTCTGAATGGCTGGTGGAGGAATGGAAGGGTTGATCCTCCTTGCAGACAGCTGGTCATTTGCATCCTTTTAGAGAGTCCTTGAGGCCACTTGGAGGATTGTCCGTGTCTTCAGGGTCACCTGAGTGGTGCAAATGGTTCCCGTAGTCTTAATTTTTCCCCTTTGGAAATCCATTTCTACTCCCGCACCATTCCAAGGGTCTTCATCCCAAATTGTGTAGCTCAAAGTCTGTAGAGATTCTCAGTCATCCAGGTCAAGGCTGCCCTTGAAGAGTATTCGGCAACTTCAGCTAGTCCAGAATGCGGCCGCGCGAGCGATTGTGGGTGCACCTCGCTTCACCCACATAACACCTATCCTCCGCGAGCTGCACTGGCTACCTGTCGATCTCCGGGTACGCTTCAAGGTGCTACTTGTCACCCATAAAGCCCTACATGGTAGTGGATCTGGGTACTTGAGAGACCGCCTACTGCCAATTACCTCCACGCGACCTATTAGATCCCATAGATTAGGCCTCCTCCGAGTCCCATCTGCCGGTCAATGCTGACTGGCAACTACGCGGAGGAGAGCCTTCTCGGTGGTAGCTCCGACCCTCTGGAACGATCTCCCCATGGAGATTCGTACCCTCACCACCCTCCAGGCCTTCCGCACAGCCCTCAGAATCTGGCTATCCCGTCAGGCCTGGGGCTAAGACTGTAACCCGCCCGAATGGTATGAATGTTGTGTTTTTAATTATGTATTGTCTTATATGTTAAAAGTTTGTCTCCCCCTCCCTTTTGGGTTGTGAGCCGCCCTGAGTCCCCCCAGGGAAAAGGGCGGCATACAAATAAACTTCTATATTCTATACTCTATACTTTTTCAGGAGGCAACTGGGCTCTCTTGTTTTTTTCTTCTGAAGATGTTTCGCTTCTCCTCCAAGAAGCTTCTGCAGCTCTGACAGGATCGTGGGGAATGGAAGGATTTGTCTGCAATTTGTCTGCAAGGAGGATCAATCCTTCCTTTCCCCACCCTCAACCAGTCAGAGCTGGAGAAGCTTCTTGGAGGAGAAGCGAAATGTCTTCAAAAGGAAGAAAAAAAACAAGGAAGTCCAGTTGCACCTTGGGGGATGACACCTGTAGATTTTTTCATTCCGGTTTGTTTTATTTGTCTTGTTTAGATGCTACTTTAAAAAAAAAAAAATTCTTACATTTTAGTAAAAAAGCTACATTTTAATGGATGTTAGAAACTTTAAAAAAATCATTTGGAATTCGTTCTAAACTTAACTTTTTTGATATATAATGTAGCATGTGCAGCATCCCTGTTACCATGTGATCGAAATTCAGAGGCTTGGCAATTGGTTCACACTTACGACCGCTGCTGCGCCCCGGGGTCACGTGATCCCGTTTTGCAACCTTCTGACAAGCCAAGTCAAGGGAGAAGCCAGATTCACTTAAGAACCATGTTACTGACTTATCGTTTGCAGTGACTCACTTAACAACCGTGGAAAGCAAAGTCGTACAATGGGGCAAAACTCCCTTAACAAATGTCTCGCTTAACAATAGAAATGTTGGGCTCAATTGAAGTCATAAATCAAGGACCAATAATATTGTCGCGTAAAAAGAGGTTTGCTGGGGATACTGAAAGGTTCATGAGGCCCATTTCACCCAACGAAGACGGATGTTTCCAAGTTGGGCATCACGAGAATTACCATATTTTTCAGACTATAAGACGCACCAAGATTTCAAAGGGGTAAGTCAGGAAAACCAAAATGGGGCCATTTTTCCCTTCCCCCAGATCTGCTGAAGCCTGCAGAGTGCTCCGGGGTGGGGGGGAGGCAAATATGGCCCATTTATTGCCTGTCTTTCACCAAAACGGGGACGTTTTTCCCTTCCCCCAGCTCTGCTGAAGCCTACAGAGTGCTTCTGGGGGGGGAGGCAAAAACGCCCCCATTTTTGCAAAAAACAGTCCGTTTTTTGCCCATTCTTCACAAAAATGGGATGCGGGGGTGAGGCTTCGGTGGGGGCAAAATAGCTGTATTCAGCGTATAAGACATACCAACATTTCCAAGCTCTTTTAGGGAGGGAAAAGGTGCATCTTATATTCCAAAAAAATGTGGTATTTTCTCCATTAGAAACTCAACAGCTGTGCTTGTGATGGTGAGTGTGTTGCCTCTGTCCTCGCTTACCTCACTGTCCTCACACGTGGCGTATCCTCGCCTGGTGATCATGGTCCCCAGCAGCATGGGCGTCTCTTCGTTTGTAATCTTCCATGCTTTCTTTTCACCTAGAAAGGAGAATTCCAAAATGCTATTTTTTTTTTATAGTCAAGAAGCCAAAAATGGAAGGAAAGGATATTCTGTCGTAAATACTGTAACCTTCACAGATTGGGTATACAAATGTTCCTTTAAACTATCCCAAATGGCACACGTTCTTTTTTGAGAAGGAGAGACGCTAAGCCTTAATTTTTAAAAACCCCAGTGTTAATTACGTAAGCATAGATCAACATTCTCTGAATGACAGGGAGTGGGGCGTCTCTAAATTTCACATATAAACAAACAAGCAAAATAAAAACAGATCAGTTTCTAACCACTCAGAGTTCATGGAAACCATCTGTATGTGTTTTGAAATACTCATAGCTCACTTACATTATTATGCAAGCTCAGGTGTGCTGTCTTTTATTTTCAGAGTCCGAGGGAAAAAGAAAGGTTAAAACCTCCCATTTCCAGGTCTCCTAAAGCTGACAGAAAAAGTATAAAAATGAAAAAGCTGATTGTTTTATTATTCTGCTGAAAAGCAACCTCTTTATGCCCAGAGTTGCTGAGAGTCGGGCAGCATGTAAATTTAATAAGTTACTACTATGGTTCACCGCAGAGTCAGCCAGATGTTTCGACTGGTATTTTTATCCACCTGAGTTCTTCCCATGGACCTGGGGTGGACAGATGTGGTTGTTTGATGGTGTTAAAGGTATCATCACAAGATGTAAGCTGCTCCCAACATCATTATTATTATCCTTTATTCATTAAACAAGAAACTCAGCCAACTGAACATTTAAAGATGTGTCACAAATACCATTGACTGGTGCTAATGGTTGATACGGTTTGCTGCCAGCATCTTAGGCATCAACCAAGTACCTTCTTAAAATATACAATGTTCTGAGTAGCGCAGTTTTTTTGCAGTTCTGTTGGTGTTATTGCAGGAAACTGCAATTTCTTGATGTGTTTTGTAAAATTCGGCCCTCTATAACTGTAATATCTGCTGTGTTGTGTTCCAAATGACAATCCGTCTGTATTATTATTATATGGTTAATCTTTGGTGAGATTCATAGCCTTTGGGGCTGGTTGGTAGCTCAACGGCTCGAGTCCTAACCAAGGACCTAGGAACTGTTAAGGTAACGTCGGAGGATATAAGCTGTTCCAAGTAGGGTGGTTTTTTGTAGAGTCAGAATGTTCAAGTCTGATCAATTTAAAATTTCCAAATAGCGAGGTAGCCCTTTAGGTATTGCTCCAAGGGCTCCAATTACAATCGGGATAACACACGACTTCTTTTTCCACAGTTGCTCAACTTCAATTTGCAAGTCCTGGTACTTTATGATTTTTTCTTGCTGTTTATATATATATATATATATATATTATTACATGAAACTCAGTCAACTGAACATTTAAAAATGCATCAAAAATTGACTGGCACTGATGGTTGACACGGGTTTTTGCCAGCATCCTAGGTATCAACCAAATACCTTCTTAAGATGTACGATGTTCTGAGTAGTGCAGTTTTTTGCCCTTCTGCTGTTGCTATTGCAGGAAGCTGCAGTTTCTTGATGTATTTTGTAAAATTCTTGGACATGGTACCTAGTGCCCCAATGACAATGCGCATCATTGTTACATATTTCATCCATAATCGCGTGATGATGATAATGATGATGATGAGTTGCTCAGTCAGCCAGATGTTTTGATCAGATTTGGTATTTTTATCCACCTATCATTGTTATTATTCAGTGAGAGGAATGAAAGGACAGAGGTAGGGTTTAACATTGAGGACTAGAACCTTGGTGTGTGCATGTGTGTGTGACAAGAGAAAGCCTGCTGGCTGCCAAGACCCTAAAATAGGTGTGAGATGATCCTTCTTAAGGCCCTTTTAAAAATATCAAAGCGAAGAGCCCAGAGCAGCTAGGAAGAGGAGGTCACCCCCAAAACGACAGCCAATAATTTTACAGCGGCTGGCACAGTGCAACCACATCACGAAGATTACATTAAGCCGATGTCATTTCGTGCTGGCTTTCTCCAGAGCGGCTGCTGCTAATGCATTAAGGCACCACTTAAAGGCTAAGCCCCATGCATCTTTCATCTGTATCACTAACACTTCCCCCCCCCCAATTTGCACAGCCTGCTAATGTTGTTTCTTGGAAGCGGCTGCAAACCTCTCGCTTTTCCTTCCGTGGTCTCCCATCAGGGCTCCATCACGTAGAGATGGCCACCTGGGTAAGTCCCCGGCAAGGAGCCCGTTATTTCCAGAGATTGTTGTTATTGTTAGTTGCGAAGACCCATGGTGACCCCATGGACAATGTTCCTCCAGGCCTTCCTGTCCTCTCCCATCCTCCGGAGTCCACTGAAGCTCACTGCTTCGGAGACTCCATCCAGCCACCTCCTTCTCTGCCGTCCCCTTCTTCTCTTGCCCTCCATCGTTCCCAGCATGAGGCTCTTCTCCAATGAGCCCTTCTTCCTTCTCATGAGGTGGCCAAAGTATTGGAGTTTCCTCTTCAGGATCTGGCCTTCTAAAGAGCAGTCAGGGTTGATCTCCTCCAGGACTGACCGGTTGGATGGCCTTGCAGTCCAAGGGACTCAGTGCAGGAGTCTTCTTCTCCAGCACTAGAGTTCAAAGGCCTCCATTCTTTGGCCCCATTTCCAGATATGGGGGTGGGCAACTCTGGTAAGACATACGCTAATGGACAAGAAGTGAGACCCGTTGTGATCCTCGTTTTCACGACAAGAAGCTTCGGTTGCAATGAACGCTGGAATTTGTCTGAAGTGGCATATTTATTTGAAATGGAACATGGTTTCCTTGTTGAGCAGGGTTGGATTAGAACAGGGGTCCACAACCCCTGGTACGTGGACTGGCACCAGGCCGTGGCATGCCAGAAACTGGCCCATGCAAACAAGCGAAGCCCCATCCGTGGGATGTAGGCAGCATGCAAAACTACGCCCCCTCCGGTCGGTGGGAAAAAAACCTTTCCCCACGGAACTGGTCCCTGGTGCCCAAAAGGTTGAAGGCCAGTGAGGGATGCAGAGGCTCAGTGGCTAAGACGCTGAGCCTGTCGGTCAGAAAAGTCTGCAGTTTGTCGGTTCGAATCCCTAGCACCACGTAATGGGGTGAGCTCCTGTGACTTGTCCCAGCTTCTGCCAACCTAGCAGTTAGAAAGCATCTAAAAATGGAAGTAGAAAAATAGGGAGCATCTTTGGTGGGAAGGGAACAGCGTTCTGTGCGCCTTCGGTGTTGAGTCATGCCGTCCACGTGGAGACGTCTTCGGACAACGCTGGCTCTTCGGCTTTGAAACGGAGATGAGCACTGCCGCCTAGAGTCGGGAACGGCTAGCCCATATGTGCGAGGGGGAACCTTGAAGGCCGGTGGACTAGAAGACCTCCAAGGTCCCCTCCAATTCTATTATTCTGTGGAATAGAACAAGCATGGTTTGCCTGCAATTCACCAAGAAAATCCCGAATGCAGCCTGATCTTTAAAACTCACGTCTAACCCTTCCCCCGCATTCTTGGCCTCAAAGGATGCATTGCAACCCTACTAAAAAAAAAAAAGGGATAAAATAATCTACATGGAGAAGTGAGGCCCAGCTGGGTCAATGAACGGTGCAAATAAATGAATAAAAAATATAAATCTGCTTAATAAATAAGTAATTAATAAAACAGTGGAAAGAGTACTGTTTCTGAGGTAGAATGGCCTGTTTTCATAAACGGACGTTTGGAAAAAAAAAAAAAGCTTTCCCTAAAAGCATTCTTTTCCAGATGCATTCAGCTATAATTCCATTGACAATGATGTTGAACAAGGACGATGGGAAGTGTAGTTTAATATCCCTGTAAGGTTCCTTAATGCAAAGGGAAACACTTACCCAATTTTCCTTCTCACCCACCCTAAAGAATATTATCAAATTCTATTATCTGCCCACTCACCTCACTCCTAAATTGAAAAATTACATGTTTTTTCTTCCTCTTCTTTTAGAAACATACTGTTGTGGCCTGCCAGTGGCCAAAAGAGCTGGCAGTGGATTCAGACAGTGAGGGGGTTGGAGAGGAACATGGGCCGGTCCTGGAGTCTGGGGAAGGCTCTGGTGAGGGTTCTGTGTCGGAGGCAGAGAGGGGGCCAGAGCCGTATGCCAGTTATCAGCTGCCTTCAGAGTTAGACATCAGTGAGGCAGGTGCCAGTTATCAGTTATCAGCAGTTATCAGAGTCAGACATCAGCTGGAGCCTGTTCCCAGTGTGCGCATGCGCAGAGTTGCCAGACGAAGGGAACAGCTAAGGAACAGGGGTCGACTTGGGAGTAAGGCCACAGGTGGATGATGAATGGCCCCTCCCAGAGGAAATAAAAGAGAGCGAAAGGGGAGTGGAAATAAAAGAGGAGCGAATTAGGAGACAATTAGTTCACTTAATTGGTTCGTGACTCTCCGAGACTCCTTGCAAAGATATCGGCCTGGCAGCTCTCCAAGCCAGATAAGGTCTGTGACTGTAAATCCTCCCTTGAAAGACTTCGCTGGGTGTGAATGAGCAGAATTCACAGTAAATTAATAAATGGAGTTTTTGTCGGAGTTTGCTTCATGCTCTTGGGAAGCCTCGGTCAGAACATATACAAGAAAATGTATGTTTAAAATACATTTGGCAGATAGTTCGTCATTTTAACCAAAGGTTTTGCACCTTTTCCAGTTATTTTCTTTAAAAAGTGTTTTTTTTTCTCTAGCTGTGAAAGAAGCGTGTTTCTAATCCTGAATATGCTTTTCGTTGTAAAAAAAAGGAGGAATAGATGATGTTTAGTTCTCCACCCACCCACCCCCCAAAAATGGATTAATTTAGAATATGGATTTGGCTCACAAGGAGGCTTGCAAGTAAAGATTTGGTGCCCAGAGCTGCCAGCGCTTTCTGGCAGTCCCTTCATTTGAAAATAAAGATTTCACTGGGTTGCAGCAGTGACTGTTGGTACAACCGAAGAAAATTAAACTTTCACGCTGGTTGTCCGAATGGAGTTGTGAGTGAGAGGATGGAGGAGGAAAACCGGTTACACTTCAAAACTTGATTTTGTGCCAATTCAGAGCCGAAATGAAACTCATTCTGCTGAGAACGAATTTAATATCACCCAGGCACGTCTCTCTTTGGTTAGAACCACCGAACTGTGGGGTTTTTTTTCTCTGCGAGTTTTATTTAAAATTTGTTTTGGGAAATTTGCTTAGGGAAAGGAGGAAGCGGGGGGGGGGGAACCACACAACCTCACTCAGAAAGGTAAAGGTGATGTGTGTGTGTGTGTGTATAGTACACAAAAATACTTTTCACGCCTTTTCTTTTCCCCTTCCCTGGTTTTCAAATGAGATTTATGGATCCTCGTTTTGACGGCTGCCTAGATTCATTCCCTTTAAGGCAAAATGCAATACAATACAATAGCAGAGTTGGAAGGGACCTTGGAGGTCTTCTAGTCCAACCCCCTGCCTAGCAGGAAACCCTATACCGTTTCAGACAAATGGCTATCCAACATCTTCTTAAAGACTTCCAATGTTGGAGCATTCACATCTTCTGGAGGCAACTTCTGTTCCACTGATTAATTGTTCTCACTGTCAGGAAGTTTCTCCTGAGTTTTGAGTTGCTTCTTTCCTTGATTAGTTTCTACCCATTGCTTCTTGTCCTGCCCTCAGGTGCTTTGGAGAATAACTTTACTCCCTCTTCTTTGTGGCAACCCCTGAGATATTGGAATACTGCTATCATCTCTCCCCTAGTCCTTGTGCCTCAGGGCTCGGTCCTGTCCCCCGTCCTATTTAACATCTACATGAAGCCGCTGGGTGAGATCATTCGTCGGCATGGGATCAAATATCATCAATATGCAGACGATACTCAGTTGTATCTGTCCGCCCCGTGCCAACTCAGCGAAGCGGTAGAAGTGATGTGCCAGTGCCTGGAGGTTGTTAGGGTCTGGATAGGAGTAAACAAGCTGGCACTCAATCCCGACAAGACCGAGTGGCTGGTGATGTTGCCCCCCAAGAACAAACCAGATATTCCATCTCTTAGCCTGGGGGGCAAAACCCTTCGCCCCTCAGAGAGGGTCCGCAACTTGGGTGTCCTCCTGGATCCTCAGCTGACATTAGAATACCATCTGTCGGCTGTGACCAGGGGGGCTTTTGCCCAGGTTCGCCTGGTGCACCAGTTGCGGCCCTACCTGGACCGGGAGGCACTTCAAATGGTCACTCATGCTCTCGTCACCTCTAGGCTTGATTACTGTAATGCGCTTTACTTGGGGCTGCCCCTGAAGAGTGTTCGGAGACTACAATTGGTCCAGAATGCAGCCGCATGAGCGATATCGGGTATACCTAGGTACACCCATGTTACACCTATCCTCCGTGAGCTGCACTGGCTTCCCACCGGTCTCCGAATGCGCTTCAAGGTGCTGGTCGTTACCTTTAAAGCCCTACATGGCTTAGGACCTGGATACCTACGGGACCGCCTCCTGCCACATACCTCCCAACAACCTATACGATCTCACAGATCGGGCCTCCTTCGGGTACCGTCGACCCGGCAATGCCGGTTGGCGACTACTCGGAGGAGGTCTTTCTCTGTAGCTGCTCCGCCCCTGTGGAATGATCTCCCCGCAGAGATCCGGACCCTTCCCACTCTCTCAGCCTTCCGTAAGGCCACTAAAACCTAGCTGTTCTGGTAGGCCTGGGGCTGTTGACCCCAAAATATGGTCCAGCCCCACTTGGAATGGAGTGCATGGTGTGTTTTTAAATCTATCTTTTCTTTCTTCTATTCCTTTTGATTTATTTGTATTGTTAGCCGCCCGGAGTCCTACGGGATTGGGCAGCATACAAATGTTATTAAACTTTGAAACTTTGATAGGTCTATAGTTTCCTGGATCTATTTTTTCCCCCTTTTTTGAAGATGGGAACCACATCAGCTCTTTTCCAGTCCTCTGGCAGTTCCCCTGTGCTCCGGGATCTCTGAAAGATATAGTTCAGTGGTTCTGAGATCTCATCTGCCAATTCCTTCAGAAGCCTGGGGTGTAATCCATCCGGTCCTGGTGATTTGAACTCGTCTAGGGTAGACAGGTACTCAGTTACCATTTTCTTCCCTATTTCAACTTGTGTTCCTAATCTGATTTGTGTGGTGCTGTTTTTGGTAGATTGGACTGTTTTATCCCTTTGTGAAAAGACAGATGCAAAAAATGAGTTAAATAGTTCTGCTTTCTCCCTGTTGCTTGTCACCTTCTTGCCACTTTCTCCCAGCAATGGACCAAATGTTTCCTTAACCTTTTTTTTTTGTTCTTGACCTATTGGAAGAAGCTTTTTAAATTATTTTTTACTTTTGTGGCAAGCCTTTCTTCATTGTGAGCCTTAGCTTTCCTCACTTCATCTTTACAGGCTCGGGCTATTTACTGATATTCTGCCTTAGTTATGTCCCCCTCTTTCCACTTTTTAGACATATTTTTTGCCTTTCAATTTGTCAGAGAGTTCTTTATGCAGCCATGCTGGTTTCTTTTGGGAGCTGCTATTTTTCTTCTTCATTGGTATTGTGTTAGACTGGGCTTTTGTAATCTCATTTTTCAAAATTTTTCCAAGCTTCTTGAGTTGTTTTCCCCTTGAGGATTCGCATCCATTGAATTCTTCCCAAGCTCTCTCTAAGTTTATTGAAATTAGCTCTCTTAAAGTCCAAGACTCTAGTTTGACTTTGTTCTACTACTTGTGTTTGCATAATGTTGAATTCCAATATTGGAATGGTCACTTGCCCCCAGGGTTCCTGTGGTTTCAACACCTTCTATCATTACCTCTCTGTTAGTGAGAATTAAGTCCAATATGGCCGATCCCCTTGTTCCCTTCTCTAATTTTTGGGAAACAAAGATGTCCGCTAGGTTTGTTAGGAACCTGTTGGATCTTCCACGGTGCAGAATTTGTTTCCCAGTTGATGTCAGGGTAGTTAAAATCCCCCACTACTATTGTGGTATGCTTCCTACATACCTTAGTTAGCTGACTAGCAAAAAGTCCATCTACTTCCTCTGCTTGGTTGGGTGGCCTGTAGTATAGACCTATGGCAATGTCATTTCCCCCAAACCTTTAGTATTGACCCAAATGCATTCAAGCTAGTTCTCATCATTGTTGTGCTCTATTTCTGTAGAGATGTAGTTATTTCTTATATATAGTGCAACTCCATCTCCCCTTTTATTTGGTCTATTTCTTTTAAAGAATTTAAATCCTTCTACCTGTATGTTCCATTTGTCGGTTTCATCCCACCAAGTTTCTGTAATGACAACAATATCGCATCTGCCCTCTTTTACTTGAATTTCCAATTCACCCTGTTTATTCCTCATACCCTGTGCATTGGTGTATAGACATTTTGAGTCCATTTTGATTGACCCCGTGTTTACTGTCTACGTAACCTGTGTTATGCCTGACTGCCCCTAAGTGAAACCAGTGCAGATCCCAACCAGAAAGGAGCTGACCAAAATTTCTTGAGCTGAGTATCTCAGGAACAGCTGTGTATAAAGGGGGGGGGGATGATGGAAAGCGGGTTCACAGGGATAAAAGGCAAGGAGGCAACAAACAGACAAACAAAAAAATAAGAAAAGTCCAGTTGCCTCCTGAAAAAAGCACCTTTGGGACAACCACGACCTAGATGACTTGAGAAGCTCTACAGACCTTTAGCTATACAATTTGGGATGAAGACCCTTGGAATGGTGTGGGAGTAGGGGTGGATTTCCAGAGGGGAAAAGTGCAACCATTTGCACCATTCAGGTGACCCTGAGGACATAGACAAACCTCCAGGTGGCCTCAACAGCTCTCTAAAAGGATGCCAATGACCAGCGGTCTGCAAGGAATATAAATCCTTCCATCCCCCACTGTTGTGGCCCAGCAGGAGCCGTTGGATCTGCCACCAGACTCCGACAGCGAGGGGCCCGATGAGTAGGCTCTGGAGGATGTGGAAGACCCTGGACAGGGTTCCGATTTCGAGCAGGGCTCAGAGAGGCTGGTTGGCCACCAGGAGGCGCCTGAGCCTTGGACCAGTGGGGAGGAGACAAGGGAGAGTGAGCCGGATGCCAGCAGTGAGTTGTTCCTGGATGCACGGCACCAAAGAGCTAATAGGCGTCAGGAACAATTGCACAGTTACTGGAGGTAATTGCACTCAGCTGGTGGTCATTAGGCTCCTCTCCGGACTATAAAAAGACTACTTGTGCACACACCCTTCTTGCAGAAGTCAACGCAGGAACGAATGTTGGATAACATTGTTATGAGCTTGGCAGGCTGGAAGGCTGCCAAGCCTTATCTGTGTTTATTGCTGCCCAAGTTTGCCTGTGCCGGTTTGCTGCCAAGGACCTGTCTGTCTGTTAATTAAATGCCGTAACTTATCTTTGGCTCGGAACGTGCTTTGGTGTGGAACGTGGGGGGTCAGAACACCCCACTATCCAGTCAGAGCTGAAGAAGCTTCTTGGATGAGAACGAAATGTCAAAAACAAGTCCAATGGCCAATTGAAAAAAAACACTTTTGGGCCAACCATGATCTGGATGACTGAGAACCTCCATAGACTTCTGTATGGACAATATATTTTACGGATCTTACCTTGATCATGTTTTCTCTTCATTCCCTGCTGATTTGCAGATCCCTGCCCGCTCAAGAGGTTCTCCCACCTGCGTTCATTATCAATATCTAATTAAAAATAAACAAGAGAGAGAAGGGAGGGAATTAATTAATAGGTTATAGCCATCATCGACCCACCGGTAACCGGAGAGTTGAACCATGCAGCACTCTTACAAGCCTGTGAATTTACGTTGCTAAGTCTCTCAATTAAATTATCTTAATTAAATAATTTATTTATCACATTTTAGATACTGCACTGACTCTGGGCGGTGTACCAAGAAGCCATAAAAGCCGTATCAATATTATCATCCCGATAGGAGGGGATTTTCAAGAGATTTGGGAGGTTAGAATCAGAAGGCATGGGTGTCCTGAACTAGGCTTCCCCAAAAAGCACGAAGCAGATTCTGGCCCCAGCAAAACCCCTTTTATTAAACAAATGTGAATTCCTCTCTTTCACATTCAGCAAAGGCCTGGCAAACAGTCTTTCAAAGGAATATTTATGACCACAGACTTTATCTGTCTTGGAAAGCTGCCATGTAAATATTTTCCCAAATGAGGTGCTGTGCAAGGAAAGACTTGGCACAGAGTCTCTGAGATTCACAGACAGATCTTCACACTCCTGAAATGAATCTAATGAATGAACGAATGAATTGTTTCCTGCAAAAGCCCACTCCCCTCTCACTCCTCTTTTATTTCCTATGGGAGCGGCCAATCACCTTCCACCTGTGACTTTACTCCCGAGTTCACCCTGGTTTCTGAGTTGTTCTTTCCTTCTGGCAGCTCTGCGCATGCGCACACTGGCAACAGGCTCCAGTTGTTCCTCTGCCTCACTGATGTCTAGCTCCAGAGGCACCTGATCACTGCCAGATGGCCTCAGCCCCATCTCTGCCTCCGATGTAGAGCCCTTGTCCGAGTCTTCCCCAGCCTCCAGGACTGGCCCATGGTCCTCCCCAACCTCCTCACTAGTGGGCCACAACAATGGGTTTTAGAAATTATAAGCGATATTCTCCTTATTTTTAAAGGTTTAAGCCAAGGGTGTCAAACTCAATTTCATTGAGGGCCGCATCAGGGTTGTGTTTGACTTCAGGGGGCCAGGGTGGGCATGGCCAGCTCAATGTCACTCATGTCGGGGATGCCTGTGGTGGCCTGAGCCCTCTGCCAGTGAAAGCAGGCTCCTGAGCTCTGTTTTCGGCTGGGACGGCCTCCTGCAATGCAGCCCTCCAGAGCTCCGTTTTCACTGGCAGAGGCACAACAGGGCGGTCCTTTGCTGTTTCCAAGGTGACCCCGCAGGCCAGATCTAAGCCCCAGGCCTTGAGTTTGACACCCCTGGTTTAAGCTGTCTAAACCCCATAGCATTCACAATTTTTACTGTATGTTTTATTTTATTTTATGAATATCTCTGTACCCCTCTAATATTTGTATTCTGGGGTAGTCCTCAACTTACAATTGTTCATTTAGTGACTGTTCACAGTTGCAACGGCATTAAAAAAGTGACATGACTGTTTTTCACACTTGCAACCAACCACTGCACCATCCCCCTGGTCACATGATCAAAATTCGGACACTTGGCCACTGAATCATATTTATGATGGTTGTAGGGTCCCAGGGTCATTTTATCCCCTTTTGCGACCTTCTGACCAGCAAAGTCAGCCACAGTGGCGCAGTGGTTAGAGCAGTGTTTCTCAACCTTGGTAACTTGAAGATGTCCGGACTTCAACTCCCAGAATTCCCCAGCCAGCATTCGCTGGCTGGGGAATTCTGGGAGTTGAAGTCCGGACATCTTCAAATTGCCAAGGTTGAGAAACACTGGGTTAGAGTGTAGTAGAGTGCAGTCCTGCAGGCTACTTCTTCTGATCACCGGCTGCCAGCAGTTTGGCAGTTTGAATCTCACCAGGCTCAAGGATGACTCAGCCTTCCATCTTTCCAAGGTGGGATAAAAGAGGACCCAGATTGTTGGGGGGAAAAGAGCCTGACTCTGTAAACAACTGTAAGTTTGTAAAACACTGTGAGGTGATATATAAGTCTAAGTGCTATTTCTATTGCCAAAGTCAAGATTTACTTAACAACCATGTGACTAACTTAACAACTGTGGTGGTTCACTTAACAACCGTGACAAGAATTGGGACAAAACTTACTTAACAACTGTCTCGCTTAGCAACAGAAAATTCGAGGGCTACCTGCATTGCACGGATACCTCTGTGCACCAGCTAATATCTGTATTCTATCATGCCTTGTTTGCATCATATAATGCAATAAAACAATTCCTTGGCTTAAAAAAAAACCCTCTGAAAATATGGGAAGAAGAAACTTAAGAGACCTGACTCCAGGGAACAAAGCAGAAGTCAAAAATAAAACGCAGGATGAGAATGAGATAATGTCACCTGTCAAGGAAGATCAGGAGAAACAAGGAGAAAACTGACCTGACCTTATTTGAGAATTTTAGGCGCTATCTTTTAAGACCACTTTCATTTCCAGACGATAGGCAAAAACAAATGTTACATGCTACGTGAGTGGTCTATAAATATAAACCAAGAACACCAGCCAAGGAACAAGCAAGTTTGAAAAAGTGCACCAAAAAAACCCACAAAACGATTGATTGCACCAAGCACCGAAACGCAGCCACAAGCACTACGAAAACGAAATTATAAATAGCATGGTCCCTCGCCGTTTAAGAGCCTTCAAAACAAGTGTATTCCTCCCCTTGATAGATGCATCCCTTAATATATTCCTACCCCCATTTTACTCACAAAGATTTGCATTGATTTTGCCATTAAATGAATAGGGGGAAAAATATGAATGTGACTTAGGGAAAAAACAAATCCAGCATTGATCTTCCCGGTTTCTTTTTTCTTTTTTTTTTCTTTTTTGGCCTTCTCTTAATTTGTCTCAGGGCTGCAAGATCCCGTTAATGGCTTTCAAGGAGATTTACAAGCGCTTGGAGGGAGAACGGACAAGGTTGACCACAGGACATCAGGAGGTTTCTGACTCCAGCGAGAAAGGAAGGTTAGCCATGGGAACGGAACGGATGCTGTATTCTTCATTTGGGAAAATACCAGGGGTGAAATTCAGCTGGTTCTGGAGAACCGGTAGCGGAAATTTTGAGTAGTTCGGAGAATTGGCAAATACCATCTCTGGCTGGCCCCAGGAGTTGGGAAAGAATGGGGATTTTGCAGTACCCTTCCTCTGGAGTGGGGAGGGAATGGGGATTTTGCAATATCCTTCCTCTGGAGTGTGGGGGGGAATGGGGATTTTGCAATATCCTTCCCCAGGAGTGGTGGGGGGAATGGGGATTTTGCAGTATCCTTTCCCCAGGAATGGGGAAGGAATGGAAATTTTGCAGTATCCTTCCCATGGAGTGGGGAAGGAATGGAAATTTTGCAGTATCCTTCCCATGGAGTGAGGAGGAAATGGGAATTTTGCAGTATCCTTCCCCTGGAGTGGGGAGGGAATGGGGATTTTGCAGCATCCTTCCCCCAGGAGTGCGGAGGGAATGGGGATTTTGCAATATCCTTCCCCTGCCACGCCCACCAAGCCATGCCCACAGAACTGGTAGTAAAAAAAAATTGAACTTCACCACTTTTCAAATATAGCTCTCTTTCCCATCAGTACCAAGCAATGGTCTCCTTGTTCGAGGGGCTTCAGAATCAATCTCCCTTTTCTAAAACTTGCAGGGCAAGCTCAAGGCATGCTGAACTGTGTGTGTAAGAGAAGAAAGATAGGGGCGGGACGGAAATGTGTCTGTGTGTGACTGTGTATGTGCGTGTGTGTTGCTTCCTTGCCATGACTGTGTTCTCAGGCCCAGCCATCTGCAAAGTGAGTTAAAACTACAGTTCCTTTGAGGTGATGGAAGCGCAGACCAGCCCAGGCTTAGCAACAGTTCATTTAGTGACCAAAGTTAACAACTGCACTGGGGGGGGGAAGCGACTTAGGACCATTTCTCACACCGTTGAGGCATCCACCATGGCCACGTGGTCAGCGTTTCAGCTGCTTGGCAACTGACTTACATTTATGACGGTTGCAGTGTCCCAGGATAATGTGATTCCCCCTTTTGCGACCTTCAGACAGGCAAATAGATTACTGCATCCAATTTTGGTCACCACACTATAAAAAAGATGTGGAGACTCTAGAAAGAGTGCAGAGAAGAGCAACCAGGATGATTAGGGGACTGGAGGTTAAAACATACAATGAACGGTTGCAGGAACTGGGCCTGGCTAGTCTAGTAAAGAGAAGGACCAGGGGAGACAGGATAGCAGCCTTCCAATATTTGAGGGGCTGCCACATAGAAAAGGGGTCAAGCTATTTTCCAAAGCACCCGAAAGCCAGACAAGGAATAATGGATGGAAACTGAACAAGGAGAGATTCAACCTAGAAACAAGGAGAAATTTTCTGACAGTGAGAACAATCAATGGATGGAACAGAAGTTGCCTTCAGAAGTTGTGGGAGCTTCATCCCTGGAGGCTTTCAAGAAGAAAGCCTCCAGGGATGAAGCCATCTGTCAGAAATGTTGTAGGGTCTCCTGTTTGGGTGGGGGGAGATTGGACTAGATGACCTACAAGGTCCCTTCCAACTCTGTTGATCTACATTTTAGGGGAATGCGTTTTTGAAAAGGAAAGATTTTTTTTTCCTGCTTGCAATTTTCAGGGATGAGCAAGGCTTACAATGACCGAAAAAATCCTGGATTTAGACTTTTAGGCTTTAAAAAGTAGAATTTGCAAAGGATAGCAGAAGGAATCAGAGGCGTTGGTCCTAGGGGGAAAGGGAGGGACCCCACCCCCCAGATTTACTCCTAATTTATTTGGGGAGCTGGGTTTGAACTAGAGCCAGAGGGAGATCAGACTACCTCGGTTTGATTGTTACCAGTAGCAATCCCAGCGCAGCAAGATAGATATCTCAGTTCATTGAACACACCCGGTAGATAAAGCAATAAATTCAGAGATGCTGCACATTCATCAATTCTTGTTTAGCCACCACAAATGTGTTTGTGAGAGGGGAGAATTAAAAAGGGAAGAACAGGGAAACACGAGAACAGAGGGACTCTCAGGCATCTCAATTTATTTATCCATCAACCTTCCTCTGGATTAAAACTAGTGAAAGTTCTGAGGCGTGGCCTCATCCTCCAGGGAGGAAGTCATCAAGCTTCCCCCCCCCCAAATATTTGTAAAAAATATATATTTTTGGATGGTGGTGTGGCACATCCTTTCGAGTCGAAGTATCTGAGGAATGTCTAAGACACCAAAATGAGACTTCTCAAGATCGAGGAACTTCTACATCTCCTACCTACCATGGACTCCACTTTATAAGAAGCTCCCGCATGGTCCTACATACCACGGATTCCATCTTGCACAATTTGCTCTTGAAGAGTCTTCCTCAACCCAACCATCTAAAAGGACAGTCAATAGCAGCGGTCCCCAACCTTTCGGACCTCAGGGACCACTAAATTCATACTTTTAAATCCCATGGATCACTAATATGATCTGCCTAATGACAGGCTGGGTGGGCGTGGCTACGTGGTCGTGTGACTGGGTAGGTGTGGCCAACTTGATGTCACTCACGTCGAGGGGCACCTCGCCAGCCTCTTCTTGCCCCTCCCCTCCCACCCACTCCTCGCTTACCTGCCCGGGCTCTTTAGAGCTCCAACAGGAAGCAGTTGCTGGAGTTAAGCAGCCACCAGGAGAAAGAGTTGGCAAAACAGCTCAGTTCAAATTGGATCTGGCCAAGAAGGAGGCTCAGCAGAAGCACCTCACTGAGGACTGGGAGCATAGGCTTTCCAAGCAGAGGGAAGACCTGCGGGAGTGCAAGGCCAGGGACCGGCGCCTGGAGGCTCAGCAGGCTGAGATGATCAGCCAGTTCCAGGCCATGATGCAGCCCCACTGGAACGAGGCCCTCCGGCTCTTTGCCACCAGCGGCACTTCCCTCCAGCCTTCGCCCAAAGCCCCACACCAGGAAGCCAAAGCAGACCCCAAATCAGAATTTCTGCCCCCCTCCGACCTGCACGAAAAGACCCCGAAGGGGGAGACTCTCTGCAGCAACACAAGCATTCATTGCACGTATCCGTCCCAGGGGCCGTATCGGGGCCATAGTTTGAGGACCCCTGATTTAGTGCAATATAAAAAATTCAAATAACTTTTCTGTGGACCACCAACATTTTCTCACGGACCACCAGTTGGTGAATGCTGGTCCATTGGACCTTCTGCCTTAAAGATAGAGAAAGCCACAGCAGCTAAGCACTTTCAAAATTGTCGGGGAAGACCTGAAAAATGGGGCATTTTCAGGTTGTTTTTAACACTTTTCTTAAGAATGTCAACTAGACAGTGCAGCTAATCAGACATCCTGAAGGTCCAGCGTGGTGGCATCACAGTAGGCGTTACCTATCTGCCTTGATTTTAGGTCGAAGTCACAAAGCCAATTCAGAGGGAGGGCAAAGGATGCTTCTAAATTTTCCACACTTCTCCTTTTGAGGAGTGTCTTTCATTTAGAATAGAATAACAAGAGTGGGAAGGTACCTTGAAGGTCTTCTAGTCCAACCCCTCTGCTTAGGCAGGAAACCCTACACCACTTCAGACAGATGGATATCCAACATCTTCTTAAAGACTTCCAGTGTTGGGGCATTCACAACTTCTGGAGGCAACTTCTGTTCCACTGATTAATTGTTCTAACAGTCAGGAAATTTCTCCTCAGTTCTAGGTTGCTTCTCTCCTTGATTAGTTTCCACCCGTTGCTTCTTGTCCTGCCCTCAGATGTTTTGGAGAATAGTTTCATTCCCTCTTCTTTGTGGCAGTCCCTGAGATATTGGAAGGCTGCTATCATGTCTCCCCTAGTCCTTCTTTTCATTAAACTAGACATACCCAGTTCCTACAACCGTTCTTCCTATGTTTTAGCCTGCAGTCCCCTAATCATCTTTGTTGCTCTTCTCTGCACTCTTTCTAGAGTCTCCACATCTTTTCTACATCGTGGCGACCAAAATTGGATGCAGAATTCCAAGTGTGGCCTTACCAAGGCCTTGTAAAGTGGCATTTACACTTTTCTATTATTAAAACGTTTTGAGGGGCATTTTCCCACCGAATCAAACATCTATGAAAGTCGGAAAGAAGGCGGGAGGGGTGGGCTTCTCTTTGGCCTGTCCGCAGCTCATCTTCCTCTCTGCACTGCAGCAAGATGGACAAAAAGAAAGCTGGTTCGGAGCCGTTTGCAAGGAGCCGGCTGCCCGTCTCCCTCCCTGCCTCAGTGGCGATGTTTAAATAACGCTGGCGGCCCCAGTAATCAATAGATCCCCGTGTAGGCCTAATGGGCTGGGCGATCGCTCATTTCAGAAGCATTGGTTAAAAATGTCTCGCCGCGCCACCTCCGAAGAAGGCGCGTGCTGATGAGTTATTAATGCTCCCGGCTTTGTTTATTGTCACATCGCTCTATGCCAGCTCTGCCATGGAGGCAGCTGAGGCCAACCGGGGCTCTTTTGGAGAAGCAATCTTCAAAGTCCGGCCTGGGAGGAAAGGAAGAGGGCAGGATCTCCCCTCAGGCCGCCATTGCCATGCCCTCCTCGTCTTTGGCTGGAAAAATGGCGCTGATGCCTCTCTGGGGCGCTGCCTGTGGGGCTCACGCAAAGCCAGAGCAGTGGAGAGCAGAGGGTGCAGGACAGGTTGGCATGGCAGGTTGGCACCTGCGGAGTCCCGAACCTAAAGGGCGAGGCCAAGGTTGCCCTCTGCCCCTCGCGCCTCAGGTATCCCCCCTCAACCATCTCCCCTCAGCGGCTGCCCTTCTTTTTCCCGCCAAAACGTGGCTAATGAGCCCTGAGGCTGCCCACCTGGGGCTTCGCTGGCCAGTAGGAGCCCTAGACCTGCAAGGCACCATCTTCCCATTGGCTGGAATGGAGCCCAGCATTTGCATAAAGGGGCTGTCACTCGGGTGACGTCTCCTCCTCCTCACCTGGACTCCAAATCATCCCCCCTCCCATCACCCCATTAGGGGGCTCATCGCAAAAGTGAATTTAATAGTTGCATTTTTATTTGGGGAAAAAAATCTAGTAAAATTTTAAAAAATGTTGTTATTTACACAATGCTCTTTGCCCTTTTTTGGGGGGGGGGAATTCAGCCTGTTTTTGGCTGGGGGGTGGGTGAAGCCCATCAGGAATGGGACAATTTGAAGGGGGGTGTCAAGTCATCCCCCCCACAAAGCAAGTTAACTAAATGCAGCCATCCAGGTTTTAACTGACCCTCAGCAGAGGGTCCAAAGGGACCTCTGAAGGTCAACTCGGCTGACCCCTGAAGTGATTTTGATGCAAATGAATTCAGTGGCCCTTTCGTAGGTCCCATCATCCACAGCTTTGCAAATGAACAAAGCATGTGCCAAAAAGGGAGCTGAACTCTCCACCCATCCTATCGAATTGGGAAAGGGGCAGATCCCCAAAACAACATCACATCTAGCCTTCGACCTTCCTTGTTTTATTGACCGCTCTTGAACCATCTTTCCAGGTTTATAGCCAACATCCTTTATTTTTTCCCCACTGGGAAAGCTGGGACAAGAAACGGGAGCTCATGCCGTTACGCAGCGCTAGGGATTCGAACCACCAAACTGCCGACTTTTCTGATCGACAAGCGCAGCATCTCAGCCACTGAGCCGCCGTGTCCCCTGCAAGATGCTAAATCCTAAAGTAATGAGAGACACTAAGAAAATATCTTAAAGGTGCACCTCAACTGCGGGTTGAAGGAGGTGCTATTAAAGTGAAGCCATTTCAGTCCTGCAAACAGACATCAGTGGGTTAGACTAGAAGACCTCTAACGTCCCTTCCAGCCCTATGAGTCTAGGATCACAGCTTGGTCCCAGGAGAGGCAAAAGATTTGCAGGAAAACATGCTTTTTTTCAGCAGCACAAAATAACTCCTCTTGGGGCACGTGCGGAGAAGGTGTGAATCATTATCCCGAGTGGGATGGGTGGGTGTGCCATACCGAACGTGCAACACAGCCGGCCGAAAGATGTAAGCTTGAGCCCCCAGCAGCTGGGATGTGGAAATCAGCCAACCAGGCTTTCAGCTCGGTTGATTTACACGTCCCCAAACATCATAAAATAGGATGCGGTGAAGGATGGCTCTATCGCTGGGCGAGGGAAGGAGAGCAGATAGAAATATTGTTGATCCCGGCAACTTTCACGGAGGATGATTTCTCTATACTGCTGAGGCAGGATGCGAAACAGCGGCAGCGGGCTAAGAAGCATTATCAGCCAGGAAAAACTACCTTTGGGGCTGTCGTGACACATAATTTCACATGGGGCACCGTTTTCCTGAGTCTCTGACATTGCAATGGTTGGGAAGAGGAGGAGGAGGAGGAGAGGATGGAGAAAGAGAAGGTGTACTGGAGGAGGAAGAGAAGGAGAAGAAGAGGAAGAGTAGGAGGAGAGGATGGAGAAAGAGGGTGTAATGGAGGAGGAGAAAGAGGAGGAGAAAGAGGAGAAGAGAATGGAGAAGGAGAAGGAGAGGAAAAGGAGAAAGAGAAGGAGAGGAGGAAGAAAGAGAAGGTGTAATGGAGGAGGAAGGGAAAGAGAAGGAGAGGAGGAGAAGGAAGAGGAGGAGGATGGAGAAAGAGGGTGTAATGGAGGAGAAAGAGGAGGAGAGGAGGAGGAGAAAGAGAAGAAGGAGGAGACGAGGAGAGGATGGAGAAGGAGGAGGTGTAACGGAGGAGGAAGAGAAGGAGAGGAGGAGGAGAAGAGGAGAGGATGGAGATAGAGGGTCTAATGGAGGAGAAAGAGGAGGAGGAGGAGGAGAAAGAGAAGGAGAAGGAAGAGGAGAGAATGCATAATGGAGGAGGAAGATAAGGAGAGGAGGAGGAGAAGATGAGAGGATGGAGAAAGAGGGTGTAATGGAGGAGAAAGAGAAGGAGAGGAGGAGAAAGAGAAGGTGTAATGGTGGAGGGGGTGGCAATGATAGAGATAGAGGAGGTGTGATGGAAGAAGTGGTGAGGAAGAGGAGAGGATGGAGGAGGAGGAGGTGGAAGTGATAAAGATTGAGGCGGTGTGATGGAAGAGGAGGAGGATGAAGAGTAGGCAAGGAAGAGGAGAGGATGGAGAAAGAGAAGGCGTAATGGAGGAGGAGGAAGAGGAGATGGAGAAGAGAAGGAAAGGAGAAGGAAAAGGACAAGAAAAGGGAAGAAGAGGAAGAGGAGAAGTCCCAGAAATACACTGCATTCAGATGATATTCTTCATCTAGCGACTGAATAATCCCCTTGGTTGGCTTCTAAAATATTCCACCACCTACAGATCAGCCCATCACACTAAGCCTACCTTGAACAACCTAAGACAAGCCAAGTTGGGGAACTGATGAGTTTAATAAGCATCTTGTGCGGACCAATTATGTGGGTCAGGAGAGGTACAATAACCATAAAAATGGATGCCCCTCCTTTCAAATCAATTCTGGGGCAGACTTAATCCACAGCTGACCTGAAAAGCAAAGGGCGCCCCCTATAGGAAATATTTCTTTTTCCATGAATGTATTTCTTAGATCCTCTCTTTTTCTACTTTTCCTATGACTTTCTGAATGCCGCCGGCTCAGCTAATCTCTCCCCAACACGTGGTTTGAAACAAGCCTGCCTTTCCATCCCCTGGATAGAAATTCCAGTGTCTCATTTCAGCATTTTCTTAAGGAAAATGAGAACATTTTAATAATTACAGCTGCCCTTTCACAGAGGACAGAAGGAGGACACCACAAATGCATCTGCAAAGTTTTGCAAACTGTGGACAGAATCCTTCCCCCCCCCCCCCAGTTCATCATTTCTTTCTTTTTCTGAAAGGCATGCAATTTTATAAAGGCATGCAAAAGAGTTTTTCTTTTATAAAGGTAAAGTTTCCCCTCGCACATATGTGCCAGTCGTTCTCGACTCTAGGGGGCGGTGCTCATCTCCGTTCCAAAGCCGAAGAGCCAGCGCTGTCCGAAGACGTCTCCGTGGTCATGTGGCCGGCATGACTCAACGCCGAAGGCACAGGGAACGCTGTTACCTTCCCACCAAAGGTGGTTCCTATTTTTCTACTTGCAGTTTTTTATGTGCTTTCGAACGGCTGGGTTGGCAGAAGCTGGGACAAGTCACAGGAGCTTACTCTGTTACACAGTGCTCAGGATTCGAACCACCAGCCTTTCTGATTGACAAGCTCAGCATCTTAGCCACTGAGCCAGCATCTGTAAAGTTTTGTAAACTGTTTAAACTGTGGATAGAATTCTTTTTTTCCGGTTTCTTTCTTTCTTTCTTTCTTTCTTTCTTTCTTTCTTTCTTTCTTTCTTTCTTTCTCTTCCTTCCTTCCTTTCCTCTCTCTCTCTCTCTCTCTCTCTCTCTCTCTCTCTCTCTCTCTCTCTCTCTCTCTCTCTCTCTTTGAAAGGCATGCAATTTTATAAAGGCATGCAAAAGAGTTTTTCTTTTATACCTGTCCTGAAATTTTGCCCCTTTCTTTCTGCACCTAGGTTGGCCATGAAATATTCCTGGAGGAGAAAGGAAAAAAAAAATGTCCTTTCCGTTTTTTATCTACAAAAACAGAGACAGCCGCACTGATGTTGGAAACATCACAAGCCCTCCCTGCTTCCAGGGTTCGTTTTGGGTGTTTAACAACCTGGTGGCCATATGCTGCCTCTTTGTTCCTCTGGGTCTGTGAGGAGATGCCAGCCTTGCCAAGCGGCTGGCACATCACCGCCACCCTGGCCGACATGGAAACCTGCCCTGCTGGCTTTCGGTCGCAGGAACGCAGCACCCACCGGCTGACTGGCACAGAGAACAGGTGGAGGCGCCGGAAAGACAGCTGTGCGCGGATTAAATGCACATCTATCCACACGGTGTTGATCTCCAGGAGGAGGAGAGGAGAGGGAGACGCTGGTAGGTTGCCACGCACGGAGAAAGACTTTGCAAAGGACATTTCCTTTCCGGCTTTTAGGCCTAGGGAGGGAGGGAGGGAGGGAGGGAGGGAGGAAGGAAAAGAAGGAAAGAAAGAAAGAAAAGAAAGAAAAAGGAGGAGGAGAGGGAGACGCTGGTAGGTTGCCACGCACGGAAAGACTTTGCAAAGGACATTTCCTTTCCAGCTTTTAGGCCTGGGAAGGAAGGAA
The DNA here is from genome assembly GCF_051295495.1 of Thamnophis sirtalis. NCBI lineage: Eukaryota > Metazoa > Chordata > Lepidosauria > Squamata > Natricidae > Thamnophis > Thamnophis sirtalis. The sequence continues at coordinate 38,154,387 of NW_028261395.1, forward strand.
GGGAGGGAGGGAGGGAGGGAGGGAAGGAAGGAAGGAAGGAAGGAAGGAAGGAAGGAAGGAAGGAAGGAAGGAAGGAAGGAAGGAAGGAAGGAAGGAGAAATTCAGGGAAGGAGGGAGGCAGGACAGAAAACAAAGAGAGATTCAGGGTGGGATGGAGGGAAGGAAGGAAGAAAAAGAAGGAAGGAAAAAAAGAAAGAAAGAAAGAAAGAAAGAAAAGAAAGAAAGAAAGAAAGAAAGAAAGAGGAGGAGGAGAGGAGAGGGAGACACTGTTAGGTTGCCACCCACGGAGAAAAACTTTGCAAAGGACATTTCCTTTCTGGCTTTTTGGCCTGGGAAGGGAGGGAGGGAGGGAGGGAGGGAGGGAAGGAAGGAAGGAAGGAAGGAAGGAAGGAAGGAAGGAAGGAAGGAAGGAAGGAAGGAAGGAAGGAAGGAAGGAAGGAAAGATTCAGGGAAGGAGGTAGGGAGGACAGAAAACAAAGAGAGATTCAGGGAGGGAGGGAAGGAGGGAGGGAGGGAGGGAGGGAAGGAAGGAAGGAAGAAAGACAAAGAGATTCAGGGAGGGAGGGACAGAAGGAAAAGAAGGAGAAGGGAAGTAAGTAGGAAAGAATGAAAAAAAGAATGAAAAAAATAGGGAAGAAGGAAAATGAAGAGGAAGGAAGGAAGGAAGGAAGGAAGGAAGGAAGGAAGGAAGGAAGGAAGGAAGGAAGGAAGGAAGGAAGGAAGGAAGGAAGGAAGGAGAGATTCAGGGAAGGAGGGAGGGAGGAAGGACAGAAAACAAAGAGAGATTCAGGGAGGGAGGGAGGGAGGGAAGGAAGGAAGGAAGAAAGACAAAGAGATTCAGGGAGGGAGGGACAGAAGGAAAAGAAGGAGAAGGGAAGTAAGTAGGAAAGCGAATGAAAGAAAAAAGAGGGTGAAAAAGAATGAAAGAAAAAATAGAGGAGGAAAAGAAAGGAAAGAAGAAGGGAGGGAGGAGGGAATGGAGGGAGGAAGGAAGGGAGGAAGGAAGGAAGGGTGAGAAAGAATGAAAAAAATAGGGAAGAAGGAAAATGAAGAGGAAGGAAGAAAGGATGGAGGGAGGGAAGGAAGGAAGGAAAGAAGAATGGAAGGAAGGAAGGAAGGAAGGAAGGAAGGAAGGAAGGAAGGAAGGAAGGAAGGAAGGAAGGAAGGAAGGAAGGGAGCATTAGCAATGATGCATAAAACCATCTGCTTCTTCCCAATATGAAATTCAGAGGCACAGACTATTTTTGTCTCAATGACAACAGCCAGGCGAGGAGGAGGAGGAGGAGGAGGAGGTGGTGGTGGTGGTGGAGGAGGAGGAGGAGGAGGAGGAGGAGGAGGAGGAGGAGGAGGAGGAGGAGACACAGAGGCATAAGGACATGAGCAAAATGAGCTCCCTGGGACCAGAATTCACCCTCAATCGAGAAACAAAGGCAGCCTTCCCCAGGGTGTTGTTTCTCTGCATCTATTATGCAGGGGTATACTACTCCAGAGCATGGAGGCTTTATCTCCAACTCGCCACAAATGGGAGACCCTGTGTTCTGCTCCCTTTCCACCCTGCAGACAAGCCAGAGGGGACGGTCCCTCTACTCACAAACCAAGAGCTGAGCCCCACCGCCTGTCCTTCCCCCCAAAGGGGTGGGGCTCCTTCCAAGCATTCCCCATAGAGTGCCGAAACGGGAGCGTGCGGACGCGGGAGAGCCCCAGAAACCGGAAGAGCAGTTTCCAGGCATGCGCGCACCAGGAAGCTGAGCTTCTGCCTTCCGTCATGCTGCGTGAGCAAAGGCCAGCTGGCCGTGGTGCATGTGTGTGCTGGAAACTCAGGTTCCCAGGGGCGCATGTGCACTAGGAAGCTGCTCTTCTGGTTTGCAGAGCTCCCGCATGTGCGAAAGCCATCTAGCCATGGCGCATGTGTGCATTGGATGATACTCAGGTTCCCAGGGGCGCATGCGTGCCAGGGAGATGCTCTCCCGGTGTGCTGTGCTCCCACATGCACGAAGAGCACATGTGTGTGCCGGAAACCGGAAAAGCAACAGGCAATGCCATAGATTCGCCATCGTGGCCATAGAGGGTCTCGGCTTCACTGTGCCCAGCATCTCTCCATCTTTCCACCTTTTCCACCTGAGCCCGAACGATGCCTCTCCCTCTCTCAGCTTTTGAGGTGCACGATGTGAAAAAACAACAACAACCGCAACCCCCACACGCAAGGTGGGTTTAGGTGGGAAGCAGATCCAAAGAAAATTAGGTCAGGTATTTTAAGCTTTGCTCATTCATTCCAGGCGCGTCGCAAAGGCTGGATGGGGAACAGAGACGGCTATGGCACAGTGCAGCAACACACCCACACACACATACACCGGAGACGTAGGCAGTGATGGGAAGCCACAGTGAGCAGAGCCAGGGTGTGGCAGCGCCTTGAATTAACTGGAAGGGGCCCTTGGACTCCTCTGAAATGGAGCTGGCAGCAGATTCAAACAGTGAGGAGGTTGGGGAGGAAGATGGGCCAGTCCTAGAGTCTGGGGAAGGCTCTGATGAGGGCTTTGTGTTGGAGGCAGAGATGAGGCCAGGGCCGTCTGACAATTAACAGCTGCCTTCGGACTCGGAGATCAGTGAGGCAGAAGAACAGCTGGAGCCTGTTCCCACTGTGTGCATGCGCAGAGTTGCCAGACAAAGGGAACAACTAAAGAACAGGGGTCGACTTGGGAGTAAGACCACAAGTGGACGATGAATGGCCACTCCCAGAGGAAATAAAAGGGGAACGAAAGGGGAGTGGAGTTTGAAGGAGACCATTAGTTCGCTTCATTGGTTCATAACTCTCTTGACTCCTGGCCAAGTTCTGCAGATATCAACCTGGCAGCTCTCCAAGCCAGATAAGGTCTGTGACTGTAAATCCTCCCTCCAAAGACTTTGCTGGAAGTGAATGAGCAGAATTCACAGTCAACGAATAAAAGGGGTTTTTGTCGGGACCAGGAGTTTGCTTCAGGCTCTCGGGAAGCCAAGGTCAAAACGGCTCCATCACTGGGGGTTTTTAAGAAGAGATTGGACAGTCTTTTGTCCATAATGGTATATGGTCTCCTGCTTGCTTCAGCAGGGGATTGGACGAGAAGACCTCCAAAATCTCCTTCAACCATGTTATTCTGTAATGCTACTAAGTTGGCATCGACCAGGAGGAGTACCAAGCTGAATCAAAGCAGGCAAAAACTCGCACCGACCCAGCTGAGAAAGTTCTCTTCCATTCTTCCCTTTGGCTCCATTGTTCTCCCTACGTACGTCAATGCTTGCCGCGGTATCCTGGGGTATATCGACTCATTTTCTACCCCCTTGTCATAAGTCAATGGATGATTGTGCTCCATATTTCATGCTGATGTATTGATTCCCGCGGTGGCTGATTGGAGGCAGGGAGGAGAAACAAAGGGGTCCTTTTTGAGCCTCCCTTCCACCGAGTCTACAAGATGTTGAATGAGGCGTCCACTTTAATGTGCCAGGAGATAAAAGGACCTCCCTAGCTGTTGGAGAAGGGGGACAATAACCGGATCCTCTTGACGTTATCAGTCTCCAGCAGAAGATTCTGCTGGCCCAAATTTCAATTCTTCGTATTTCTACGAAGGGCTGGAAAATAGTTTCCTTAAAGGAGCTGGGGAAAAAATGAAGGGTGGGTCTCAACCAGTAAAAAGGACTTTCTTTTATTCCAGCGGATCGTCCCTGACTCTAGGGGGCGGTGCTCATCTCCGTTTCAAAGCTGAAGAGCCAGCGCTGTCCGAAGACGTCTGCGTGGTCATTTGGCCGGCATAACTCAACGCCAAAGGTGCACAAACGGTTACCTTCCCACCAAAGGTGGCTCCTCTTTTTCTACTTGCATTTTTTAACGTGCTTTCGTACTGCCAGCTTGGCTAGAAGCTGGCACAAGTAACTGGTCAGGTCTGCAAGACATCTTTTCTTTTGGACTTCAGGCCTGCCACACTTCTTACTATTCATTTTCTACTGTGGGGAAATGGAAGGGGGGATTACATGGAGTTGGGTGATAAGTAGCCATAACAACATTCTTCTTAGAAACTCAAGGTCATCCTTTATCTCAGCAGCTGGCCGGAACTGGATGAATGGACACTGCCTTTGTGGCAGTGGAAGATTGGACCATGTGATGGACTTGTGAGTGTTGGGGGGCAGGATCTTGAACTTTCAACTGGGTGGGGAAAACAGAAGAAGCTTCAGATTTGGGTTTTCCCAGATGTGCCAACATGACTCTCTTAATAAATTGGAACTTTGAGCAATACTTTGCCTTGGACTCTGATTTAATTTTGGATGCTGTTTGGAACCCTGCCAGTAATGGGAGCTCGCTTGTGTTACGCGGTGCTAGGAATTTGAACTGCTGAACTTCCTACCTTTCTGATCGACAAGCTCAGCATCTTAGCCACTGTGCCACCATGTCCCCATGGGCAGCTCTGTATATTTGATAAATAAATTAGATCTCCAGCCTCTTTAAATCTAGAGAAGAACTGGTGTCAGGAGAACTCAGAAAATGTTACTAGGGAGACAAAGGAAATGTAATTCCTTACGAGAAATCCTTACCAAGACTAATAGAACAACAGAGTTGGAAGGTACCTTGGAGGTCTTCTAGTCCAACCCCCTGCTCAAGCAGGAGATCTTATACCATTCCAGGCAAATGATGCTCCAATCTCTTCTTGAAGACCTCCAGTGATGAAGCACCCACAACTTCTGGAGGCAAGTTGTTCCACAGCTTGATTGTTCTCACTGTCAGGAAGTTTCTCCTCAGTTCTAAGTTGCTTCTCTCCTTGGTTAGTTTCCACCCATTGCTTCTTGTCCTGCCCTCAGGTTCTTTGCAGAATAGCTTGACTCCCTCTTCTTTGTGGAAGCCCGAGAGATCAGAAGACTGTTATCATGTCTCCCCTAGTCCTTTTTTTCAGTGATGGCGAACCTTTTTGGCACCAAGAGCTCAAACCAGAACGCGCATCCATGTGTGTGTGCCAGAGCACTGGAAAACCAAAGTCCAGCTGGCCAGCACACAGATGCCTGTTTTTTTGGTCGTTTGTGGCCATTTTTCAGGCTGTTTTCTGGCTGTTCTCCTGGTTATTTTCAGGCCATTTTCGGTCTAAAAATGACCCGAAAAATGTCCTGAAAACAGCCCGAAAAATGGCCTGAAAACAGCCGTTTTTCAGGCCATTTTCAGGCTGTTTTCCAGCGCTCCGGCGCCCACAAAGACTAGCTGGCCAGCATGCATGCCAAAAACCAGATGGTGCGATGGCGCACACCCCCACAGAGAGGGCTCTGTGTGCCACCTCTGGCACGCATGCCATAGTTTTGCCATCCTTCCCCAGATGCTTCCTTAGAAGGTGTGATTGAACACCTAAACTGCCCTAAAGCCAACCAATATTAAGCTGGAAGCACAGGTGAAAGAAGCTTGGAGAAGATCTTCTGAAGGAGAAGTGGGATTTTGCAATCCACTTAGATTCTTGGAACCTTTCTCAGATTCTCCTTCTTCTCTTCCTTTTGTTCTACCTTCCTTTTATTCCACTTTCCAAGCAATTGAACATTTCCACACCCCGGAAACTGCTAAATTACAGCAGCATGCTTCCAAAGGTGAGAAGTTAGATCATTGGGGGGGTGACACACAGACACGCAAACACCTTTGTGTGTGTCATACATTTCAGGATTCCAAATAGCATCCAAAAGTAAATCAGAGTCCAAGGCAAAAGTATTGCTCAGAGTTCCAATTTATTAAGAGAGCCATGTTGACACATCTGGGAAAACCGAATCGGAAAGCTTCCCGGTTTTCCCCCACCCAGTTGAAAGTTCACAATGTTGCCCCCCACACCCACAAGCCCATCACATGGTCCAATCTTCCACTGCCATTCTGGCAGTTTCCACCCATCCGGTTCCGGTCAGGTGCAGAGGTGCAAATACAAAGGATGACCTTGGCTTTCTAAAAAGAATTTTGTTATGGCCACATCGCATCTCACTCCTACAATCCACCATAGAAAATGCAAAGTAGAATAATAGAGTGTGGCAGGCCAAAGATCCAAAAGAAAAGAGGGCTGCAGGCCTGACAGGCGGCCTCTCCTCAGAAGAAAAGCTTATCTTGAAAAAAATAATAATGTAGGGGGTTAACGTAAATATAACTATCCCCGTCTTCCTAACAAAGGAGAATCTTGCTCCCTCTGCCCATCCTCCTCCAATAAGCCCTCCTCCCCAATTCCGTACAATTTTCTCAACTCCTATCTACCACACAGACATCCGATGTGCGCTTTTCCGTGTATTTGTTCATTATTCCCACTTGCCCTTAATAAAACTGCTTCAAACAGCTTTGCAAAGCTTTAACTCAGGGGTTTTTTTCCCCGTCTTTTAACCAAGAGCCCTTTTTCCCTCTCTTGAAAACTGCTGAGCTGGTTGGTTGGGGTTTTTTTTCTTTTTTCTTTTCCTTCCTAACTAGGAAAAAAAAAAGATAACCAGTTTGCAGAAAAATAAAAATAAATTCTCTGGTGATTTTCTCATTATGTCGTGCAGAGGCCGTTCGCCCCTTTCTTGGGGTTTAACCGATGGGCGGAGGACGTCAAACGTGTTGAATTTATCCGCGGCGCAATTGCCCCGTTTTCACTCTTAAAGGAAAAACATTTCACCTTAGCATAGGGATGATTTAACCTTTTTGCCGCCGAGTGGCCAAAATACACATGCACGAATGCACATGCCCCAACACCCAAAATGCAATGCGAGCACTTTTCTGCGCATCCCCCCCACGCGCACATTCCCTGCCCCCTTGCGCATTAGCCCCACAACCCTGGCCCCTGTTTTGGCTTCCAAGTTGGTTCAGGAGGCTTTTCAGGCAAACAAAACAGGAGGTGGGGGGGTGGGCTCATGATCTCCATAGTTTCTCCCCCCAGCGCGCCCTAGCTTCCTCCTGCATTCCTGCCATGGAGAGGCACCTGTGGAGGGTGGCACCTGAGGGGTTTGGGGAAGGCACGGGCAGCAGAAATGCAGGAGAAAGCTAGGGCGGGCTGCGGGGGAAAGAATGGTAGGGTATGCGGGGGGGAGGAACTGCGGAGTGGGGGTAGGCTCCACCCCCGTGCATGCATGTCAGAGACCCAAAGACCAGCTGACCAGCAGGAGGTGTGTGTGCATGCACAGTTACCTGGGCTGGGGTGACAGCTGCAGAGGTGGGTTCCTACCGGTTCGGCCGAACCGGTCGTGGTATGGCGGCCTCGGTTGCAGAACCAGCAGCAACCCAGGCTGGCCACGCCCCCAAACTGGTTTCCCCAGTTGCTGCCGTCGCCATATTTTATTTTATTTTTAGTTCTGTGCATGCATAGAACAATTTCCATTGAATTGTGCACGCACATGTAGCGTGCGAACCGGCAGTTACGCTGGCTGAAACCCACCTCTGGACGACTGGCGTGCCTGCCAAGAGGGCTCTGCGTGCCAGCTGCAATACGCCTGCCGTGGCATAGGTTCCCCCATCACGGCCTTAACAGGTCCAAAAGCAGGCAAAGCAAATTGAAGGAACGGGAGAATTTCCTGCCACTTTGTTCCTCCACTAAACAATTGTTTTAAGAATTTGGGCAGGCGAGGTTCTAAAGCACTTCTGGAAAAAGAAAATACATTTTTCCCCCCATGCCAAGCAAGACCAACGTGCACTTAATTATCAAACGTTTTTACATAATATGCAGATGAGGCTGCCTCAAGTTGGGGAAACAGAATTGGAACAACTGAAGCTGCATACATTTACACACACACAAAACACACACACACCTCTCTTTTGGAGAGAGAGAGCTATTTTATCTCTCTTTTTCCCATAGCACCACCATCATGGAGATGGAAGAACATGGCTTCAGGTGTTTCTACCACTAGATTTTAAAATATTAATAATTAGAATTTGCAGTCGTCTAACTCAACGTATCTCCTGAATTATTTTCTACACACACACACACACCAGCTAAGAAAAATGTATAAAAGTCCCCACCATCCCTCAAACAGTTTTCTGCTGGCTCCTTTTTGTCCTATAATTTAGAGCTTTGACTCTTTCGTGGATCTTTTGCTTCTCACATCCAATCTTCTCCTTTTTTAAAATATATATATATATGTGTGTATGTGTGTGTGTATGTTGATTTCTCTTTATTATTTTTTTCACCCCCTCCGCCTGATAATCCCTCGGAATGTTTCTTTTCCTCTGCACACAAATCCCTACAGCTGTTAGGCTTCAAAAATCCTTCATCCGTCAAGAGAAGCGAAGAAAAAGAGAGAGAAGGGAAATGAAAGGCAAAAGGCATTGACAAGCTTTTGAAAATGAAATATAAAATAAAAACAAACGAACCGGCACTGACGCTAATGCGCACGCCGGTAAAATCCATGGCATTGGGCATATCATTAATCTGTCTAAAGTGGCTTTGATCTCCTCGGCTTTAATTAAGTTATAATTATAACATGATTATGGGGGGGGGCTTTTTTTTTTGTGCCGGAGAAAATGGGGAACCGCTGATCTGAAAGACAGGGATGCTAAAAAGCTTGGCGGGTTTTGTTCAGCTGCCTATCACACCGGTGTAAGTTTAGAATAGGCACATGGGCCTCCTTCCTCTATAGGGCTGTCCCTCAGGAAGAGAGATGGAAGGCGATGCTGCTGGGCCTCCTCAATAGGGTTACCTCTCAAGAACAGAAATGGAATTCCATCTGTTAAATGACTTGAAAAGCCAAAACAAGACAGAAATTTAAGCCAAGGCCATGAGCCAAAAGAGGCTGCCCCAAAGAAGAGGGAGCCAAGCTATTCTCCAAAGCACCTGAGGGCAGGACAAGAAGCAACGGGTGGAAACTAATCAAGGAGAGAAGCAATCTAGAACTAAGGAGAAATTTCCTGACAGTGAGAACAATTAATCAGTGGAACTACTTGCCTCCAGAAGCTGTGAATGCTCCAATACTGGACGTTTTTAAGAAGATGTTGGATATCCATCTGTCTGAAGTGGGGTAGGGTTTCCTGCCTAAACAGGGGGTTGGAATAGAAGACCTCCAAGGTCCCTTCCAACTCTGTTTTCTATTCTATTCTCCAAAGCACCCGAGGGCAAGACAAGAAGCAATGGGTGAAAACTAATCAAGGAGTGAAGCAACTTAGAACTAAGGAGGAATTTCCTGAGAGTGAGAACAATTAAGCTGTGGAACAACTTGCCTCCAGAGGTTCTGGGTGCTTCATCACTGGAGGTCTTCAAGAAGATAAATGACAGCCATTTGTCTGAAATACAATCAATCAGCATAACATCAAATAAAATCAACAAATGCAATCAAGATCAAGGGCAGTGCTAATACCACTTTATAAAGCCCTAGTAAGACCATACCTATTGTACTGCATCCAGTTTTGATCCTCACACTATAAAAAAGATGTGGAGACTATAAAGAGGGCAGAGAAGAGCAACAAAGAGGATGAGGGGACTGGAGGCTAAAACATATGAAGAACGGTTGCAGGAACTGGGTATGTCTAGTTTAATGAAGAGAAGGACTAGGGGAGACATGATAGCAGTCTTCCAATATCTCAGGGGCTGCCCCAAAGAAGAGAGAATCAAGCTATTCTCCAAAGCACCCGAGGGCAGGACAAGAAGCAATGGGTGGAAACTAATCAAGCAGAGAAGCAACTTAGAACTAAGGAGAAATATCCTGATAGTTAGAAAAGTTAAGCTGTGGAACAACTTGCCTCCAGAAGTTGTGGGTGCTTCATCACTGGAGGTCTTCAAGAAGTGATGTGACAGCCATTTGTCTGACATACAAACAATCAACATAAAATCAAAGGTACTAATATCACTCTATAAAGCCCTAGTAAGGTCACACCTAGTCCCCACTAGGTGTGGCCTTACACCTAGTTGGTCCCCCACTATAAAAAAGATTCTGGAAAAAGTGCAGAGAAGAGAAACCAAGATGATGAGGGATACTGGAGGTTAAAACATATGATGAATGGTTGCAGGAACTGGGCATGGCTGGTCTAGTGAAGAGAAGGACTAGGGGAGACAGGATAGCAGCCTTCCAATATTTGAGGGGCTGCCACAGAGAGGAGGAGCGGGTCAAGCTATTTTCCAAAGCCTCTTTGTACCCAAGAACCAAGTTTAGCAGTGTCTCGAATTCTCTGCTTGTCAATCGGCAGGCCTTTTCAAGAACGTTGGCTTGAAACAAGGACATATGAAGGACAATTGAGTTTGGGTTAGCTTTTTTTTTTTTTAAGTTGTTTTTCCTCTATCAGATGAAGGCCGACGCAGCAGCCCATTTTAAAAAACTTTCTGGCAAGAGGTTGGTACTTTGATGAAACTCAGAAGGATGTTTTTTTCTTAAAGGAGATGCTTGAAGCTGGCGCTTGGTTGGCAAAGGTATTTTGCTTCCTCCTTTGAAAAGGAAAAACCCAGGAAGCTAGGGGGTCTTCAGCCCCTTTGACTGAAGATGGGAAAAGAGCCTCTCAAATTTTGGAGAGGCGACTTGGCCTCTGGAGAAGCAGACCTCGCTGGCCTTCAACAAGCTTGCCAAATCCCTGGTGGGACAGAGGACAAGCCATTGCCCAGCACAGTTACACCGCGCATGCACGTGCACGCCTCCCAGGGGCCAGCTGATTTTTGGGTCTTTGACCGCACATGCGGGAGATGTGTGCACATGTGGGGGAGGGACAGGGGGCACATGTGCATGCACAGGGGGGCGCATATGTATGAGGGGGTATGAGGGGGTTCAGCACACTCAGTGCCCCATTTTTGGTTTCAGGAGGCTTCAGGGAGGCCTGCTAGGCCCAAAACAGGCCATGGGGGAGTGCAGCACTCCCATGCTCCCCATTTTTTGGTTCAGGAGGCATCAGGGAGGCCTGCTAGGCCCAAAACAGGCCATGGGGGAGTGCAGCACTCCCACGCTCCCCATTTTTTGGTTCAGGAGGCTTCAGGGAGGCCTGCTAGGCCCAAAACAGGCCATGGGGGAGTGCAACACTCCCACGCTTCCCATTTTGTAGTTCAGGAGGCTTCAGGGAGGCCTGCTAGGCCCAAGATAGGGCGCAGGAGGGTCATGCGCATGCACGGGGCAGCACGGGGGGCTCATGCATGTGCATGGGAGGCTCATATGCACATACACAGGGGGCAGGCTGTTATTGGTGTGGGCACGTGTGCAATTTCGGCACATGAGGAGAAAAGGTTTAGCTCCCAGTCAGTGCCCTCACTTTCACACTCAGGGGTAGCATTTTATCCAGGCCGCTCCCCTCCTTGCAAAGAAAGGCAGACGGACAGCAGCTCCCATTCAGGTTGTATTTTAAATCACGTTCAAGCAAACGGCGACGGTTGGTGCTCTGCCCAGCCTGGCACAACTGCTTCTGTTGAGCCTCGGGGGGGTGGGGGGGTGGCCTGCTGAACTTTGTACAGCATAATTACCCCCCTCAACCTTTCTCCTCCCCCCTCCCAATTTTCTGTCTTGTGAAGAAAAAATATATGCTCCCACCACCCCTCTCTTCCTCCAATGATGTCTTCCATTTTCAAGGAGGTTGGTTCAAAGGTGGCCCCGAGATCAGGGGTAAAATTTAGCAGGTTCTGACAGGTTCTGGGTAACCGGTAGTGGAAATTTATGTCCTTCCCCTGGAGTGGGGAGGGAATGGAGATTTCGCCGTATCCTTCCCCTGGAGTGGGGAGGGAATGGAGATTTTGCCGTATCCTTCCCCTGGAGTGGGGAGGGAATGGGGATTTTGCAGTATCCTTCCCCTGGAGTGGGGAGGGAATGGGGATTTTGCAGTATCCTTCCCCTGGAGTGGGGAGGGAATGCGGATTTTGCAGTATCCTTCCCCTGGAGTGGGGAGGGAGTGGGGATTTTGCAGTATCCTTCCCCTGGAGTGGGGAGGGAATGGAGATTTTGCCGTATCCTTCCCCTGGAGTGGGGAGGGAATGGGGATTTTGCAGTATCCTTCCCCTGGAGTGGGGAGGGAATGGGGATTTTGCAGTATCCTTCCCCTGGAGTGGGGAGGGAATGCGGATTTTGCAGTATCCTTCCCCTGGAGTGGGGAGGGAGTGGGGATTTTGCAGTATCCTTCCCCTGGAGTGGGGAGGGAATGGAGATTTTGCAGTATCCTTCCCCTGGAGTGGGGAGGGAATGGAGATTTTGCAGTATCCTTCCCCTGGAGTGGGGAGGGAATGGAGATTTTGCAGTATCCTTCCCCTGGAGTGGGGAGGGAATGGGGATTTTGCAGTATCCTTCCCCTGGAGTGGGGAGGGAGTGGGGATTTTGCAGTATCCTTCCCCTGGAGTGGGGAGGGAATGGAGATTTTGCAGTATCCTTCCCTGGAGTGGGGAGGGAATGCGGATTTTGCAGTATCCTTCCCCTGGAGTGGGGAGGGAATGGAGATTTTGCAGTATCCTTCCCCTGGAGTGGGGAGGGAGTGGAGATTTTGCAGTATCCTTCCCCTGGAGTGGGGAGGGAATGCGGATTTTGCAGTATCCTTCCCCTGGAGTGGGGAGGGAATGGAGATTTTGCAGTATCTCTCCCCTGGAGTGGGGAGGGAATAGAAATTTTGCAGTATCCTTCCCCTGCCACCAAGCCACGCCCACAGAACCTGTAGTAAAAACATTGAATTTTATCACTGTCTGAGATGCTGCTGATTGGAGTTCGCAGGGACAACAATTCTTGGCGTGCTACAAAATTGACCGCTAAATTGTCTCAAGTCACCCCAAGCTGGCTCTCTGGGGTCCCCCAAATTTATAAAACTCCATTCTCTTTCCTCCTTCACTTGGAGAACTGGCTGAACGCTGGAAAATGCTGCATTACCAAAACAACCCCACTGAAATTCTCAGATGAGATTACCAGCTAAGTGCAGTTAAGCCAATATTTACGCGGATCAATCTCATCAGCGTCTTTAAGAAGAGTGGACGTCAACGGCCAGAAATCTCCTGCCAGAAGGAGTTGACTTCAACTCCCAGGATTCATACTGGCTGGGGAATTCTGGGCGTTGGAGTACACACATGTTGAGAAACGCCGCAAGAGGCACAACGATTCCCAATGTGGAACACATCAAGCGCAACGTCTTTCTATTAATAATCAGGAGCAGCTGGGAGAAAAATCACACGTTAAAAAGAAATGAGCAAACGCAAAATGCAGTCTGGATTAAGTGAAATAAGATGGCAATTCAAAGCCACCATCCCTGCCTGGATGGGCCGTCTGAGGCCCTCCGGAACTCCATTTTTTGCTGTCAGAGGCACTGTGTGTTCCGGTCCTTCACTGTTTCCAGATCTAAGCGCCCCGCAGGCCAGATCAAGTCCCTGAATCATATTTATGACGGTCACAGTGCCACGGGGTCACATGTTCCCCTTTTACGTCCTTCTGTCTAGCAAAGTCAATGGAGGAGCCAGATTCACTTAACAACCGTGTTCTCAATTTAACAACCATGGTAAGAATGGTCGTAACATGGGACAAAACTTAGTTAACGACTGTCTTGCTTAGTAACAGAAATTTTGGGCTTCAGTCCTAAGTCAAGGGATACTTGTACTCCACGAACATCTCTGTGCACCAGCTAATGTTTGTATTCTGTCACGCCTTGTTTGCATCGTATAATGCAATAAAACAATTCCTTGGCTAGAAACAATCTGAAAATGTGTTGTGGCTCGCCAGTGGCCATCAGAGCTGGCAGCAGATTCGGATAGTGAGGAGGTTGGGGAGGAACATGGGCCAGTCCTGGTGTCTGGGGAAGGCTCTGATGAGGGCTGTGTGTCGGAGGCAGAGAGGGGGCCAGAGCCATTTGACAGTTATCAGCTGCCTTCGGAGTCAGACATCAGTGAGGCAGAGGAACAGCTGGAGCCTGTTCCCAGTGTGCGCATGCACAGTTTTCAGACGAAGGGAACAGCTAAAGAACAAGGATCGACTTGGGAGTAAAGCCACAGGTGGATGATGAATGGCCTCTCCCAGAGGAAATAAAAGAGGAATGCAAGGGGAGTGGAGTTTGCAGGTGACAATTAGTTCATTTAATTGGTTCATGACTCTCCGAGACTCCTTACCAGGTTTTGCAGATATCGGCCTGGCAGCTCTCCAAGCCAGATAAGGTCTGTGACTGGAAATCCTCCTTCGAAAGACTTGGCTGGATATGAATGAGCAGAGTTCACAGTCAATTAATAAAAGGGTTTTTTGTCAGGACCAGGAGTTGGCTTCAGGCTCTTGGGAAGCCTCGGTCAGAACAAAATATGGGAAGAAGAAACTTAGAGGCCTGACTCCAGGGAACAAACCAGAAGTCAAAAATAAAATGCAGGAAGAGCATTGAGATGTCACCTGTCAAGGAAGATCCGGAGTCTCGCTTGGTGTCCTAAGTCGAGGACTACCTGAGCCCTGTTGCAGTAAATGAAGCCACATTAGGTGGGGTTGGAAGGGCAGAGGACAGGGGACCTAAAAAAAAGTGAGGGGCCTGGGTGGTAAATCCTAATTGTTTTATCAGGAGGACGTGTTTTATTTTGTTGCTAAGGGGAAGGTTATGTTTAATTAAACCTGTTTGTTCTCTGCCGATAGGGCAGGATTTTAAATCAGTTTTCCAGACCCCGTTGGCAAGCTCAAAGGAGGGGCAGGCAGATAAAACTTCCCTGCAGGAGCTAAAGCCACGACTGGTTGCAAAAATTCAATTTTCAGCTGCAATTAAGAGCAGAGGAAAAACTGTCTAACCCGGCTCCAAAACGGGCTGCCGGGGGGGGGGGGCAGCCCTGTCTCCTCCAAAGCTTCCAATTTCCGAGCCCCACATCTTGGAAACGGAGAGGGCATAACCCCAAAGCGTTTCCCCATACAGAAAAAGGTCCTAGGGGTTGCATTTTATTCTTATTTCGTTAGTTATCCAATTTTTTTCTTCCGCCCATATCACTTCTGACTCTGCATTAACATAAATTAACTCTAGCAAGAACAGTGCTGAATAAAGTTAAGCATTTCTGCAATAACATCAGAATAGCAATAGCCCTTAGACTTATAGACCTCTTCATAGTGCTTTTACAGCCCTCTCTAAGCGGTTTACAGAGCCAGTCTCTTGCCCCCCAACAATCTGGGTCCCCATTTTACCCACTTCGGAAGGATGGAAGGCTAAGTCGACCTGCAGCCGGTCAGGACTGAACTGCTGGCACTGGGCAGAATCAGCCCGCAATACTGCATTCTAACCACTGGGCGGGGGAGGAAGGAAGGAAGGAAGGAAGGAAGGAAGGAAGGAAGGAAGGAAGGAAGGAAGGAAGGAAGGAAGGAAGGAAGGAAGGAAGGAAGGTGTCAGCTTTCCAAATATCATCCAGAATTAAATCAGAGTCCAAGACATGTCTTTCTTATTAAATTGGAACTTTAATGAAAGCTATGTCTTGGACTCTGATTTAATTCTGGATGATATTTGGAATGCTGACAGAAGAAAGGAAAATAGCAATAGCACTTAGATTTAAATACCGCTTCATAGTGCTTTTACAGCCCTTTCTAAGCAGTTTACAGAGTCAGCATATCGCCCCCAACAATCCGGGTCCTCATTTCACCCACCTCGGAAGGATGGAAGGCTGAGTCAACCTTGAGCCAGTGAGATTAGAACCGCTGAACTGCAGATAACAGTCAGCTAAAGTGGCCTGCAGTACTGCACCCTAACCACTGCGCCACCTCGGCTCTTTGGTAGTCTCCCATCTGATCCTTAATCCAAGACAGGAGCCAGCCTTGCTGTTCCCACCATAGAAAACTCAATTTTGACTGCAGGATATGCATCCTTTTTGTAATCTTAAGGTGGTGTCTGCATAAATCTTTCCACTCGCCTTCCCCCAAAGGCCACCGAACAGACAAATTAAAAGATTACAAGTTTCAGTAACTTTCTGCCAGGCATCCAATTTATACCAATTCTGTCTGAATCGGAGGAAACTTCCTGGAATTGTCTGAAAGGCAAATAGTATTTTTAGATGCTAGAAAGAGTGCAGAGAAGAGCAACCAAGATGATTAGGGGACTGGAGACTAAAACATACGATGAATGATTGGAGGAACTGGGCATGGCTAGTTTAGTGAAGAGAAGGACCTGGGGAGACAGATAGCAGCCTTCCAATATTTGAGGGGCTGCCACAGAAAGGAGGGGGTCAAGCTATTTTCCAAAACACCTGAAGGCCGGACAAGGAATAATAATGGATGGAAACTGACCAAGGAGAGATTCAACCTAGAAATAAGGAGGAACTTTCTGACAGTGAGAACAATCAACCCATGGAACAGAAGTTGCCTTTGGAAATTGTGGGGGCTTCATCCCTGGAGGCTTTCAAGAAGAGATTGCACTGCCATTTGTAAGAAATGGTGTAGGGTCTCCTGCTTGGCTGGGGGGGGGGGTTGGACTAGATGACCTACAAGGTCCCTTCCAACTCTGTCAATCTAATCCAATCTATTTTTAAAAACGGAAGAGTAAGGAGAATTCGAAAATGCAAAAGAAAGCAACATCAACTGAAATTATCTCGCTACAACAAGCATCCAAAAGGTGTCTGCTCTTGAATATGGAGGCTCTACTCCATGGCTTTCGTGGGCTTTCTTGTCCTTTCTCACAGTATCTGTGCCACCAAGCTGCCACATTTGCATCAATTCTGCTTTGTGCAGATGATGTTATTTGGACTATATATCTTCACCATTATTATTATTATTATTAGTCCGGTATGTTTTCCTGGCTTTAATATTTAAAAAGGTGAGGGTACCTCCAGAAGCATTTATTCTGGGCAGAGGTGCGTCTTCAGCACAGTTTGGGCCAAGGAGCTAAAAGAAAATGGGCGGAACTGCAAGGGGATGCCAGGCACAGCCCCCCAACTCATTTCTGATTACAAGACACACAAAACACACAAACACACACACACCGTTGTCTCTCCAGGAATTCATCTCGGTTCACAGCGTGAGCCGCATCCACGGGGCTTAATCAGTGTACGCCCCGTACAGAATTGATTAAAACCCTTCCCAAATTGGAAAGAAAGAAAGAAAGGGGGGGGAGGGAAATGAACCTGTAACTACATTGTTTGTCTTAACTTTTCATGGCCACTTAGGAATACATCAGTTCGGAAGAAGAGAGGGGACAGGGTGGAAAAATTAACTCACCTCTCCGCGGTGACACTTACTTAAAAAAAGAAAGCACTGCGGCATAATTAGCAAAATATATGCAACCATAAAGGGGGGGGACAGGGGGTGTGAGAAGGGAGAAGAAGATGAGAGAGAGAGATGAGTATCAGGCGTTCAAAGAGATCCGTGAAAGCTCAAGGACAATATTGAGGAGGTGGATAAGACACAGCCAAAAAAAAAAAAAGAATATTAAAAAGTTAGGCTTCCATCTTATAAACAGGAGCAAAGTTCTTGGATGTACAGTAATCCTTGTTTAGTTATCACCGCATTCGGCAGCTCTTCACACGATGAAAGAAAGGACAACTTGAAACCGATCCTCGCGTTTATGACCTACGCAGGTCTCGGAAAGCAAAGGGAGAACTGGGGTAAGGGCATTGGCGCAGTCTTGGTTTGGCTTAACAGCCAAGTTGACTGAATCCCAATTGCGGCTGCTAAATGGTAAAGGTAAAGGTTCCCCTCGCACATATGTGCTAGCCGTTCCTGACTCTAGGGGGCGGAGCTCATCTCCGTTTCAAAGCCAAAGAGCCAGCGCTGTCCAAAGACGTCTCCATGGTCATGTGGCTGGCATGACTCAATGCTGAAGGTGCATGGAACGCTGTTCCCTTCCCACCAAAGGTGGTTCCTATTTGTCTATTTGCATTTTTACGTGCTTTTGAACTGCTAGGTTGGCAGAAGCTGGGATAAGTCACGGGAGCTCACTCCGTTACGTAGCGCTAGGATTCGAACTGACAAACTACCGACTTTTCTGATTGACAAGCTCAGCGTCTTAGCCACTGAGCCACCGTGTCCCTTAATTGCTAAATAGCAGTAGACTTATATACCGCTTCATAGGGCTTTCAGCCCTCTCTAAGCGGTTTACAGAGAGTCAGCATATTGCCCCCAACAATCTGGGTCCTCATTTTACCCACCTCGGAAGGATGGAAGGCTGAGTCAACCCTGAGCTGGTGAGATTTGAACCGCTGAACTGCTGATCTAGCAGTAGCCTGCAGTGCTGCATTTAACCACTGCGCCACCTCGGCTCTTATGAGGACTGCATATATTTTGTGTGCAGGAGTGGCATTAGTGGCCTGTTTTACAGGGTGGAGGGAGGAGGGATGCCTAAGAGACAAAGGAAAACTCCTATTTTTTGCTGATTCAACTACGTGTTTGATCATTGATGAAGAAGCAGCAATGGATGAAAACTAATCAAGGAGAAGAACAACCTAGAACTAAGATGAAATTTTCTGACAGTGAGAACAATTAATCACTGGAACAACTTGCCTCCAGAAGTTGTGAATGCTCCAACACTGGAGGTTTTTAAAGAAGATGTTGGATATCCATTTGTCTGTCGTGGGGCAGGGTTTCCTGCCTGAGCAGGGGGTTGGAGTAGAAGACCTCCGAAGTCCCTTCCTACTCTGTTATTCTATTCTACTCTATTCTATTCTATTCTATTCTAAAGAAAGACTAGAGGTTTCTAATATCTCAAGGGATGTCACGAAGAAGAGGGAGTCAAGCTATTCCCCAAAATACCTGAGAGTAGGACAAGAAGCAATGGTTGAAAATTAATCAAGGAGAGAAACAACCTAGAACTAAGGAGAAATTCCCTGACAGTGAGAACAACTAACCAGTGGAACAACTTGCCTCCAGAAATTGTGAATGCCCCAACCCTCGAGGTTTTTAAGATGTTGGATAATCATTTGTCTGGAGTGGTGTAGGGTTTCCTGCCTGAGCAGGGGGTTGGAGTAGAAGACCTCCAAGGTCCCTTCCAACTCTGTTATTCTATTCTATTCTATTCTATTCTATTCTATTCTATTCTATTCTATTCTAAAGAAAGACTAGAGGTTTCCAATATCTCAAGGGCTGTCACAAAGAAGAGGGAGTCAAGCTATTCTCCAAAGTACCTGAGGTACAGTGGAATAGCTTGCCTCCAGGAGTTGTGAATACTCCAACACTGGAGGTTTTTAAGAAGATGCCAGATATCCATTTGTCTGTAGTGGTGGAAGGTTTCCTGCTTAAGAAGGGAGTTGGACTAGAAGACCTCCAAGGTCCCTTCCAACTCTGTCATTCTATTCTACTGCAAAGCGAGCCAAGGACCCCTCTTTCAAATTAATGGGAAACTGTAATGTAACCTGGTTTGTGGCTCCTCCCCAAGCCAATGGACATCCTTTTCACCTGACCCTTTTCACCAAGGTTTCCAGCTGCCTTCCTGCCTTGGTTCCCAGCTGGGAGAAAAGACACCTCTGGCGTCCCCGGCGTTGACGTGGCTCTGCGCCGTTGTTCTTGGGTTCGCTTGCTTCTTCCGTCGGGGAGGGAGGGGGTCGTTTAATGCCAGGTAATTAAACACAAGCAGCTTGGGGCCGCCAGGCGCGGGAACGAGTCCCCGACTCTCTGTTGATAACATCGCCGATCATTCAATTCTCGTTGCTCCAATAATCCAAATCTAATTTGCTAGGAGCGATAGAAAAAGTGAGTTCTCCCAGCAGTTCATTACGGGAAGTGACTTGCATTTTATTACCCAACATCTCCAGCCAGCTGGAGGAAAAGAAAAAGGGGAAGGGGAAAAAAAAGAGCTTTGCAAGATATCCCACCTTCAAATCCCCTTGGGCGACAGGACCAAAAACTCTTGAGGGAATATAACAGACGCATGGAAAGTCGCAAGCAGTGTGCAGGAGGCAGCCAAAAAAGCCAATGCAATCCTAAGTTGCTTTAACAGTGGGATACAATCAAGATCAAGGGAGGGACTAATACCATCCTATAAAGCCCTAGTAAGGTCACACCTAGAGTACTGCATCCAGTTTTTGTCACCACACTATAAAAAAAGATGTTGAGACTCTAGAAAAAGTGCAGAGAAGAGCAACCAGGATGATTAAGGGATTAGAGGCTGGAAAACAGCATTCTGCGTGATTATTTTTTTCAAATGACTGTGAGTTTCAAAACCTGTGCCCTCCAGCAAAAATGAGGGAATAGAAGGGGAACTTACCAAATTTGCAGATGATGCTAAACTGGCAGGAATAGCCAACACCCTAGAAGATAAGCTCAAGATCCAGATGGATCTTCACAGACTTGAACACTGGGCCCTATCTAACAAAATGAAATTCAATGTAGAGAAAAGTAAAGTCCTACACTTAGATAAGAAAAACTGCAGACTGGGTGAAACCAGGCTTAATAGCAGAGACTGTGAGAGGGATCTTGGAGTCTTAGTGGACAACCAGCTAAATAGGAGCCAGCAGCGTGCCACGGCAGCAAAAAAAAAGCCAATGTAATCCTCAGTTGCATTAACAGAGGGATACAATCAAGATCAAGGGAGGTTCTAACACTACTCTATAAAGTAAGACCACAGCTAGAGTACTGCATCTAGTTTTGGTCCCCACACTGTAAAAAAGATGTTGAGACTCTAGAAAAAGAGCAGAGAAGAGCAACCAAGATGATGAGGGGACTGGAGGCTCAAACATACGATGAACGATGGTTACAGAAACTGGGCATGGCTAGTCTAGTGAAGAGAAGGACCAGGGGAGACAGGATAGCAGTCTTCCAATACTTGAGGGGCTGCCACAGAGAGGAGGGGGTCAAGCTATGTTCCAAAGCACCTGAAGGCCAGACAAGGAACAATGGATGGAAACTGACCAAGGAGAGATTCAACCTAGAAATAGGGAGGAATTTTCTGACAGGGAGAACAATCAACAAGTTGCCTTCGGACGTTGTGGGAGCTTCATCCCTGGAGGCTTTCAAGAAGAGATTGGATTGCCCCTTGTCAGAAATGGTCTAAGGTTTCCTGCTCGGACTGGGGGTTGGACTAGATGACCTTCAAGGTCCCTTCCAACTCTGTTATCTCTTAAGCAAGGCGCCAGATCAGGCCTGAATCAGCCGAGCAACCCTCCAACCTTGGAGGGAGCTGAGAGAAGCTCCTTCTTCGTGTGTCCACATTTCTGCCATCCAGAAGAAAGAACGACCGTCTCACCCCGGCTAGAAATCATGATATTTTACAGAGCTGTCAAACACAACCTGGGTCAGGTGATTCATCACTTGTCAGCTCAAGCCATGTAAATCTGGTTTTATAGGTCTTGAGCAGAGAGGAAGGCCGGCGTCCTTCCTGTAGGCTGAAGCCAAAGAAGGACCCGGTCATGGTTAGGATGGACCTCTTGAAGGATTGTCTGGCAATGTTGCAAAGCGGTTTAGATGCTCCAGATGTTCTCCTGGCAATTTATGGTACAGATGAGCAGCCGAAGACTTGAGCTCATAGCTAAACAGGTGAGAATCCAGAGAATCAAGGGACAGAATTTCCTCGGTGGTTATCCCTTAGCCTTTGGCATGGAGAATAGATGGGCTCTTGACCTACAGGTTGTGCCATGCCCCTGTCGAAGCCTGAATCCGGAGCTGGAGCCAATGGAGATTGAGGGGGCGGTTTCGTTGCCTTCGGAGGAATGTGGGGAGGAACAGGTTGGGGCAGTCCAGAACCTATCAGGATTCAGACGGCTTGTTAGCAGGGAGGAATGGAGACAGGATGACCCAGAGAGGACAAGCAGTGGACATGAGACGCGATGGAGCTCAGGCAATGAGCAAGGACTGCCTCCTCCTGATCCCCAAGCATGGAGAGTGGAGAGAAGGTGGGAACTGTCAAGAGTATATTCATAGACTGGAATAGACATAGGAACAGGTCAGCCAATGGAGACTGTTTGGAAACTGAAACATAGTACCATATTTTTCAGAGTATAAGATGCACCGGAGTATAAGACACACCAAGATTTTGAAGAGGCAAATTAAAAAAAAGTTTTTGCACTCTGCAGACCTCGGTTTTTTTTTCTTCAAAAAAAAGGCCATGAATAGCCTTTAGGAGGCATATAGAGTGCTCCTGGGGGCTGAGGGGGGGGGGGAATTGAGCAAAATAATGCCTCGTTTTTCGCTCATTCATGCCCTCCCCAGCCCCCAGGAGCACTCTATAAGCCCCTTAAAGGCTCTGCACAGCCATTTTGGTGAAGGTGGCAGGGTTTCAGGAGACAAAAAGTGTTGTATTCAGTGTATAAGACACACCCAGATTTTTAGCCTATTTTTTGAGGGAAAAGGGTCTTATACTCTGAAAAATACGCTATTTGTTTGTATGGGGCCATAAGAGACCATTTGAAGTCTGGGCGTAGCTTAGACTTGCTGAACTGTATATATAAGTCGGTTTCGGCCTCTGTAACTTTACCTCCGTCTCTGTGTAATATAGGCCTCTGTATCTCTCTACTCTGTAATAACTTGCGTCTATGAATATTGCTTCTGCATTCCTGATATTGCATGCTGAATCCTGTGATTTCATACTGTATAGAAAGAACATTTCTTATATATAATTGAATCTTGCTGAAGTTCATTTTTATTTGTGTGCCAATTGGATATGCTGCCCAAATAACAAAACTCGGGACAGGAATAGTGCAGGCAGACCCGACAACTCAGGAGGAGAGCATCCCGCTGCCCTTCACAAGGCACACCTGGGGACTGAGATTAAAGGAGCCGCTGTCGGGAGGGGCGTTTGTCGGGAACAAGTGCTGAATTGGTAGAGTTTGGTGTGGCGGTACGAAAAGTTGCCGTTGTGGCTTTGCGGGCTCATTGTTTGTTCCTTGTTTCGTGGACTCCTTTCTCCTCCGTTTCTTTGCTTTGCTGGACTGGGCTCACCCAGAGGCTGCTGTGGGTGTGGGTGTGCGACAGTGGTGGATTCCGGATCCCGGTGCAACCGGTACGGCGCAACGGGGCCCGGCGTCCCCTACATGCATGCACGCAGCGCACGCAGCGAAACTGATCAAGGAGAGATTCAACCTGGAAATAAGGAGGAATTTTCTGACAGGGAGAACCATCAACCCATGGAACAGAAGTTGCCTTCAGAAGTTGTGGGAGCTTCATCCCTGGAGGCTTTCAAGAAGAGACTGGACTGCCATCTCTCAGGAATGATGAAAGATCTCCTGTTTGGGCGGGGGGTTGGACTAGATGACCTACAAGGTCCCGCCAACTTAATCTTTTTAATCTTGTTTCCACAGAGACTGTCTTGTGCTTGCTTAGATTCCTATACACCATAGAGGGTTGGACTAGACAACCTCAGGGAGACCTACCAACTTTACCACTCTGCACCAGGCCGCTGAAGAACCCATAAAGAACTGGAGAAATGTGTGGCATTTTTAGATTCCAAATCTTATTTCTAATCCAGGAATAACAATACATGGGAAAAGTAAGATCCTGCAGAATCATCAAGTTGTGGTGGCTCAGTGGCTAAAACGCTTAGTTTGTTGATCAAAAAGGTCGGCAGTTTAGCGGTTCAAATCCCTGGCGCCGCATAACGGAGGGAACTCCCTTTACTTGTCCCAGCTTCTGCCAACCTAGCAGTTCGAAAGCACGTAAAAAAAATGCAAGTAGAAACATAGGAACCACCTTTGGTGAGAAGGGAACAATGTTCTGTGCGCCTTCAGCCATTGAGTCCTGCTGGCCACATGACCACGGAGACGTCTTCGGACAGCGCTGGCTCTTCGGCTTTGAAAGGGAGATGAGCACCGCCCCCTAGAGTCAGGAACGACTAGCACATATGTGCAAGGGGAACTTTTGCCTCTATCTAAAATCCTGCAGAATCACCAAGGCGCACCTACTGAATTGCGTAGGTACTGAGAACACCCATGATCCTGCCTTGCTGGGGACGATGAGAAGGCTTGTCCAACATATTTGAGGGCACCAGCTTGAGAAAAGTTAGGAAGAAGCCGGGCACAAAAGGACCCCTACCCCTTGCAGCCCCCTTCTTTTAAGGACCGATTCTTCTCCCAGCTCAAAAGGCGACCAAATATAATGCAAACTTTTCAGCGTGTGTTTTTCTGGGTGAGCACCCCCGCCCTCCCCAAAAGAGAAACTCCTGGGACACTTGAAGAAGACAAGAAGGAATCCAGCAGCAACAGAAGGAGGATTTTTAAATTATAACAAGGGGGAGGGAATGAATATATGTGAATCAGTCTGTTGTCTAGGTGGTTATTTATAGCTGGAGCTTTTGAAAAAGAGAGAAATATCCAAGATAGACAAGCACAAAAATTTCACAACAGACGCCTCTGCCTTGGGTGGGAAGACTCAAAGCCAAATACATCCGCACACGGGCTTGGAGAAGGGGGGTTGGTTGTCATTATTGAGCAAAGCGGTGGATGCGTGAGCTGCGCCTGACTTTACGACCATTCCCCCCCACGGCTGTTAAGCGAATCCCTGCAGTTGTTAAGCGAGCCTGGTGTTGTGGCCTGCCCCAAATCAGAGGAGGAAGTTTGGGAGTTAGGCAACCTGGGACCTTCGAGGGGGAAGAGGGAATGGAGCTGGCAGAGAGAAGGGGGAGAGGGAGAGAGAGAGGGAGAGGAAGAGCGAGAGAGGGAGGGAGAGAGTGAGAGAGAGAGAGACGGAGAGAGAGGGGGAGAGGGAGAGAGGGAGGGAGAGCGAGAGGGAGAGAGGGAGGGAGAGAGTGAGAGAGAGAGACGGAGAGAGAGGGGGGAGAGGGAGAGAGGGAGGGAGAGGGAGAGAGGGAGAGGGAGAGAGGGAGAGGAAGAGAGCAGGAGAGAGAGAGGGAGAGAGGGAGGGAGAGAGAGAGAGGGAGGGGGAGAGAGAGGGAGGGGGAGAGAGACGGAGGGAGAGAGAGAGGGAGAGAGGGAGGGGGAGAGAGAGGGAGGGAGGGAGAGAGAGAGACAGAGAGAGGGACAGAGAGGGAGAGAGGGAGGGAGGGGGAGAGAAGCGGCGCCTGGGCTGTCCATCAGCCCTCAGATGGAAAGTCAACAGCCCCCAGGTCTGGAGGTGGCTGATGAGGAAGAGGAGGAAAGCTGAGTCCAGTGCCTGACGCACAAATGCGCAGAAGGCAGAGGAGAGGAGAGCAGTGGAATTCTATGGGCCGGTCCTCAGGACAGAAGAGCCACCACTGCTACCGAAGCCCCATCCTAGCTCTGGGGATAAAAGGCAGGTGGGGGGGGAGATGAATAGATGTGGCAGACAACTATTCATCTCCCTGCCGGACAGACTTGTTAGCCTGCGTTGAGAGAGAAACTTTTTGCCAGGGCTGCCGGCGCTCCTCATAAAGGAATCATTGAGTTAACTTTGTCGTGTTTGGAGTGCTGGGACAGAACAGCAGAGTTTCCCAGTGTCCTTGTCAGAAAGATCAGAAATGGCTATCACAAATGCTGGTGGCCAAGCCCCCGAATTTCGATCCTGTGGACCGTGAGGATGCTACAATGGTCATAGGTGCGAGAACCAGTCGCAAGTCATTTTTCTCTGCCGCTGTAACTTCAAATGTTCGCCAAATGTAAATCCAGGACTACTTGTATCCAAATAAAAGTTTCAAAAGAAACAGCCTTGTCTTTTAAGGACCAGGGTACCCCCAATCTTGTATACAGGCAGTCCTCGACTTACGACCGCAATTGAGTCCAAAAATTTATATTGCTAATCAAAACATTTGTTAAGCGTGCACTGCCCCGTTTTACAACCTTTCTTGCCACAGATGTTAAGCGAGCCACCAAAATTTCTTAAGTGAGTCTGGTTCCCCGCGTTGACTTCGCTTGTTAGAAGGGAATCCCAGGATCCCCCCGCCATAAATATGAGTCAGTTGCCAAGCATCTGAATTTTGATCCCGCAAGCATGGGGAAGTGCAACGATCCTGTCAACTTTTACAGTGCCGTTGTAACTTGGAATGGTCACTAAACGAAATGCTGTAAGTCAAGGACCGCCTCTGCTGATATCGGGTCTTCTAATTCCTTCATTTCGTTCTTTATTCAGTTGGCAAATCCGCCTTCCACGTACCCAAAAAAAAGGAATCTAGGGCTTCACATCACGATGCCAAGAAAGCATCAATCTTTCTCCCTTTTTCTCCCCAGCACATTCTCCTTCCTTCCTTCCGTCTGCAGAAATATATCTCCAGTGCCTCTCCTCCTGATCGCCTTTCATCACGCTGTCCAAGGAGTGACAAAATACATTTATGTCGGTCGTGCAGAAGCACACACTCACCGACTCTCACGCGGCAAGAGGAAAAGCAGGGGAGGGGGGGAAACAGCCCCGTATTTTCAGCCACCCAAGACTAATCTCTTCTCCTACAATTGGAAGATTATTCATTACAAGCTGCCACCTTCCCCGGTTTACCTACAAACCGAAAACATCGCTTAGAAAATAGTTGGGCCTGATTAAATAATTCCGGGTGAACGATGCAAGAAGGACAACTAGCGTATTTTTTCAGAGTATAAGACGCTCCGAAGTATAAGACGCACCTAGCTTTTGGGGAAAAAAGCAAGGGGAAAAAATCTGCCTCCCAGCAATTTGCCTCCTTGGAGCAAACAGCAAACAGTCCGTTTCAGTTTCAGCACAGCCTGATTAGCACAAGCAGCTGATTGTCGGTTGGATCGTCCTCCCACGATCAGCTGTTTCAGGCTACAGGGATTGCCATTGCCTATTACCGCCTCCACGCACTAAATTTTCGGCCCACGCATCCCTTTTTCAGCCTCCGGGTGCCCCATTTTCCGCCTGTTCCAGGCAGTATGGAGAAGAATGGATGAAAATGGGGCGCACGGAGGCCGAAAATGGGGCACACAGAGGCTAAAAATGGGACGCGAAGGTCAAAAAAGGGGCACACAGAGGTGGCAATAGGCAATGGCAATCCCTGCAGTCTGAAACAGCTGATGGTCGGGAGGCAGATCCAACCAACAATCAGCTGCTTGTGCTAATCAGGCTGTGCTGAAGCTGAAACAGGCTGTTTGCTGTTTGCTGCAAGGAGGCAAGTTGCTGGGAGGCAGAAGCCAAAGAGTGGAGGCCAGCGGGTGGGCTGGTTGGCGGGGCTACTTTCATTGTATAAGACGCACCCAAATTTTCACCCTCTTTTAGGGGGGGGAAGTGCATCTTATACTCTGAAAAATACGGTATATCCGTTGGATGGCAATTCCTGAGATCCACCAGGTGGGAGGAATTTGGGGTTCTGCCTTCACCAAGAGACAAAGAACTTCCTTCCTGATAGAATACAGTATTGCAGGCTAACTCTGCCCGCAAGCCAGCAGTTTGATCCTGCTCAGGCTCCAGGTTGACTCAGCCTTCCATACTTCCAAGGTAGGTAAAATGAGGACCCAAATTGTTGGGGGCAAGAGGCTGACTCTGTACACCACTTAGAGAGGGCTGTGAAGCCCTGAGAATCAGTATATAAGTCTAAGTACTATTGCTATTATGATTAATAAAGGCTATTGAACAACTGAGGAACTGGGTAGGTTTAATCCTGTAATGCCGAACCTATGGCACGCGTGAGCCATATCTGTGGGCACACGAGGCATTGCCCTATGTCAGCTCCAGCAGGCATGCGTGTGCTGGCCGGCTGATTTTCATCCTTCCGGAGGGTGAGGGGAGACCGTTTTCAACCTCCCCAGGCTTCAGGAAAGCCTCCGGAGCCTGTGGATGGCGAAAAACAGTAAATTTCCTGACAGTGAGAACGATTAATCAGGGGAACTACTTGCCACTTGAAATTATGGGTGTTCCATCACTGGAGGTTTTCAAAAACATTTGACCGGGATGGTATATTGTGCATGAACAAGGGATGTGTGTGTGTGTGTGTGTGTGTGTGTGTGTGTGTGTGTGTGTTGGATTGCAGGTAGTCCTCGATTCACGACAGTTTGTTTAGCAACCGTTCGAAGTTACGACATTGAAAAAAGTGGTTTATGACCATTGTTCACACTTACGACCATGGCGGCAACCCCATGGTCGCACGATTTACATTCAGATGCTTGGCAACTGACTCATATTTACGACAGGGTCGTGTGATTCCCCTTTTACGACCACCTGACCACTGGGAAGCTGGATCCACTTAACAATCATATTGCTAATTCAAGATCTGCAGCGATTCACTCAACAACGGTGGCGAGTAGAGTCATAAGATGGGGCAAAACTCACCAAGCACATTTCACACGCAGTCACATAGATTTGGGGCTCAATTGGGGTCCTGAGACTTACCTTTAGTCGACACACACACACACACACACACACACACACACACACACACGGCCTTCCCAAGCTCATTATTCTATGTTCTATGACTCAAATCCTTGGATTCACAATGAATTCAACCAGCCAAAATGGTGTTGTACAATGACAAGACCACTGACTCACTTATGCTTTATGACAGAGGTGGCATTCAGCCAGTTCTGACAGGCTCCAGAGAACCGGTAGCGGAAATTTAGAGTAGTTCAGAGAAACAGCTGACAGGCTGGCCACGCCCCCGCTACCTCCCAGCCAATCTTCTTTTGTTGCCCTGCACAGGAGAACGGAGCGGGAAAGCAGGATAGTGGGGTGTTGTGACTAAGCAGAAGTTTGCTGTGAGTTGAGTCGGGATGCAGGAATAACAATGCAGCTCGTTAGTGTCGTCTTCTGGAGATAAAAGGACGGATGGTGCCACGCCCTGGTTGCAGAAGTCAACGTTCGTTCGTGGTTCGTTGTTCGTTTATGGAGAATTCAGTTCCGTTCCTGTTTGAGTTTGTGAGACACTTGGATAAGTGATTTTGCTTCCTGAAAACCTGGTGCTGTAAGAGTTTTGTTTCTGCATTCTCCTGCGTAAGCCTTGTTGCCAGAGACTTTATCTATGTTTATTTTGGGCTCGCAGCCAGCGTGAGCCGAGACTGATAAAGGCTTTCTTTTGGCAAGCTTTGTGTGACTTTAGTTTTGGAACAGGCTAAATGGGTGGCAGAACAGTGGGGTGGGGAGGGAATGGAGATTTGGCAGTCTCCTTCCCCAGCCACGCCCACAAAGCCACATCCAGAAAGCCACGCCCACAGAACCGGTAGTGGGGGAAAAAATTGAATCCCACCACTGCTTTACGAGCTGTGAGAACGCAACAGCCCCGTGCCTCTGGTCCATACCTGCAGCCTGAAGCTAAGGACTTACTCCAAGGTGAGGCTCTACTACTCCACCCCGCTGCTGATGCATGCCACAACGGTTCTACCCAGGAAGAATGATACCCAATGAATAATTTATCAAGCCGCCTTCTCCTTAAGCCTGGGCCCGTTATCTTCCTCTGGTCTTGGCACGTTCCCATGACTGCGCTTGGTATCTTGCTCCTCCAGCAGAACAGCCATCTCGCTCTTGCTAAACCCGGGGTATCTCGCTTGCATGCTAAACGGGGGAGGACGGCGTCGCCATCAATCAGGAGCGCCAGAGAAAAGGACAACAGGACACCGTTGACTCCGAAAGAGCCGCGGTTGACCCCTGGTGCTCTTTCAAGGCAAAGAGAGGTGGGGTAGAGAAAAGAGATTTTGGCTGGACCCAACGATTTGCCCCCTCTGCTCCTGTTCCTCGCACTGACGGGGGTGCCGGGGAGGGGGATGGCGGCAAGGAGAACAAATGAAACCACTTAAACAGCAATTAAGCTCTAACGACCTGTGCCGGGGTCTTGCCAGCTTGGAAAGACACAGCACAGAGAATTAGAGAAGGGTTATTGGAAGCTCCTGCTGACCTGATTTGCAAGTCATTAACCCTGTTTCAACATGAATTCTCCCTTTCTGCTAAGGAAGAAATGTACAGAATTTTAAAAGTCTGTATTCCTTAACATCGCTCTGGGGAGGAAACGCAACAACCACAAAAGGGTTAGGCCAACCTCTTTGGCTCCACGTAAAACATGGATGTCTGCGACAGAAAGCAACACCTCTTAGACTTATATACCGCTTTACTGGGCTTTACAGCTCTCTCTAAGCAGTCAGCCTGTTGTCCCCAGCAATCTGGGTCCTTGTTTTACCCAGCTTCGGAAGGATGGAAGGCTGAGTCCACCTTGAGCCAGTTGGTCAGGATCGAACTGCTGGCAGTGGGCAGAGTTAGCCTGCAATACTGTATTCTAACCATTGTGCATGATGGGTGGATAGATGGATGGATGGATGGAAGGAAAGAAGGAAGGGATAGCAATAGCCCTTGGACTTATATACCACTTCACAGTGCTTTACAGCCCTCTCTAAGTGGCTTACAGAGTCAGCCTCTCGCCCCCAACAATCTGGGTCCTCATTTTACCCACCTTGGAAGGACAGAAGGCTGAATCAACCTTGAGCCCGATCAGGATCGAACTGCTGGCTGTGGGCAGAGTTGGCCTGCAATACTGTATTCTACCCACTGGGAGGAAGGGAAGGGAAGGGAAGGGAAGGGAAGGGAAGGGAAGGGAAGGGAAGGGAAGGGAAGGGAAGGGAGGAAGGAAGGAAGGAAGGAAGGAAGGAAGGAAGGAAGGAAGGAAGGAAGGAAGGAAGGAAGGAAGGAAGGAAGGAATAGCCCTTAGACTTATATACCACTTCACAGTGCTTTACAGTTCTCTCAAAGCAGTTTACAGAGTCAGCCTCTTGTCCCTCAACAATCTGGCTCCTCATTTTACCCTTATATACCTTGATATGATAGCAGTGTTTCGATACCTCAGGGACTGCCACAAAGAAGAGGCAGTCAAACTATTATCCAAAGCACCTGAAGGCAGGACAAGAAGCAATGGGTGGAAATTAATCAAGGAGAGAAGCAACTTAGAACAAAAGAGAAATTTCCTGGCAGTTAGAAACAATGAATCAGTGGAACAACTTGCCTCCAGAAGTTTTGAATGCTCCAACACTGGAAGTTTTTAGGAAGAGATTGGATAGCCATTTGTCTGAAGTGGTGCAGGGTTTCCTGCCTAAGCAGAGGGTTGGACTAGAAGACCTCCAAGGTCCCTTCCAACTCTGTCATTCTATTCTATTCTAACTCACCCAACTCTTGAGAATGTCAATGTTCAAGGGCAAAGGGTCTCCAAATTAAAAATGAACATCGGGGAAGGTATCCATCTCCGCATCCCAAAAGGGTTCCTGTATCAACTGCACTGGAATTGACACTGAATCTAGCACACCAATATTAGATGCAAGGGAAAAGACATCAGAGGTGTGATGAGATACCAGCAGAGATGCAGATGTTTGGGACTTCCCTCCAGCTTTGACCCATAAAATAAAGTTTTTGGTACCAAGGAGAATTTCTGAGCTCAGCACCTTGGAGAGCTCCAAACAGAGGACTTTACACTGGGCTGAAGATACATCGTCTCCCAAGTTCTCCCACATCTTCTCTGAAACCCAGAGGTGGGATTCAACCACTTCGGACTGGTTCGGGCAAATCAGTAGCTCCAATCATCATCTGGGAGCGAACTGGTGCGCCCCTGCGCTTAACTCACCTATATCTTCTCAGTTGAGTTGTGCAGCAGAGTAAATTGCCGCACCGCAACTGTTTTCCTCCCCAGCAGTAATGCGGAAGGTACTGTATTTTTCAGAGCATAAGATGCACCAAGGTTTTGAAGAGGCAAATTAAAAAAAATGTTTTTGCACTCTGCAAACATCCCCAAAACGGCCCATTTCCTGCAAAAATGGGCCCTTTTTTTTCAAAAAAAAAAAAAAAAAGGATGGATAGCCTTTAGCAGGCTTGTAGAATGCTTCTGGGTGTGGGGGGGGGCAGAAATGAGCAAAAAAGTCCTGTTTTTTGTCCAAAAAAAGGCCATGGATAGCCTTTAGGAAGCTTATAGAGTGTTCCTGGGGGTTGGGGGGCAACATTGAGCAAAAACTGGTCATTTGTCACTCATTTCTGCGCTCCCCAGCCTCCAGGAACTCTAGAAGCCTCCATAAGGCTATGCACGTCCATTTTGGTGAAGGGGGCAGGATTTTGGTAGGCCAAAAATGCTGTAATCAGCGTATAAGATGCACCCAGATTTTCACCCTCTTTTTGGGAGGGAAAAAAGTGCATCTTATATACTGAAAAATATGGTATTCCCCCCCCTCCCCTTTAATTTTCCCACCCCTGAGGACGAGAGACCTTTGCAAAAGCTGGGCCTGACAAAAACTCAACTTGATTTTGCCGAATGGGGTCTTCCATCGCATCCGAGAAGCAGAAGTGTGATTATTTCAGCAGAATGGCTGCTTTGATTTGCAGAACGGCCCCAAAACCGTTTATTGGCTGGCCTGCTGGGGCTCCGAGCAATTTTCAAACAGTTGGTAGGAAAAACGAAGTTGAAAAACCGCTCAAAGGAAATGGGCGAAACTTAAAGAGAGACGGCGTGGTAGGAAAATCCACTGATAAATCAAACTGCAATTGTATTTTGAATGCTCTCTTTTCTTTTCCTTGCGGGGTGGAGAATATGAGACGCGAGTTATTGGCCAACCTCGACGCTCATCTTTTAATATGGGCCTGTGGATGGAGACCCCCAGTCTTAGCAACGAGGAAGAATTGAGCACAGTCATCTCAGCGGCTTCTGAACCGTGCAACCCATCGCAATTTAGGATGAAGTCCTATAAAGTGATGCACAGCTGCAAGTTGCCAAGTCCCAGCCATAAATGCACATCTGCCGTATCCACCGGTTGGGATGGTGGCTGTTGTCACTTTTGATCAGTGGTGAAATTCAAATGTTTTTACTAACTGGACCTGTGGGCATAGCTTGGTGGGTGTGGCAGGGGAAGGATACTGCAAAATCTCCATTCCCTCCCTACTCCAGGGGAAGGATGCTGCAAAATCTTCATTCTGTCCCCACTCCAGGGGAAGGATACTGCAAAATCTCCATTCCCTCCCTACTCCAGGGGAAGGATACTGCAAAATCTCCATTCCCTCCCTACTCCAGGGGAAGGATACTGCAAAATCTCTATTCCCTCCCTACTCCAGGGGAAGGATACTGCAAAATCTCCATTCCCTCCCCCCACTCCAGGAGAAGGATACTGCAAAATACCCATTCCCTCCCGATCTCCATTCCCTCACCACTCCAGCCAAAGAATACTGCAAAATCTCCACTCCCTCCCCACTCCAGGGGAAGGATACTGCAAAATCTCTCCCCCCCCACACTCCAGGGGAAGGATGCTGCAAAATCCCCATTCTGTCCCCACTCCAGGGGAAGGATGCTGCAAAATCCCCATTCCCTCCCCACTCCAGGGGAAAGATACTACAAAATCTCCATTCCCTCCCTGCTCCAGGGGAAGGATGCTGCAAAATCTTCATTCTGTCCTCACTCCAGGGGAAGGATACTGCAAAATCTCCATTCCCTCCCTACTCCAGGGGAAGGATACTGCAAAATCTCCATTCCCTCCCTACTCCAGGGGAAGGATACTGCAAAATCTCCATTCCCTCCCTACCTCAGGGAAAGGATACTGCAAAATCTCCATTCCCTCCCCCCACTCCAGGAGAAGGATACTGCAAAATCCCCATTCCCTCCCGATCTCCATTCCCTCACCACTCCAGCCGAAGAATACTGCAAAATCTCCACTCCCTCCCCACTCCAGGGGAAGGATACTGCAAAATCTCTCCCCCCCCACTCCAGGGGAAGGATGCTGCAAAATCCCCACTCCAGGGGAAGGATACTGTAAAATCTCCACTCCCTCCCCACTCCAGGGGAAGGATACTGCAAAATCTCTCCCCCCCCCACTCCAGGGGAAGGATGCTGCAAAATCCCCACTCCAGGGGAAGGATACTGTAAAATCTCCATTCCCTCCACACTCCAGGGGAAGGATACTGCAAAATCTCTACCCACCCACCCCCCACTCCAGGGGAAGGATGCTGCAAAATCCCCATTCTGTCCCCACTCCAACCGAAGGATACGGCAAAATCTCTATTCCTTCCCCACTCCAGGGGAAGGATACTGCAAAATCCCCATTCCCACCGCACTCTTGGCCCAACCAGAGGTTGTATTTTCCAGTTCTCAGAACTATTCAAAATTTCCGCTACTGGCTCTCCAGAACCTGTCAGAACCTGCTGAATTTCACCCCTGCTTTTGATCCACAGCTCCAGGAATGAATGCCTGCATACCACACATTATTGCATGGAGTCCTTTTTTTTTTTTTGGCTTCAGGGAGGTTCCCAAGCGATCCACACACTGCACTATAAATCCTTGCCTGCAGCCGAAAAAGGGGGGGAACTGTAGCTCTGAACCCCGAGGCGCTGCCGGAGAGCCTTTCCTTCTACGTCTTGCTGCTCTCCGTCAAAGTTTATGCAGCTGCTTCTCCGGTTCGCCTGGAATGACAATCGCGCCATACGTTCCACCAGGTCCCCATTACGACTGCAATCCTAAGACATCTTGGCTGCCTCCGCTCCCTTGTTATGACATCATTACACTGCCGATAACGATGTAAACACCTGTTTATTATAAATCCAATTACATCCTTCTTGGATGTATAAATCACGCATTTAATTCCACTTCAGAAACATTTTCTGTCCTAAGCGCGGAAAATAACCGCTATTTATTTCCGTCATGAATTCTCACCGTGGCATAAATATTTATTAAGCTGTCTGTGATCAGCAGCCCCATTCATATTTTTTTTCTAATTTTAAAAAACACAACAGCAGGGCAGATCTATTCTCGAGACTTGAAGCCTCAACTTCCTTCAGAGGTCGGTTCTGCTTCAAAATAGGGTAGGGAGGAAAATCAGTGTTCAAGAGACACCCATCTTCATTCAGCACTCCCCATCTGAATGTGGGAAGGGATACCCTGTTCTGATCTAGGCTTCCCCGAAAAGCAGGAGGCAGAGTCCTGGTCCCCCTTTTATTAAACAAATGTGAATTCCTCTCCTTCACATTCAGCAAAGGCCTGGCAAACAGTCTTTCAAAGGAATATTTATGACCACAGACCTTATCTGTCTTGGAAAGCTGCCATGTAAATATTTTCCAAATGAGGTGCTATGCAAGGAAAGACTTGGCACAGAGTACCTGAGATTCACGGACAGATCTTCACGCTCCTGAAATGAATCTAACGACAGAACGAACGAATTGTTTCCTGCAAAAGCCTACTCCGCTTTCGCTCCTCTTTTATTCCCTATGGGAGGGGCCATTCACATTCACCTGTGATTTTACTCCCAAGTCGACCCTGATTTCAGAGTTGTTCTTTTCTTCTGGCAGCTCTGCGCCTGTGCACACTGGGAACAGCCTCCAGCTGTTCTTCTGCCTCACCGCTGTCTAACTCCATAGGCACCTGATCACTGCCAGACGGTCTCAGCCCTCTCTCTGCCTCTAACGCAGAGCCCTCGTCCGAGTCTTCCCCAGCCTCCAGGACTGGCCCATGGTCCTCCCCAACCTCCTCACTGCCCGACTCTGCTGCCAGCTCTGCTGGCCATTGGAGGGCCACAACACACCCTTTTCACAAATCGTTTGTTGCA
Organism: Thamnophis sirtalis; assembly: GCF_051295495.1. Classification (NCBI taxonomy): domain Eukaryota; kingdom Metazoa; phylum Chordata; class Lepidosauria; order Squamata; family Natricidae; genus Thamnophis; species Thamnophis sirtalis. Next base: position 38,189,519 of record NW_028261395.1, read on the forward strand.
AAGGAGAGCACAGAAATCGTGCAAAGTCTCTTTCCTAGATAGATAAGATTTAGCTCCCCCAGAATTTTGCTCATTCTGTGATGGTCCTGGGGTTATTGTCCCACATCCCAAATCCCCTCCTTCTCCTTTCCAGATAACACACAAAACATTGCGAGCTTCTTGGCTGGAGGAAGGAAGACTCACTGGTTGTCAGGAGTCTTCATCCAGTTAGGAAGAACATCCTGACTGGGGTCATGGCATCCTAGAGGAACATCTTAGTAGAAAGTCTCCATAAAGACATGGACTCAAAAGGACGGTAGAAATCATTCTTCATCCAAAAAGGAGATAAAATCCTCTCTCTTTAAGACACTCCTTAGGTCCCCAGTAAGAGAGGACCCTCCACTCCAGATCTGCTCTGGAAGGACCATCTTTCATGGTAGATGTCCATCTCTTGAGATGAGAACGTGAACTGCCCCGTTGAGATAATAGGAAAATGTCCTGGGAGACGGAAGAGGAGGATCATTTCTTCTTCTTCTTCTTCTTCTTCTTCTTCTTCTTCTTCTTCTTCTTCTTCTTCTTCTTCTTCTTCTTCTTCTTCTTTCTTCTTCTTCTTCTTCTCCTTCTCCTTCCTCCTCCTCCTTTCTTGTTCCTCCTTTTTCTTCTTCTCCTTTCTTCCTTTTTCTTCTCCTCTTCCTTTCTTCCTCCTTTTTCTTCTTCCTCCTCCTCCTTTCTTCTTCCTCCTTTTTCTTCTTCCTTTTTCTTCTTCTTCTCCACCTTTCTTCTTCCTCCTTTTTCTTCTCCTCCTCCTCCTCTTCCTTTTTCTTCTTTCTTCTTCCTCTTTTTTCTTATTCTTCCTCCTCCTTTCTTCTTCCTCCTCCTCCTCTTCTCTTTTCTGCTCTGCCAGAGCTTCTAGTATGGTGATAGAAGTGGGTCTTCCTCCTCTCCTGACAGACGCAGCTTGGGGGCCACCTAAAGAGCACATACCCTGCTGGGTTGTACAGCTGCCAGCTGTTTTCCCAACCCAACCTCTTGCCACTCTGACAAGGAAATGAGGGGGCATTAGACCTAAAAGCCATTGATTCTGGCAGCAGTGCAACGAGTCCATCTTCCTTTTCCTGCACAGACGTTACAGTGGGAAGACTGCTCCCTTTCTCTCTCCCTCTCTCTCTCTCTCCCTCTCTCTCTCTCACACACACACACTCTCCCAAATCCCTCTTGGAAGTATCTTGCCAATAACCTCGTCAATAACAGGTTGCAAATCAAGAAGATGGCCTCCCCAGGCTGCAGTTTCCTGTTTTGTGTTGTTCGACGCCCAGGGTGTCATACAGCTCATCCCATGATGGTCCTCAGGTTGTGTCTCACACTTCAATTGCCCTCCTGTCTTTTCTCCAGAGACACACAAAATACTGCACGCTTCTTTGCTCGGGAGGCTCAATGGTTGTCAGAAGCCGTCCTTCTGTTGTAAGGAACATCCTCAATGGGTTGTTGTGGGACCAGAAAGGCAAGACACGAAATCAGGAGGAGGAATGCAGGTCATGTTTGAACCAAAAAAAGGAATGGATTGTGTGAACGGAAGGGTAGAGCTAAAGGCAGAGAACATACCAAAGTTGAGTGAGGATAAGGTTGCTGGTTTTAATAAGGGAAAATATTAGTAGCTCAGGATGTTCTGACTGAGGCTTCCCAAGAGCCTGAAGCAAACTCCTCATCCTGACAAAAAACCCTTTTATTAATTGACTGTGAATTCTCCTCATTCACATCCAGCAAAGTCTTTGGAGGGAGGATTTACAGTCACAGACCTTATCTGGCTTGGAGAGCTGCCAGGCCGATATCTGCAGAACTTGGCCAGGAGTCTCGGAGAGTCAGGAACCAATGAAGCAAACTAATGGTCTCCTGCAAACTGCACTCCCCTTTCGCTCCTCTTTTATTTCCTCTGGGAGGGGCCATTCATCGTCCACCTGTGGCCTTACTCCCAAGTCGACCCCTGTTCTTTAGCTGTTCCCTTCGTCTGGCAACTCTGCGCATGCGCACACTGGGAACAGGCTCCAGCTGTTCTTCCGCCTTACTGATATAAGACTCCGAAGGCAGCTGATAACTGTCGGACGGATCTGACCCCCTCATCAGAGCCTTCCCCAGACTCCAGGATTGGCCCATTCCCTCCCCACTCCAGGGAAAGGATACTGCAAAATCCCCAATCCCTCCCAATCAGCTGGGACTTGGGAGGCAGAGAATAGATGGGGGTGGGGCCAATCAGAGGTGGTATTTACCGGTTCCCCAAACTACTCAAAATTTCCGCTACCGGTTCTCCAAAACTGGTCAGAACCTGCTGAATACCACCTCTGCGAATCACGCATGGCATTTTTTTGAGAACTTAATCACTTCCCAACTCAGACCAGGAACAGAAATAAGCCAGGCGGACGCATGGGATTGAAACATGTGCTAGAATTAGAGAGAACGGGATTTATTTTGCGCTCCAGAAGAACCACTGGGCGTCATTATGGTTTAGCAGAAGAAAATACTGTTCTTTACCTAACATCACTATTCCTATACCCAAATGACTCTCAAACGCTTACAGAAGGCTTATCGGCTACTTCTGACCTCAAGCAAGTAAGAAATATCTCCAGGAAAGGCTGAAACAACCATCTCCAGCACTCATTATTCCAAACTGATTAGATTAGAATAGAGTGAGCTGGAAGGGACCTTGGAGGTTTTCTAGTCCAGCCCTCTGCTCAAGCAGGAGAATTCTACCATTTCAGACAAGTGTCTGTCTAGTTTCTTCTTAAAAACATCCAGTGATGCAGCGCCCACGATTTCTGGAGGCAACTTCTGTTCCACTGGTTAATGAGCCTAGGTGGCGCAGTGGTTAGGGTGCAGTACTGCAGGCCACTTCAGCTGACTGCTAGCTGCAGTTCGGCGGTTCAAATCTCACCGGCTCAAGGTTGACTCAGCCTTCCATCCTTCTGAGATGGGTAAAATGAGGACCCGGATTGTTGTTGGGGGCAATATGCTGACTCTGTAAACCGCTTAGAGAGGGCTGAAAGCCCTATGAAGCGGTATATAAGTCTAACTGCTATTGCTATTGCTAACTGTCCTCACTGTTAGGAAGTTTCTCCTTACTTCCTTACTCTCTTTGATTAGTTTCCAACCATTGTTTCTTGTCCTGCCCTCCAGGTCAAATTATTCCCTGGTACTTTGGAGAATAATTTGACCCCCACCCCCTCTTCTTTGTGGTAGCCCCTCAAGTACTGGAATACTGCTATCATGTTCGCCTCTAATTCTTCTTTTCTTTACACTAGCCAGACCCAAATCCTGCAGCCGTTCTTCTCGTATGGTTTAATCTCCAGGCCTTTGATCACCTTAGTTGCTCTTCTCTGAAACTTTTTTCCAAAGTTTCAACATCTGTTTTTGCAGTAGGGTGACCAAAATTGGTCGCAGTATTCCAGGTGTGGCCTTACTAGGGTTTTATAAAGCGGTACTAATTCTTCACATAACTCTATGCCTCTGTTTATACAACCCGGATTGTTATTAGCTCTTTTGGCAGCTGCCACACACGACTGGCTCATATTCAAATGATCATCCACTAGGACTCCAAGGTCCTTCTCACCGAATCTCTACTTTGTATCTCTGGTTTTTCCTACCTAAACGTTTAAACTTTGCTTTTCTCCAGATTAAAATTCATTTTGTTGGATAGGGCCCATGGTTCAAGTTTGTCGAGATCTTTTTGTCAAGGCCACCAATGTGCGAGACTCGCTGGCACGTGATTTCTTGACGAATGATTAAATCCAAGAAAAGCAAAGTTTCAGAAACAAATAGAATGTTTAATTCAACTGCATATAAACTAGTTTTGGGGCCACTTAGGAAATAGTCAGGCATGGGAAGAGTTTTGTGGGAAATGAGTCCAAATGATTCTTTGAGTGTTTAAGGTTGCCGACCCCTGGTGCAGGGTCTCCCGCTTGGGCGGGAGGGATAGACTAGATGACCTACAAGGTCCCTTCCAACTCTGTTAATCTGTTAAAAGGCAGCTCAGCTAGGAACCACCAAGAAAACCTTCACCTAATTTTACCACAAGTCCTCCACCTACAACAGTCCATTTAGTGACCGCCCAAAGTTACAATGGAACCGAGAAAGGCGATTTACGATTGTTTTTCACGCTTATGACCACTGCATCCTCCTCCTGATCACGTGATCAAAATTCAGACGCTCGGTAACTGACTCATATTTATGACGGCTGCAGTGCCCCGGGGTCGGATTCACGTAACAACCGTGTTATTAACTGAACAACTGCAGCGATTCGCTTAACAACCGTGGCAAGACTACCAGTGAGGGGAACTCACTTAATGAATGCCTCACTTAAGAACATAAATTTGGGGCTTCATTGTGGTGGTAAGTCGAGGACTCCTTGTATTGTGGCAAAGCGACCCACATGATGATGGCACCCACGAAGCAAGAGTTTCCCGTCTCGTTCGCAGGAAGAGGGAAATATGTCAGAGAATGTTCATAGACTGGAATAGACATGGCAACTGGGGCAGCCAATGAGGGCTGTTTAGAAACTGAAACAGTATTTGCTGTGGGAGCAACAAGGAGCCTGGGCGTGGCTTAGTTCAACTGTTCTGTACTCAAGCTCGGAGTCTGTGCTGAGCTCTAAACTAGTCTGCTGCTCTGAACTGAAACGGAAACTGTTCCCTCCTTCGGCCTGTGCTTGTATTTGCTACCAGGTTGGAAAAACCTATTTTGGGTAATGCATACTTATTCCATGTATTATATTGTATATAAAGAGAAATTAATGAATCCTGTTGAATCAGTTACCTGGGTGTCAGAGATGCTATTCTGCCGATTTTGACGCATTCGCCCGAACTAGTAATGGAAATCGCAGGTGGCCCTTAGCCACCACCTCCTGGCTCTACGGCGTCCCATTTAGGCCCTTTTTTGTAGGCAAAGCGCATGCACAGAAGGCGGGACCACGCTCACATTTGCGAACCGGTAGGGAAGGTAAGTGGAATACCACCCCTGCTGTGCGTGCTTTCGGGATGTGATGCTGCAACAAACTCTAGTCAAGGATAAAGAAGAGCATTTTGGAAAAATCATCTCCTTCCCCGAAGGAATGGGTCAAAAGAGGAGAGAATTTTTTTAAAAAGCGGGCGGGGGGGGGAGAATCTCTGATCTAATCATCTCAGAGACATACAGAACTGCCTTTCAAGAAATTACATCCCGGAATTTTGCAAGTTCAAGAGCAGCGGCTACAGCTGGGGACGCTCAGCGTAAGGCTTTGTGGAGAGAAGGGAAGATAAAAGCCAGGGGAGCCATAAAGGAGCATGGAAACAAGCCCCCCTCCTCTGCTTGTTCATCTCTCCTCTCCCGCTTTGAAGAGCCTCAAAGTCCTGAATAATTTCATTAAAAGTGAAACTTAAAGAGGAGGGAGACAGCTTGGAGGAGGAGAAGAAAGGGGAAGAAGGAAAGGCCCGATCAATGGTGGCCTTCAAAGCCAGCCTCCTGGCATCCATCCATGGGGATGGCACGGAAAAAGGGGGCAGACATTTCCCCACCACCACCACTTCCAGACACCTAGGAAGTCTCACTTTTGCTCTGGAGCTTCAGGCCTTCCAAGGTGGCCCCATCAGGATGTAAGGTTTAGAAGGTCTTCTTCTAAAGAGCCGAGGCGGCGCAGTGGTTAGAGCTGCAGGCTGACTGCTAGCTGCAGTTCGGCAGTTCAAATCTCACCAGGCTCAAGGTTGACTCAGCCTCCCATCCTTCTGAGGTGGGTCAAATGAGGACCCAGATTGTTGGGGGCAAGAGGCTGACTCTGTCAACCGCTTAGAGAGGGCTGTGAAAGCAACTGTGAAGCGGTATATAAGTCTAAGTGCTATTGCTACCTATCTACCTACCTTCCTTACTTCCCTCCCAGTGGTTAGAATGCGGTATTGCAGGTTAACTCTGCCCACTGCCAACAGTTTGATCCTGACTGGCTCAAGGTTGACTCAGCCTTCCATCCTTCCTCTGCTCAGGCAGAAAACTCTTTTTTCTTCCGAGAAAAAAAAGGTGGAAGGATGGAAGGATGCTTCTGAGGATGGAAGGATGCTTCTGAGGATTGACAGTTGGTGGCCCTAAACTCACCAAGGAAAGTTTTCAAAGTTGTCCTGCCCGAGGTTTCCATTCCACCACTCCTAAAAAAAAAAATCCAAAGAACTGCCAATCCTGCCTTAGGTAAGACAAGGATACAGGCCCAATGCCCGCAGCTACCATTTAAAGGTAACCCTTGACTTAACAAGGGTTTGTTTAGTGGCTATTCAAAGTTACAACCACCGTTTAAAAAGCAACTTATGACCATTTTTCACACTTACGACCGTTGCAGTGTCCCCGTTGTCATGTGATCAAAATTCAGACACTTGGGCCACTGACCCAATATTTACGACGGTTGCAGTGCCCCCGGGGTCACGCAATCCCCTTTGACGAGCAGAATCCACGGGGAAGCCGGACTCACTTAACGACCGTGTTACAAAACAAGTGCAGGGATTTGCTTCACAGTTGTGGCAGGAAAGGCAGAAAAAATAGGCCACAAAGCTCACTTAACGACTGCCTCACTTGGCAATGGAAATTTTGGGCTCAATTGTGGCCGTACGTCGAGAACTATCTGCACCGTCATAGATGAGGACATATCTTGACATCAATGGTTTTCCCTCTTGACCTTCAACTCAGACAGCTGTGACCCTAATCAATTCTCCTCATCTGTCTTACATGTAACATGGTTTACAAACAGTGGGACCTTTAAGGTAGCCTCCTCCTCCTCCTTCTTTTCCTCCTCTTCCTCCTTCCGCTTCTACCAACTCCTCCTCCTCCTCTTCTTCTTCCTCTACCACCACCACTTCCTCCTCCTCCTCTTCCTCCTCCTCCTCACTCTTCTTCTTCTTCCTCCTCCTTCTTTCTTCTTCTGTATATATAAAAATGGCTGTGTGTCTGTTTCAGCATAACTCTGGAACGCCTCGAGCAATTTCAACTAAACTTGGTACACACATGACTTATTCTCTGGAAACAAATTCTGTCAGCGTAAGGCAGCCCTAAAGCCCCTCAAGGTGTGTGTTCTGTTAAGATACAGCCTGTTGTGCCTTAAAATGACTTCTCCTGTACTGCTGTAAAACGGCTTCTACTGTGCAGCGCAGTGCAGTTGTCATGGTAATGGCTTCACAGTAATCCACAAGGGGGCTCCCTCTAGCAAGGGGGAAAATCCAACATTAGAAATTACGTTTGGTCCGGACGTTTCCCCCCTGTGAATATACGGGTTATCGGCTAGTTAGCTAGCTATATAAACCCTACAGACAATTATGGCTGTTTTGCATTATCCTCTATGGGGTTAACAGGTAGTTTCCACTGCCCCCTTTTCACCCCACTTATCTCGTTGATTCTACGTTTTAATCCTAAAGTCCTGTGGCATAAATTAAAAAAAAAAGAAAAGGTTTTTCCTCTCCTCTATTTTCGCCTTTCAATACCTCTGCCCGCTCGGTGTGTGTATTTAAGTCCATCACTTAACATTGTTCTGTTATTTTGAGGTTGCCTCTTCAAGGTTAATGGAGAGCTTTAATTTTCCAGGGTGTTATTTAAAAACCTTGGTGGAGTTAAAACCATTGAGAAATTTACTCTCTTTGTGTATGTGCGTGTGTGTCTGTGTGTGTGTCTGTGTCTCTGTGTGTGTGTGTTTGCCACATCCGGCAGGCAGGAAAAATTGAAAAAAGAATCCAATATGCTGATGCCCATCATCAGACGACGGTCAGAGTCCTTCACATCCTCGGGTGTGAAATCCATTCAGCGAGATTTGGGGAACGGATACTGTTTTATTACTGAAATTGCCAAGCGTGGTTAAAAAAAAAAAAAGCAGAATTACAGAAAGAAAGAAAGCACAGGTTGCTTTCAGGCTTGATTAATGGTTTTGTGACACTGTATGCAGGAGTCATCGGGGGAAAAAACACCGTAGGACAAACTCAAACAAAGAGACTCAGAGATGAAATAGGTAGGGGAGATGTTCCTTTCTTCTTTCTTTTTTCCCCGGTTCTGTTGAGTTGCGCTGAGGTTATGCCTCCTTTGACTCATCTCTTGGATTTCTCAAGCTCGTTCGCCATCTGCTCTGAAAGAAATCTGCCCTTTTTCTCCTTTAAATCTGAATTATCGCTACGAGAGGCACCACTCCACTCCGTGGCGATTTAAAGATCAGCTCCTATCCCCCCTGCTTCAAGGCTCGATTCGGGAAAAACTGTGGGGGGAAATGATAAACTAACAATGTCGGCAGCATATAAAGAAAATTTCAGGGGTGAAATTCAGCAGGTTCTGACCTGCTGTAGCGCAAATATTGGGTAGTTCGGAGAACCGGCAAATACCACCTCTGGCTGGCCCCAGAGTGGGGTGGGGATGGAGATTTCGCAATATCCTTCCCCAAGGAGTGGGGAGAGAATGGGAATTTTGCAGTATCCTTCCCCTGCCACGCCCACAGAACCGGTAGTAAAAAAAAATTGAATTTCACCACTGGAAAATTTATGTAAAATGTTTTACCGCTGGCACCTGGCCCCAGCAAGAATAGCGAAAATGTTCCCAAAAAGTCCAGCGGAATTCTGGAAATGTAAACAGAAGCAAGGAACATATTTTCACATGTGGTGGACATGCCCCGAAGCAAAGAAATTTTGGACAATGGTAAGAAAATGGCTAGAGGAAATTACCAAACAACAAATAGATTTAAAACCGGAATTTATTTTTATTCGCTATATTAAGAGGAAATTACTGTTTAAAAAACCTGCAATATATCATGTTACAGATATATAGACAGAATCGCACAGGAACAAAACTGGGGAAAACGATAGCTTTCCCTCGGATGGAATGGTGATTAAAAAAGTGTTAGAATGTTTGGAGATGGATAGGCTAACAATGGAAATAAAAGAAAGAGGAGAAACAGAATACTATTTGATCTGGGACACATGCAGTGGTGTGTTCCTACCGGTTTGGCTGAGTCCAGCTAAACTGGTAGTGGTTTGGTGGCCTGGGTCACTGGAACCAGCAGTGACCCAGGCCTGCTACGCCGCCCAAACCAGTCATCCAGGCTGCGCCATCTTGTGTTTTGCTTCTGCGCATGCGCAGAGCAATTTGTATTGTACTGTGCATGCCCGCACAGCGCACATCAAAGCGCACACGCACACAGGGCACACCCACAAGCGAACCAACAGTAGTGAGTGCCGTATCCCACCCCTGAACACATGGTATAATTGGTCAGAGAATAAAGAGGTGGGTTTCTGCTGGTTTGGCCCAGATCGGGCGAACAAGTAATGGCAGCGGCGGGAGGCTGCGCCCACCTGCTGGGATGCTTCTGCAGATGTGCCCAGTTGTTGCGCGCATGCACAAGTGAACTGATAGTAAAAAAAAAATGGAAACCCACCACTGTAGAGAATAGAAGGAAAGATCAAGAACATGAAAGTAAATTAAGGTGACAAAAATGTAGCATATATAGTGATGTGATTATAATAATGGCGTACTGTATAGATACGTACGTTAAAAAAAAGGAAAGGAAGAATAATGTAAATAACCTGTATGTACATATGAGATAAAGCAATACTGGAGTATTGTAAAGATTGAAATTGTGATACAAAACGAAGAAATTTTTTATTTTTATATAAGAAATTTACAAGAAATTAATTTCGTGTTGTAACGTGTTGTTTGTTGCAAGCCCCACCCACCACCCAGGCCGTTACAACACGAAACAACAACAGACACACAGCCAGCACCAATCAGCACCAATCATGATAAAACCACACAACCAATCATTCCACTTACTAAAACAAAGGCAGCACTCCACACACCCCCACCATGATTTATACAAAGACGGCAGCTCCGATCACACTTTAAGCCCAAAATCCAGCTTGAAGATGATGAGTGAGACCTCGCTGAATCATTGCCAAGACAATCTCAATCTTACATGGGAAAAGACCCGATTACAACACGACCAGCGTATCTACCCCCGTGAAAATCTACGAAAACATATATTAAAAAGGCTCGATTTGGGAGGTTTTTTTCTCTCCCTCTCTACCCCACTCCCCTGCAGATGTCTTTGGCCCTAAAAGAGATGCCTGCATCGAACTAATGCGATGCGCAGCTGCCTTCGGGGTGGGTCACAAGGGCTACAACTGTGAGCAAGGCAATGATTTCCAGACGGCTGGTTTACTTCTTGGAGAATCTATTTCCTAAGGAGCGTGACATGTACACTGAATTTGCCTCTGGCCCGCTTCTGCCTTCTGAGATGGAAGACATCCAGCCAAACGTTTAGCTGGCGGATTCCAAGGTGAGAAAAGTAAGGGTTTTTTTTCCACTTAGGGCAAGAAAAACTAAATGTATACAGGTATAGAATTGGTGGCACCTGGCTCAAGAGCAGCAATTTGATTTGGGAGATTAGAATAGATTAGAATAACAGAGTTGGAAGGGACCTTGGAGGTCTTCTAGTCCAACCCCCCTGCTCAGGCAGGAAACCCTACACCACTTCAGACAAAGGGTTATCCAACATCTTCTTAAAAACATCCAGTGTTGGAGCATTCACAGCTTCTGGAGGGAAATCCTGTTCTACTGATTCACTTAAATATGAGCCAACTGTGTGTTGCAAATGCCAAAAAGGCCAATGCAATCCTAGGCTGAATTAACAGGAACAGGACCACAAAGTGTTAGTAGCGCTTTATAACACCTTTACAGATTAACAGAGTTGGAAGGGACCTTGTAGGTCATCTAGTCCAACCCCCCGCCCAAGCAGGAGACCCTATACCCATGATGGCAAACCTATGGCACAAGTGCCAGCTGATTTCGGCCTTCTTTTGAAGCCATTTTTCGCCCTCCGGAGGCTTCCTTGAAGTATGAAAAACCGGCCCTATGGGCAAACTGGAAGTTTGGAAATGGATTTCCTGCTTGCTTCGGAGGGCCATTTTTCGCCCTCCAGAGCCTTCGTAGGGCGATAAACGGACCTAGGATAAACGGGCCTATAGTAACGGACCTATTGCTCGTAAGGCCGATTTTTGCCCTCCGGAGCCTTTAGGGAAGCCTAGAAAATATCTGCAGCCTCGGGAAGGCGAAAAAAAGATGCCAAAAGCGAGGGAGGGGCTGGTCATGGGCATGGGGTAGTGGTGGTTGCGTGCATAGCATTATGGATAGGTCACGGCCATGCAAGACCCCCCATGAGCTCCCCCGGGAGCCAAAAAAGACTCACCATCACTGCCCTATACCATTTCTGACAGATGGCAGCCCAGTCTCTTCTTGAAAGTCTCAACTGATGAAGCTCCCCCAACTTCTGAAGGGAACTTCTGTTCCATGGGTTGATTGTTCTCACTATCCGAAAATCCCTCCTTATTTCCAGGTTGAATCTCTCCTTGGTCAGTTTCCATCCATTGTTCCTTCTCTGGCCTTCAGGTGCTTTGGAGAATAGCTTGACCTCCCCTCCTCTCTGTGGCAGCCCCTCAAATATTGGAAGGCTGCTATCCTGTCTCCCCTGGTCCTCCTCTTCACTAGACTAGCCAGGCCCCGTTCCTGCAACCGTTCATCATATGTTTGAGTCCTCATCATCTAAGTAAGACCACACTTGGAATATTGCATCCAGTTTTGGCCGCCACGATGTAAAAAAGATGTTGAGAGACTCTGGAAAGAGTGCAGAGAAGAGCAACAAAGATGATTAGGGGACTGGAGGCTAAAACATATAAAGAACGGTTTCTGGAATTATAGCTAATCTAGTGAAGAGAAGGACCAGGGGAAACATGATAGCAGTCTTCCAATATTTTGAGGGGCTGCACAGAGAAGAGATTCTCCAAAGAATCTGAAGGCAGTGCAAGAAACAACAGATGGAAACCAATCAAGGAGAGAAACAACCTAGAACTAAGGAGAAATTTCCTGGCAATGAGAACCATTAATCAGTGGAAGGACTTGCCTCCAGAAGTTGTGGGTGCTTCAACACGGGAGGTTTACAAGAAGGGAGTGCACTACAATTTGTCTGAAATGACATAGGGTCTCCTGCTTGGGCAGGGGGTTAACCTAAAAAACCTCAAGAGGTCCCCTCCAGGCCTATGATTCTATGATCTAAGGATAAATTTGCTAACAGTGAGAAAATTAATCCGTGGGACAACTTGCCTTCAGAAGTTGTGGGTAGAGGTTGTTCTTTAAGAGGAGATTGGACAACCATTTGTCTGAAATGATATAGGGTTTCCTGCTTTGGCAGGGGTTTGGACTAGAAGACCTCCAAGGTCCCTTCTGACAGAGATTGTTGTATAAATTCAAATCCAGAAAGCACAGACAGATAACTGATGCAGCAGGATTCATTAACTTCTTTATATACATAAGAATAGATGAATAAATGAACAATACCAACAGATGATTCTTCCAAGTAAACACAAGGCAGGAGAGTTACAGGCGGACACAAATAGTTAGTTTCATTTCAGCAGACAAGCCCAGACAGACTGACTGCTAATTTACTTCTCAGAGCAGCAGACTGATTTCTTCTTAAGTTTCTGTTTCAATTCTCTGCACAGACTCAGATCTGTTTAAGCTGCCATTGGCTGACTTAGTTGCTAGGCCTATTCATTGGCTGTCCTTGTTCCCATGTCCCTCCCAGTCATGAATATTCTAACACCTTCCAACTCTGTTATTCTGTTGCTGGCTGGCTCTATGCACTGGACACACTGAACTGAACTCACAACCTTCTCTGGATTCAGAATGGATCTCTCTGCCAGCCTCTGAAGGAGGACCGATTTCACCAGCTGGGATCTCCAAACATGAACAGTGGAGCCACCACAAATGAAAGATCTCTTGGAGACTCCTGGCCACCATCGCCAGTCATTTTCCCATCTTTCCCCTGGATAGTTGAGGGGAAAAAGCATTCTTCGGTGCAATGTAACCCGTTCTGTTTCCTTTAAGCTTTGGATAAGATGGGGTTTAAGTACAGGTAGTTCTCATTTAGCCACCAAAGTGACGACTTAGGCGCTAGCTTGGGTGCAGCCATTTGCAAATTTGACGCATTGTCTCTGCAGGAATGGGAACCTGTCCTGCTCAGCCACTGCCTCAATTTACGAGTCCAACATAACCAAGGAAGACATGTCCTACCAATTCAAGTCTCTAGTCTAGGGATCGGCAACCTGTGGCTCTGGAGCTGCATGTGGCTCTTTCATCCCTCTGCTGCAACTCCCTGTAGCTGGTCGACTCCACAATTGATAGGGCTTTCGGTTAGGACAGATAGAGGAAAAAGGATGCCATGCTAGAAGGAAACTCTATGATGGGGGATTTGGACTTCCGGTTGGCTCCAGATTGAACAGGGGGTTTCCGGTTAGGGCCTTTGTGGCTCTTTGAGTGTTTAAAGTTGCCGACCCCTGCTCTAATCCCTTGAACTTTCTAGAGAAGGTTTGCCTCATGGGAAAAGCAAGTGAGCACCACAGAAATTCTAGGAGATGGCTTTGAAAGCAACTGCCTCAATTTGAAGATCCAAAACAGCCATGGATGACATCTCCTACCAATCCAAGTTTCTGGTCCCTCAAATGTTCTGGAGAAGTTTTGCCTCCCATGAAAAGCAAGTCAGCATCACAGAAATTTTAGGAGATGGCTTTGAAAGCAACTGCTTCAATTTGAGGATACAAAACAGCCATGGATGACATCTCCTACCAATCTAAGCCTCTGGTCCTTCAAAAATTCTGTAAAAGGTTTGCCTGGCAGGAAAAGCAGGTAAGCATCACAGAAATTGAAGGAGATGGCTTTGAAAGCAACTGCTTCAATTTGAGGATACAAAACAGCCATGGATGACATCTCCTACCAATCCAAGTCTCTGGTCGCTCGAAAAGATCTGGAGAAGGTTTGCAAGTTAGGATCACAGAAATCCAAGGAGATGGCTTTGTGATGGAGAACCCACCTTCAAAATTTCATGCAGCTTGCACGGCTGAAGGCAGCACATGAAGACTATTTATCAGGGCAACCTCCAATATCAAACCACCCTTCTGAGATCATTCTGAAGGGGCCCACCCATGAAAAGAACATGTGGGATGCAGGCAGGAGGCAGCGGGGGGGGGGGGAATACACCCCATACCGGCATGCAAGAATATTCAAAGGACAAAAAAAGTGTAAAGGATAGCGAGATATCAATAAAGCAACGAGAACATCTAAAGCCGTGTTCCCTCCATTCCGTACAAGACTTGGAGGTAGCATAAAAGGTATATTATTTCCAAATCCGATTTGTCGTTTCAGAAACCCTTCAAAAACCATCTACTGATAGGCACCCCGGCAAGTCTGCGCTGCCCATCTATCAGTTTCTCTTTCGTGAAATATTTATTATCAAGCACATTTCATGTTTTTACTCTCATTGCTATCTGGAACTATTATTAATTATTGCCCGTTGGCAGATTTAAGGCTCAAAGCCTGCAGGCTTTGGCATCCATCGCAGGGATGGCAAAGTAACTTAAGCCAAAGGCGGGCAGGTGAGCACTGGTGTGTGTGTGTGTGTGAGGGGGGGGGTGAGTTAGGAAGCAGGGATGGAGAACCGGCTGAATAGAGGAGGGGGAGAAACTGAGCTCCGATGCCCCTGCCCTGCCCCCCCCCCCCCCCGTTCTCCTGATTTAAATAGAATAGAATTCTTTATTGGCCGAGTTTGATTGTAGACCCAAAAGGAATTTGCAGAAAAAAGAGAGGTATCGTAATTGGTTAGCCACGCGCAAGAAATCCTTTCTCGTTGTTCCTCAAGGATGCAACCGAGGAATTTATCCACCTTGGTGCAACATCTGTATCAGAGGTGGTTTTCAGCCGGTTACGGGTAGCGGAAATCATGGGTGCGCCTGCCCACTTGGCCCAGCTCTAAGCAGTCCTATTTAGACACGTTTTCAAGCTGCACGCGTGATCATAGCGCATGAGCGGAAGGCTGAGTACCTGCATGGACAGGGCGGGTGCGAGCAAAACTAGCGCGCGGGGGATCACATTTGCGAACCGGTAGGGAAAGTAAGTGAATACAACTCCTGATCTGGATGGGGAACACAAGCTCTTAAGGACCTTCCTAAGTCATTTTCTTAAATTGCTAACTCGGGTTAGGGAAGGGATGGCATGGGCTGTTACATCCCCTCCGTTTTGATTCCTCTTGAGGGTCCTTGAGTGGAAAGGGACCTTCTGCAGATACAATTCATCACCAGGTGAGAGAGACCATTCCTACTTTATCAAAGCGATGGATTCTTAGCCCATCATGTAAACAAAAGACTTCAAAGCTCCCAGAGACCTTCTTTTAATGAAATCAATAAATATATGTAAATGTGTGTGTGTCTGTTCCAGCATACCTCTAGAGCGCCTCGAGCAATTTCAACCAAACTTGGTACACAGATGACGTACTCTCTGGAAATAAATACTGTGGGGGTAAGGCACCCCTAAAGCCCCTCGGGGGTATGTGTTCTGTTAAGATACAGCTTGTTGTGCCTTCAAATGGCTTCTACTGCACTGCCGTAAAATGGCTTCTACTATACAGCGCAGTGGAGTTGCCATAGAAATGGCTTCACAGTACTCCACAAGGGGGCTTCCTCTAATAAGGGGGAAACTCCAATATTAGAAATTGCATTTAGTCCGGATATTTCCCCCCTATAAAATAAATACCCAAGGTTATCATCTAGTCATCAATAAAGGACTGAGTTCTTCAATCTTCTAAAACTCAAGAGAGTCCTCCTAATTTTTATACCTTCTTCCATTGCGTGATGGGGTTGTGAGAAAGAGAAACAAGCAGGTTAGCCCTGCCCATCATGGGTTAACCACTGAGGTTGAGGGCATCAAGGTTGCGCCGGAGATGTATCACCTAGTTATCATACATATCACCTACTTTCATTCCCTTAATCATCTTTACTTTATAGCACATTTTCTGTTCGCACGGTTTCCCTTCTAACAATTTTGCTTCTTGACATTCTGTGTGGTTGTTGTTGTTGTTTTTTTTCTGTTGCCCTAATTGGTAAATAATGTGCTTAAGCAGGCTTACTGCTGTTTTATGTTAAATAAATAAAACATTTTCACAAACTTTGTATTTAACGTAGTTATGGGGACCGCCCTGGGGCACCGCCTGGAAGGAAGATTTAATTTTTAATCTCTCGTTTCACCTTCTGCACTGGGGGATTTTGTCAGTTAAGCAAGGGCATCACTGTGCCAGGCTGGGTTTAGGGCATGGGTTGGCCTCCATCCAGGCCATTTTTTTCACATGTAGAAGTGAGATGTCAAATGATTTCAGAGAGAGAGAGGGAGAGGAAGAGAGAGAGAGGGAGAGAGAGAGACACAGAGAGAGACATTGAGGCAGAGCCTGGGCCATCCATCCGTCAGCCCTCAGGTGGAGTCAACAACCCCAAGGTCTGAAAGTGGCTAATGAGGAAGAGGAGGAATAGCTGAGCCTGACGTGCGGATACGCAGAAGGCAGAGGAGAGGAGAGCAGTGGAAATCTATGGGCCGGTCCTCAGGACGGAAGAGCCACTGCTACTAGCGAAGCCCCACCCTAGCTCTGGGGATAAAAGGCAGGGGGCGGAGATGAATTGATGTGGCAGACAACTATTCATCTTCCGGACAGATGGACTTGTTAGCCGGCAAGATAATTTTTTTGCCAAGGCTGCTGGCGCGCCTAATATTTTGAGTTCATGTCAGAGGGTCTGCTGTGTTTGGGGAGCAGGTTCAGAACAGGCATCTATCTCCACCAGAGTTCACAGATCTAAAGGGGCACCAAATACCTTGATTCATGCCCACTTTCCTTGCCCAGCGTTGTCTCCGATGGCTTTGATGCCCCCAAAGCTTGTGCAGCTTGTTTCCTCCTTTTACGGCTGAAAAGCCAGGCCGTCCTATTTAAAGAACAATGTAATTAAGTGGAAGGAAACGTAATTAATTTTAATGGTGGGTCATCACTCTTCTCCCTTTTTTTGGCACTTATTAATTAATTTAATTTTTTGCTGAAAAGAAAAACAACCATCCAGAAAAACCAAATCTTTGGTGGCTAGTTAGTCTCGCATAACAAGCTAATTAAATTCTTTTTTATAGGGAGTAGTTTGTCTTTCAGTGCATTTATGAATGCAGAGCGAAGAGGCCAACGGGAGGTGTAATGTCGGATTGGTTCCTCCCACCAATCCAACAGGGCTGGCTCTGAAAAGAGTGCCTCTGAGCGTAGTCAAGAGTTCTGCATTGGGGCAAAGTGAATAGCACTGGCTGGAGGGAGGCACGGAAGCCCCATTCTACTATCCAAATAAATAAATTTTATTCGTTTAAACTAAACAAAAATTAGTCAGGGGAACAACTTGCCTCCAGAAGTTGTGAATGCTCCAACACTGGAGGTTTTTAAGAAGAGGTTGGATATCCATTTGTCTGAAGTGGTGTAGGGTTTCCTGCCTGAGCAGGGGGTTGGACTAGAAGACCTCCAAGGCCCCTTCCAACTCTGTTATTCTATACATTCTATAAATAAATTTAATAAAAGAAAAAAAATGAAGGAAATCTTGGTTGTACAATAGAGCTTGCTATTTTGAGGGCATCTTCCTTCATGTCCAGATAGTCTTTGACTTACAGTTGTTCAGTGTTACAACGGACCTACCCACAGCTACTTACGACGGCAATGGCTTACAATTGTAATTCAAGCTTTAACTATGGTCGTAAGTCAAGGACGACCGATATCGGTTGGGTTATATTAAATTGTCTGTGGACAAAAGAGAATAGCAAATAGCACTTAGACTTATATACTGCTTCACAGTGCTTCATAGCCCTCTCTAAGAGGTTTACAGAATCAGAATATTGCCCCATATACAGGTCGTCATTTTACCCACCTCAGAAAGATGGAAGGCTGAGTCAAGCTTGAGCCCAATCAGGATCGAACTGCTGGCAGGGGCACAGTGAAGGAAGGAAGGAAGGAAGGAAGGAAGGAAGGAAGGAAGGAAGGAAGGAAGGAAGGAAGGAAGCAAGCAAGCAAGCAAGCAAGCAAGCAAGCAAGCAAGCAAGCAAGCAAGCAATAGAATAATAGAATAGACTTATATACCGCTTCACAGCGCTTTACAGCCCTCTCTAAGCGGTTTATAGAATCAGCCTTTTGCCCCCAACCATCTGGGTTCTCATTTTACCCACCTCGGAAGGATGGAAAGCTGAGTCAAACTGGAGCTGGTCAGACAAGATTGAACTGCTGGCAGTGGTTTGCAATACTGCATTCTAACCAGAAGGAAGGGAGGGAGGGAGGGAGGGAGGGAGGGAGGGAGGGAGGAAGGAAGGAAGGAAGGAAGGAAGGAAGGAAGGAAGGAAGGAAGGAAGGAAGGAAGGGCACAGCCTTATATACTGCTTCACAGTGCTTTTTACAGCCCTCTCTAAGCAGTTTACAGAGTCAGCCTCTTGCCCAACAACAATCTGGGTCCTCATTTTACCCACCTCGGAAGGATGGAAGGCTGAATCAACCTTGAGCCCAATCAGGATTAAACTGCTGGCAGGGGCACAGTGTAGGAAGGAAGGAAGGAAGGAAGGAAGGAAGGAAGGAAGGAAGGAAGGAAGGAAGGAAGGAAGGAAGGAAGGAAGGAAGGAAGGAAGGAAGGAAGGAGAGGGAGGGAGGGAGGGAGGGAAGGAGGAAGGGCACAGCCTTATATACTGCTTCACAGTGCTTTTTACAGCCCTCTCTAAGCAGTTTACAGAGTCAGCCTCTTGCCCAACAACAATCTGGGTCCTCATTTTACCCACCTTGGCAGGACGAAAGGCTGAGTCAACCGATCAGAATGATTTGAAAAAGTCATGGAAACTTTCTCCACAGGGAATTTAATGCAGTCCAACAGACACTGGCCGTCCTCGGATTACGAACATCCGTGGGTCCTTTCAGGTGGACTCCAGCTCCCATTATCCCCAGGCCACGCGGGGATTCAGATCTGTAGGACCCATCTCTCCCGAGCGCCCCGATCCAAGAGGCAGGGAAGGAAAATAAATCAAGTCCCTTCCTTCTGCAGGAGAGCATGAAAAGATTCATGAATGTGGCTGAGGCCAGGTTTTAATGCCTCTCACTAAAAAAAGAGATTGCTTTTTAAATGAAGTCTTCTTTAAATTAGGAAGGGGAAAAAAACATGCACAGGAATGAATAAATTTAGCCCTTTTAATTTATGACCTTTTTATGGGAGCTTACCTAGTACAGGCATTCTCCGGAGATACAAAGAAAAGAATCTCTCTCTCTCTCTCTCTTTTTTTGATTTTGTTCCCAAGGCCCAGCTTAAACCAACATGGAGATTTCTTTGCAGATTCCAGTCTGCAAAAAAAGAAAAGGGATAAAAATTAATTAAGCTGATACTACCGCAGGCCACTTATGGGCGAGTTCTCTTGAAAGAACCTCATCTTAGCATCTCTCTGCCAAGGGTCTAAAATAACAAATGGTCCTCAACTTATGACCACAATTGAGCCCAGAACATAGGTTGCTAAGTGAGACATTTGTAAAGTGTTAAGTGAATTGGTTAAGTGAATAGCAGTAGCACTGATACATATACTACTTCATAGTTGCTGTTACAGCCCTCTCTAAGCGGTTGACAGAGTCAGCCTCTTGCCCCCAACAATCTGGGTCCTCATTTTACCGACCGCGGAAGGATGGAAGGCTGAGTCCACCTTGAGCCCAATCAGGATCGAACAGCTGGCTGTGGGCAGAGTTAGCCTGCAATACTGTATTCTAGCCATTGGGAGGGAAGGGAGGGAGGAAGAAAGGAAAATAGCAATAGCACTTAGACTTATATACCGCTTTACAATGCTTCACAGCCCTCTCTAAGCGGTGTACAGAGTCAGCCTATTGCCCCACAACAATCTGGGTCTTCATTTGACCCACCTTGGAAGGATGGAAAGCTGAGTCAACCTGGAGTAGGTCAGGATCGAACTGCTGGCAGTGGGCAGAGTTAGCCAGAAATACTGTATTCTAACCACTGGGATGGGAGGGTGGGAGGGAGGAAAGGAAGGAAGGAAGGAAGGAAAGAAAGAAGGAAAGAAAGAAAAATAACAATAGCACTTAGACTTATATACCGCTTCACAATGCTTTACAGCCCTCTCTAAGTGGTTTACAGAGTCAGCCTATTGCCCCCCAACAATCTGGGTCTTCATTTGACCCACCTTGGAAGGATGGAAGGCTGAGTCAACCTGAAGTAGGTCAGGATCGAACTGCTGGCAGTGGGCAGAGTTAGCCAGAAATACTGTATTCTAACCACTGGGACGGGAGGGTGGGAGGGAGGGAGGGAGGGAGGGAGGGAGGGAGGGAAGGAAGGAAGGAAGGAAGGAAGGAAGGAAGGAAGGAAGGAAGGAAGGAAGGAAGGAAGGAAGGAAGGAAGGAAGGAAAAATAACAATAGCACTTAGACTTATATACCACTTCACAATGCTTCACAGCCCTCTCTAAGCGGTTTACAGAGTCAGCCTATTGCCCCCCTACAATCTGGGTCTTCATTTTATCCACCTCGGAAGGATGGAAGACTGAGTCAACTTTGAAACTGATCAGGATCGAACTGCTGGCTGTGGGCAGAGTTAGCCTGCAATACTGCATTCTAGCCATTGGGAGGGAAGGAAGGAAGAGCACTTATACTTATAAACCGCTTCACAGTTGCTTTTACAGCCCTTTCTAATTGGTTTACAGAGTCAGCCTCGTGGCCCCAACAATTTTGGGTCCTCATTTGACCCACCTCGGAAAGACAGAAGGCTGAGTCAACTTTGAGCCTGGTGAGATTCAAATTGCCAGATTGCAGGCAGTCGGCAGGCAGCAAAAGTAGCCTGCAGTACTGCACTCTAACCACTGCGCCACCTCGGCTCATAATCACTACAGTTGCTAAATTAGTAACGCGGTTGTTAAATGAATCTGACTTCCCCATCAGCTTTGCTTGTCAGAAGGTCGCAAAAGGGGATCCCATGACGCCGGGACACTGCGACTGTCGTAAATGCGAGTCAATGGTCAAGCATCTGAAAGTAACTCACGTCACCGTGGGGAATGCTGCAGCAGTCGTAAGTGTGAAAAAGGGTCGTAATTCACTTTTTTTTCAGTGCCATTGCAACTTTGAATGGTCACTAAATGAACTCTTAAATGTCAACTTGCAATCATTCATTTAGTGACCGTTCCAAACTCCGACGACGCTGAGAAAAAAGTGAATTGTAACCAATGGTCACACTTATTAGCATTCCAGCATTCCCCATGGTCAGTTTGTGAAAATTCGAGCTCTCGGCAACCGACTTACGACGGTCGCAGTGTCCCAGGATCCCCTTTTGCGACGAAAGCAAAGCCAATGAGGGGGAGCCAGATTCACTGAACGACGTGTCGGTAACAACTGCAGTGATTCGCTTAACAACTGTGGTAAGGAAAGTCATAAGATGGGGCAGAACTCACTTGCTTAAGACAGGGAAGTTTTAGGACCAATTGTGGCCATAAGCCGAGGATTATCTTCTTTGTCAGGGAAGACACTAAATGTTTCCCTGACACATTAACAGAGTTGGAAGGGACCTTATAGGTCATCTAGTCCAACCCCCCCCCAGCCAAGCAGGGGACCCTACACCATTCCTGAGAGATGGCAGCCCAGTCTCTTCTTGAAAGTCTCAAGTGATGAAGCTCCCACAACTTCCGAAGGCAACTTCTGTTCCATGGGTTGATTGCTCTCCCTGTCCGAAAGTTCCTCCTCGTTTCTAAGTTGCTTCTCTCCTTGATTAGTTTCCATCCATTATTCCTTCTCTGGCCTTCAGGTGCTTTGGAGAATAGCTTGACCACTTCCTCTCTCTGGCAGCCCCTCAAATATTGGAAGGCTGCTATCCTGTCTCCCCTGGTCCTTTTCTTCTCTAGACTAGCCAGGCCCAGTTCCTGCAACTGTTCATCCTATGTTTTAGCCTCCGGTCCCCTCATCATCCTGGTTGCTCTTTTTCTAGAGTCTCAACGTCTTTTTTTATACTGTGGTGACTATAGGTTCACATTAGTTAAAAAACGTGATGAATCAGAGTTTAAAGTGGGTCAGTTCAGCACTGATTCTCCCGCAGAGAAAATTCTCAGAAAATGTATTTTCTTGGACTCAGCACCACAGGGAGCCCCCCTCTGGAGTGTCTTCGGCGGTGGACAACTAACAGAGAAGTCCACCTCCTCTGCCTGCCCTCCAGAATTTCCTCCGTTTTATTTATTTCCAATTAAATAAAATCAGATAGCACAGCAATCTTCTCTCTTGGTTGCCAACCGGGAGCAAGTGAGACACCCCAGCGATTTAAATCAACGCCGGCTTCATTACAGAAAATCTTGTTCAAAGATTTGGCTACGACAAATCCTTACGGAGGAAAAAAAGGGGGGATAAATTCACCATCTTCCCCCATCGGTAGATCTCGGCAGCAGGAGGGGGGCCAAAAAGATAATAATAAATATGATACCTGGCGCAGACCCTCACTGCAGTCGAGGAAACAGTAAGTGGAAATTAAATTGGAAAGTCAAGAGCAAAAATAGGCGTGACACAGCGAAGCAATTTGAAGCTCCGAAATACAACCTCTTAATTATAGACGAGATTATCTCAAGTCGACACTTAGACGCGAAAGGTTAAGCGCCGTATTTTTAATAAGCGAGAAAACAGAGGTACTTCTGGACACACACCTGGGCCCATCAAGATGAGTTAATAAACCTCTGCAAAACAGGGGGGGAAAATTTCTCCTCTCTACTAAGAAAGGGCCAGCTTGTTTTGCAGCCAAAATTAAACACAACTTTAAAAAAAAAGGGGGGGGGGAGTTTAAGGAGCCATAAAGACAGGGCTAGACGAATCAAAAGTTGGCATTAAGATTGCCGGGAGAAATACCAACAACCTCAGCTATGCAGATGACACCACTCTCATGGCAGAAAGTGAAGAGGAACTGAAGAGCCTCTTCAAGTGGGTGAAGGAGAAGAGTGCAAAAGTTGGCTTGAAACTCAACATTAAGAAAAACTAAGATCATGGCATCCATCCCTCTCAATTCCTGGCAAATAGATGGGGAAGAAATGGAGGGAGTGACCGATTTTACTTTCCTGGGCTCCAAGATCACCGCAGATGGGGACTGCAGCCAAGAAATTAGAAGAGGCTTCCTCCTGGGGAGGAAAGCTATGGCAAATCTAGACAACATCCTAAAAAGCAGAGACATCGCCCTGCCAATAAAAGTGCGTCTAGTCAAGGCTCTGGTTTCCCCAGTTGCAATGGATGGCTGTGAAGGTTGGACCATAAGGAAGGCTGAGCGCCAAAGAACGGAGGCCTTTGAACTCTGGTGCTGGAGAAGAAGATTCCTGCACTGAGTCCCTTGGACTGCAAGGCCATCCAACCGGTCAGTCCTAGAGGAGATCAACCCTGTTCTTTAGAAGGCCAGATCCTGAAGAGGAAACTCAAATCGAGGAGTGACTGACAGGAGAGGGGCGAGTAGAGGCCGACGAGGCTCCCCTTGACGTGAGTGACATCGAGTTGGCTACGCCCATCCAGTCACATGACCACTAGTCATGCCCACCCAACCGCTCATTAGGCAGATCATATTAGAGGTCCGCAGGATTTAAAATTATAAATTTAGTGGTCCCTGAGGTCCGAAAGGTTGGTGACCCCTGTACTAGTCCAGCCCCCTGCTTAAGCAGGAGGCCCTATACCATTCCAGACCAGTGCCTGTCCAGTCTCTTCCTAAAAGCCTTCAGTGATAATAAAATAGCAGAGTTGGAAGGGACCTTGGAGGTCTTCTAGTCCAACCCCCTGTCTAGGCAGGAAACCCTATACCGTTCCAGACAAATGGCTATCCAACATCTTCTTAAAGACTTCCAGTGTTGGGGCATTCACAACTTCTGGAGGCAACTTCTGTCCCATTGGTTCATTGTCCTCACTGTTAGGAAGTTTCTCCTTAACTCCAGGTTGAATCTCTCCTTAATGCAAGACACATCCCTTAGGTGCATGACGGTTCAGATTGGTTGAACCCCTCATTAAACCAGTTTGATGGGCAGCGGAAAGGGCTGGTCCGTGTGCAACATGTTTAACCTGGTTTTGCCATGCAGGGGAGCGTACATTGTGATCTTCAGCCTAGTTTAAAATGAGCAAGAGGTGCTACAACAGAAGGTAGAGAAAGTGCAGAGAAGAGCAACCAGGATGATGAAGGGACTGGAGACTAGAACATACGAAGAACGGTTGCAGGAACTGTGCTAGTCTAGTGAAGAAAAGGACCAGGGGAAATATGATTGCAGCCTTCCAATATTTGAGGGGCTGCCACAGAGAGGAAGGGGCTCAAGCTATTTTCCAAAGCACCTGAAGGCCAGACAAGGAACAATGGATGGAAACTGACCAAGGAGAGATTAGAAATAAGGAGAAATTTTCTGACAGAACCATCCACCCATAGACGGGCATGAGTTGAAGACCTAACTGTTTCAAAGGACCTCAAGATTAAAATTATGTGCAAACAGAGAACAGGGAGTCTCTCTCGCTAACCAGCAGTGTGCAGGGCAGCCAAAAAAGCCAACGCAATCCCAAATTGCATTAACAGAGGGATACAATCAAGATCAAGGGAGGTACTAATGCCACTCTATAAAGCCTTAGTAGGGCCACATCTAGAGTACTGCATCCGGTTTTGGTTGCCACACTATAAAAAAAGATGTTGAGATTCTAGAAAGAGTGCAGAAAGAGTGCAGAGAAGAGCAACCAGGTTGATTGGGGAATTGGAGGTTAAAACGGTTGCAGGAACTGGGCATGGCTAGTCTAGTGAAGAGAAGGACCAGGGAAGACAGGATAACAGTCTTCCAATATTTGAGGGGCTGCCACAGAGAGGAAGGGGGTGAAACTATTTTCTAAGGCACCCGAAGGCCAGAGAAGGAACAATGGATGGAAACTGACCAAGGAGAGACTCAACCTAGAAATAAGGAGGAATTTCCTGACAGGGAGAACAATCAACCCATGGAACAGAAGTTGCTTTCGGAAGTTGTAGGAGCTTCATCACTGGAAGCTTTCAAGAAGACACTGGACTGCCATTCGTCAGAAATCGTGTAGGGTCTTTCGTTTGGGCAGGAGGGGGTTGGACTAGATGACCTATAAGGTCCCTTCCAACTCTGTTAATCTGTCAGGAAAACATTTAGCGTCTTCCCTGACACAGAGATAATCCTCGGCTTATGGCCACGATTGGTCCTAAAAGTTACATGTCTAAGCAAGTGAGTTTTTGCCCCATCTTATGACTTTCCTTACCACAGTTGTTTAGCGAATCACTGCAGTTGTTAGCAACACGTTGTTCAGTGAATCTGGCTTCCCCTCATTGACTTTGCTTTCCAGAAGGTCGCAAAAGGGGATCCTGTGACCCTGGGACACTGTGACGGTCGTAAGTCGGTTGCTGAGAGCTCAAAAGGAGAGCAATCAACCCAATGGAACAGAAGTTGCCTTCGGAAGTTGGTGGAGCTTCATCCCTGGAGGCTTTCAAGAAAAGACTGGGCTGCCATCGGTCAGAAATGATGTAGGGTCTCCTGTTTGGGTGGGGGGTTGGACTAGATGACCAACAAGGTCCCTTCCAACTTGGTTAATCTGTAATCGTGCAAATACAAACAGCCTTTTCTATGAGTGTCAGCTCTGCTAGCTGCGTGAAACTCTTTGCCCCCCCTTCTAGGACCCAGGTATCCTGCAGATCCCCCAAATTCACACCTGGAGCATGGAGAAAGGCAGCCGTGTATGGCCACACCATCTCCAATGTGTGTGGTTTCCACCAGGGTTTAATTACTCCTTCACCTGGTCACACCTGAGGCTTTTAAACACACCTTTGCCTGACAGGGGCAATGGATTGATCCCTCCCCTCCGGGGTGCTGAGAAAGGCTGATTAATGAGGGGCCTGCCAGCCCTCCCAAACTCAAGGGGGAATTAATCTTAAGATGCGGGAATTACTCAATAAACCATTCAAACATGCAATAAGCCGAGCTATTAAAAATTAATCAGTCGACATCCAGCCATGTAAACACGGCTAATAAGATCCAGGCAGCAGATAAGGTGGAACGAAGGCTCAGAGCAAGGGAGAAGAGAAGAAGAGAAGGTTGTAAATTGAGGACTACCGGTATGGATTTGGGGAATGAGACGTTCAAATTGCGTCGTTACCTATCACCTGTAGAAACAAATGCAAATTCGAGTCTCGTTCCCCAAATCCGTACAGGTATTAAGCAGTGGGATTGAATGGCACTCGATTTTACCACCTGTATTACTGCCGCTAGTGGGACGTGGTGGCTCAGTGCCTAAGATGCTGAGCTTTTCGATCAGAAAGGTCGGCAGTTCGGCTGTTCGAATCCCTAGCACCGCGGAGTGATCTCCTGTGACTTGTCCCGGCTTCGGCCAACCTAGCTGTTCGAAAGCATGTAAAAATGCAAATAGAAAAATAGGAAACACCTTTGGTGGGAAGGTAAACAGTGTTCCGTGTGTCTTCGGCATTGAGTCATGCCAGCCACATAACCACGGAGACGTTTTCGGATAGCGCTGGCTCTTCGGCTTTGAAACAGAGATGAGCACCTAGAACAACTAGCATATATGTGCGAGGGGAACTTTTACCTTTATCACTGTGACTGTTAAGTAAATTACAGTGGACATTCAGTGAGTCACACAGTTGTTAAGCAGATCCAGATTCCCCTATCGACTTTGCTTGCCGGAAGTCACAAGTGGCAACACTGCCACCCTCATAAATAAATGCCAGTTGCCAGTTTTGATCTCATGCTGTGACGGTTGCTATGTGTGAGCATCACTAATGCAACATCCTTAAATGGACTTAAGGAACACTAAGGACATCCAGGCCTGGAACAGGTGACCAATGTTATTTATTCGTTTATGTATCACTTTCATCTAAGTAACTCAAGGTCACACTCACTTCCATAAAAATATGTGCATTTCTAGGTAAAAGTTCCCCTCGCACATATGTACTAGTCGTTCCTGACTCTAGGGGGCGGTGCTCATCTCCTTTTCAAAGCCGAAGAGACAGCGCTGTACGAAGATGTCTCCATGGTCATGTGGCCATCATGACTCAACGCCAAAGGCGCACGGAACACTGTTACCTTCCCACCAAAGGTGGTCCCTATTTTTCTACTTCCATTATTTAACCTGCTTTCGAACTGCTAGGCTGGCAGAAGCTGGGACAAGCCACGGGAGCTCCCTCCGTTACGCGGCGCTAGGGATTCGAATCGCCGAAATGCCAACCTTTCTGATCGACAAGCTCAGCGTCTTAGCCACTGAGCCACTGTGTCCCTCGTGCATTTCTATAACTCCTCAAAACACGCCAGTTAGGCAAAGGGTAGGCTGGACTTTTAAAAAAAGGAAGCCATAATTAGATATTTCTAAACAGCACCCATTTTGTCTGCCTTTTCACACAAAATCCAATCTTTCAGCCTCCAGTTGTACAGCCTCAGCACCTTCTCTGTATATTCTATCCTGAACAGCTTGACACTACCTGATCAAAGCAACTTGGAATTAAGGAGAAACTTCCTAACTGTGAGGACAATTAACCAATGGAACAGCTTGCCATTGGAAATTGTGGCCGCTCCATCACTAGAGGTTTTTTTTTTATATATAAGCAATCCATTTTCCATTAAACAGTGTGTCCTGTGGGTACAAATACACTATATTGCCAGAGGTATTCGCTCACCTGCCTTTACTCGCATATGAACTTATTGTATGTGACATCCCATTCCTAATCCATAGGGTTCAATATGACGTCGGTCCACCCTTTGCAGCTATAACAGCTTCAACTCTTTGGGGAAGGCTGTCCACAAGGTTCAGGAGTGTGTTTGTGGGAATTTGTGACCATTCTTCCAGAAGCACATTTGTGAGGTCACACACTGATGTTGGACGTGTTTACATGGCCTACCATTTCATGGCTGAGTTGCTGTCGTTCCCAAACACTTCCGCGTTCTTATAATACAGCTGATGGTTGATTGTGGAATATTTAGGAGCGAGGAAATGTCACGACTGGATTTGTTGCACAGGTGGCATCCTATCACAGTTCCACGCTGGAATTCACTGAGCTCCTGAGAGCGACCTCTTCTTTCACCAATGTTGGTAAAAACAGACTGCATGCCTGGGTACTTCATTTTATACACCTGTGGAACACCTGGTTCTGATTATTTGGATGGGTGAGCAAATACTTTTGGCAATATAGTGTATTTTGTGGCAACAATTAAACATTCTTTAATCTATTCTTAGCTTAATTTTCAATACCTTAAATGTTTGATACTATAACGATCCTTATCATGATTTATTTAACACTGTAAATTATATTAACTATTAATACATTTTCTATACTTTATACAACCTCTTTTACCATTAATACTAGAATACTGGAATGTGCAAAAATGAATAGATTGACACTGGCTATCCAAGAGGAAGAACAAGCTGATTATTATACAATTTGGGAATCATTTTACCGATGGTTAGAGAATAGACATAAGAATTAATACTAACAAGATGTTGTGTAAAATATAGAAAATGAATTAATAGCTAATATAATTAACTGGAAGTTTTAAGAAGAGACTAGACTGTCACTTGTCCGAGATGGTATAGGTTCTCCTACTTGAGCAGGGGGCTGGACTAGAAGACCTCCAAGGTCCCTTCCAGCTCTATTCTGTTCTAAAGATTCTAAAGCACTCAGCTTCCAAAGAGGGTTTTACACACACACACACAAAGACACACAGACACACACACATACACCTTTTTCGGCATGGCTAATCAGGGATCCAAGCCCCCTTGAGGAGTCAACAGTGATTAACTGTGTTATATATAGACCAAGATTTGTTAGAGCCAAAGTTAGACATCATGAATAAAACATCCTGAATGCTGCATTCAGGAATCAAAATTAAAATTCGGATGCTATGCTGCCTTGTGGTCCTTCGACCACAGTGTATTTTTCTACAGGTGATTGTTTGGGGGGGGGAGTGAATTTCTGCGTAGGTCTTAACAGAAAAAAAATGGGAGTTGGGGGGGGAGCAGGCAGGGGGAGAGCTCCAGGGAGGTGGGTGCAATTCTCCATCTGCAATACTATACAGGTGATGTTGTGGCCTGCTAGTGGCAGCCGAGTCGGACAGTGAGGAGGTTGGGGAGGACCATGGGCCAGTCCTGGAGGCTGGGGAAGGCTTGGATGAGGGCTCTGCGTCGGGAGGCAGAGACAGGGCCGAGGCCCTCTGGCAGTGATCAGGTGCCTATGGAGCTAGATAGCAATGAGGCAGAGGAACAGCTGGAGCCTGTTCCCAGTGTGCACATGCGCAGAGCTGCCAGAAGAAAAGAACAACTCAGAAATCAGGGAGAATTCGGGAGTAAAGTCACAGGTGGAAGGTGATTGGCCGCTCCCATAGGGAATAAAAGAGGAGTGAAAGGGGAGTGGGCTTTTGCAGGAAACAATTCATTAATTCGCTCCTTAGATTCATTTCAGGAGTGTGAAGATCTGTCCGTGAATCTCAGAGACTCTGTGCCTAGTCTTTCCTTGCACAGCACCTCATTTGGGAAAAAATATTGACATGGCAGCTTTCCAAGACAGATAAGGTCTGTGGTCATAAGTAAAGACTGTTTGCCAGGCCTTTGCTGAACGTGAAGAAGAGGAATTCCATTTGTTTTAATAAAGGGGGACCAGGACTCTGCCTCCTGCTTTTTGGGAAGCCTAGTTCAGAACAGGTGACAACCGCTTTCGATGGATTTGGTATCATCAAGGCCGCACAACTCCTTGCAAAAAAAATGACACATTCCCTGGGTGGCTTTACAAATTAAACCTTTCTTGTAAAAAGTGCCACAATAATAATCATTCTCATCGTAGAAAACAGCTGTTTCATCTTTAGAAAAGTTCAAAGTCCGTGGAAAGCAACGTTTACAGGAATGGAGGAGCCGAGGTGGCGCAGTGGTTAGAGTGCAGTACTGCAGGCCACTTCAGCTGACTGTGTTATCTGCAGTTCAGCGGTTCAAATCTCACCGGCTCAAGGTTGACTCAGCCTTCCATCCTTCCGAGGTGGGTGAAATGAGGACCCAGACTATGGGGGCGATATGCTGACTCAATTTGCTAAAAAATCTGTAAACCGCTTAGAGACGGCTGAAAGCTCTATGAAGCGGAATATAAGTCTAATAAATAAATAAATAAATAAATAAATAAATAAATAAATAAATGAATGAATGAATGAATGAATGAATGAATGAATGAATGAGGGGGGGGGGAACCAACAACAGAAAAGGGGAATTCAAAGCGCCATGCAGGGGGACCTCTCCCCATCCTAAGGAACACAGGTAGTCCTTTATTTATGACTACAAGTGAGCCCCAAATAACTGTCATTTATGTAAGTGAATTTTGCTCCATTTTACGACTTTTCCTGCCACTGCTGTTAAGTGAATCGCTGCAGCTGTTCAGTTAGCAACAGATGTTAAGTGAATCTGGCTTCCCGTTGACATCGGAAGGTCGCAAAAGGGGGTCGCTTGACCCCCGTGACACTGCAACCGTCGTAAATGTGAGCCAGTGGCCAAGCATCTGGATTTTAATCACTTGACCGTGGGGATTCTGCAGCGGTCGTAAGAGTGAAAAACGACGTTACGCCCCTTTTTAAATGTTTGTAAGTTGAGAACTACCTGTAATTTTAAATAGTGCAGTTAGTGCGGCTGCATAACCAGCCTTGAGCTCCCCTTAAAGATGCAACCTGGCCAGGGCGAGTTCTAGATTTTCTAGAAGAGGATCTAGAGGTCAGCCACCAGATTCAAAAGATCCCCGGTTCAATCGATCCCTTTCAAGTAGGGTTGGGAGAAACCTCCACTGAATCTTCTTGAAAGAAGGTGGCCGTTGTTGTTTTATGACTTTTGTGGCTGTTTGTAAGCTCAGTGGGCCAACGGTTGAACGAAAGGGAATGACAGGAGGGGGCTTCAGATCTGCTAGAAGGTCTGAAGGTCTGGGGTTTATCCATGGGGTGGGAAGGGAGCACACACCTGAGTCTTCCCAAGTGGAGGCCCAGCCCTGGACCCATTGAGCCAAGGCCCTGACATATAATTTTTGCATTCAGAAATCGTGGGAGCTCCATCACTGGAGTTTTTTAAGAAGAGACTAGACAGTCACTTGTCTGAGATGGTATAGGTTCTTCTCCTTGAGCAGGAGGCTCGACTAGAAGACCTCCAAGGTCCCTTCCAGTCTGTTCTGTTATGGTCTCTCGTTATTGTATTCTATTCTATTCCATTTGCTGTTCTGTTCTCTATTCTATTCTATTTATTCCATTCTCATTCTCGTATCTTCTATCCCATTCTATTTATCTCCTGTTCTATTCTATTCTATTCCATTCCATTCTCTCTCTCTATTCTATTCCATTCTTTCTCCTATTCTATTATGTTCTATTCCATTCCATTATTTCTCCTATTCTATTCCATTTTATTCCATTTCATTTCATTCCATTCCATTCTTTCTCCTATTCTATTCCATTCCATTCTCTCTCTCTCTGTTCAATTCCATTCTGTATTCTATTCCATTCCATTCTCTCTATTCCATTCCATTCCATTCTTTCTCCTATTCTATTCTTTTCTATTCTATTCCATTCCATTCCATTATTTCCCCTATTCTATTCCATTTTATTCCATTTCATTTCATTCCATTCCATTCTTTCTACTATTCTATTCCATTCCATTATTTCTCCTATTCTATTCTATTCCATTCCATTATTTCTCCTATTCTATTCCATTTTATTCCATTTCATTTCATTCCATTCCATTCTTTTTCCTATTCTACTCATTCTATTCCATTCCATTCCATTCTTTCTCCTATTCTATTCCATTCCATTCCCTTGCATTCTGCATTCCATTCTGTATTCTTCTGGATCAGCCTTTGCTCCTTCCTGGGGTCGTGACATCTCCAAAGAGAGATTTTTAGGAAAAGATACGCTCTACTGGAAGCCACGAAATCGGCTTCCAAAAGAGACGCCAGCGCCAAGGCCTGAATTTTAAGCGCGCTTGGCTGTGATCGTATCAGTGGGGGGGGGGAACGTCAGGACCACAACCAAACTGATCGATCAATGTGACGCTCCATTAAGAACAGATAAAACAGAAACCGGGAGGGGGGGGAGAGAGAAAGGGGGGGGGAACAGAGATGGCAGGAAGAACAGCATCAGATAAGGCGGCATATCAACTTCCCCGAGAGGTAATTTAATCAATTTATGGGGAAAGTCATATTGCAAGGAGAATTTAATGGCATGAACAGAAGCTGCATTCGATAAGGTCGCACTTTGGATAACGAAGAAGACGGACTTAATTAACACCCAAAAGGTTTTGCTTTTACAGGTGTGCCTTTCAGGGGGATACTTCAGGTAGTCCTCGGCTTACGGCCACAAGCGGGGCAAGCCAAGGCAGTTGCAAAGTAAGTCAAGCCCGGTTTTACGACCTTGGTTGCTAAATGAATGCTTGTAAGTTGAGGGCTACCTCTGAAGCAGTGTGTTGCAATACCCCTGCTCCGTGCATTGTAGGAAAGCCGTACAGCTGGTCCTCGCCTTATAACAGTTCATTTAGCGACCGTTCACGACGGCACTGAAAAAGGGGACTTAGGATGCCCAAGCTTTGTAGCATCCTCATGGTCATGTAATCAAAATTCAGATGTTTGGCAACTGGCATGTACTTAGGACGGTTGCAGTGTCCCAAGCAGATGTGTTTGTGTGTGTGTGAGTATATATATACATAAACACACACACACAAATATATATGGAATATATATATATATATATATGCACGGAAGTCTATATATGGAACAACAAATCAGAGCCGCTGATCTACTAAAACTGCTAGAAGAAGATACACTGCCTCTGGATAAGGAGGCTCCATCAGCTAGACACCTCCTCAGGCGCTACTACCTGTGGGGAAATTCTCAGAATTCCCTCCCCTGTAAAGCTCAGCTCAAGAAGAAGGAAGTTTTTAAAATAATTAAATAAAGGCTCCCAATCTCTGGCCGGAAGTTACAGAATGCCACTGAGGAGACAAAAATCTCTAATATAATTAATCTCATTAAGCAGAAAGATAAAGGATCTGAAGTGTCTGGGGAACAGCATGATTTAGGCACAAAGATATGTGTGAGAGAGATTGTGTGTCTTTTATGTGGAAGGCTAAAAAAAAAAGACTACAGGGGAAAAAACAAAGAAAGGAGAAAAGATACGGTTGCCTAATTGAACCCCCCAAGGGAAAGAATCAAGGAAAAGTATTTACTCCCTGTTGTATGTCAGGAATCTCCAAATTTGTCCTGTGGACTTCAACTCCCAGAATTCCCCTGGCTGGCTGGAGAATTCTGGGAGTTGAAGTCCACAGGTCTGAAAGTGGCCACGTTTCGAGCCCCCTCTTCGGTATTTAAGAAGCTGCTACTCTCTTCAAGGCGATGGTTTTCCCAGTTGCAATGGACGGCTGTGAAGGTTGGACCATAAGGAAGGCTGAGTGTCAAAGAATGGAGGCCTTTGAACTCTGGTGCTGGAGAAGAAGACTCCTGCATTGAGTCACTTGGACTGCAAGGCCATCCAACTGGTCAGTCCTAGAGGAGATCAACCCTGGCTCCTCTTTAGAAGGCCAGATCCTGAAGAAGAAACTCAAATCGAGGAGTGACTGACAGGAGAGGGGCGAGTAGAGGCCGACGAGGCTCCCCTTGACGTGAGTGACATCGAGTTGGGTACGCCCATCTAGTCACATGACCACTAGACTTTGGCCACCTGATGAGAAGGAAGAAGGACTCCCTTGAGAAGAGCCCCATGCTGGAAATGATAGAGGGCAAAAGGGGAAGGGGACGATATTTTTCAGATGCCGCAATACTTGGCAAGAATGCAGGAATGAACTCATTGTCTCCTGCAAACTCCACTCCCCTTTCGCTCCTCTTTTATGTCCTCTGGGAGGGGCCACTCATCGTCCACCTGTGGCCTTACTCCCAAGTCGACCCTTGTTCCTTAGCTGTTCCCTTCGTCTGGCAACTCTGCGCATGTGCACATTGGGAACAGGCTCCAGCTGTTCTTCTGCCTCACTGATCTCCGACTCTGAAGGCAGCTGATAACTGTCAGACGGCCCTGGCCCCCTCTCTGCCTCCGACACAGAGCCCTCATCAGAGCCTTCCCCAGACTCCAGGACCGGCCCATGTTCCTCTCCAACCTTCTCACTGTCCGAATCTGCTCCCAGCTCCACTGTCCACTGGTGGGCCACAACATCAGCAAAACCTACCCACTCATTTCAGATTCCTGCAAGAATCCCTTTTTAAGGAGGAGGGAAAATGAGAAAGGGATGAGCAGATGTTGAAATAAACCGTGTCAATTTTCTCCCTCTGCAGAAGAAATGGAAGCCATCGGAGCCGCATCCCAAGGCGGATTTTCTCGTGGCCGCCGAAGTACGGAAACACTTCCGGAAGCTAACTACCCATAATAACATCCATATTACTGTAGCCTCCTCTCTCCCCATCCATCCAATGGAAGTCCAGAGCGCATGCTGAGGCTCCAGCTTCAGAGTTGCCTCTCGCCAATTAACTCTTATTAAAACTCCAATAATGTTGGGGCCCTTGCAGCTTTGATCGACGCGCTGCCATACAGCTAAGGTCAGCTGCATAAGGGAAGCGTAATTAGACTAATAATTTCTGGCTATTTCTCCTCTGCAGTATCTCTCCCCCCCCTCCCCCCTACGTCCACCCTCCAAGAGCCACTCATCAGCTTTGCTCATAGCACAGCGCCACACGCAGGCAGGATCAAGGAATTCATCTAGCCGGCGGCCGCAGAAGGCTGCTGCGCGGAATTGAAATGAAATTCAATATTTCCGCACAGGAGGTGAAAAAGGCACAATTTACAAGTTCATAAAGCATCCGTTGAAATGACTCTTCAGAAGGTATGGTTTAGAATAGAATAGAATAACAGAGTTGGGAGGGACCTTGGAGGTCTTCTAGTCCAACCCCCTGTCGAGACAGAAAACCTACACCGCTTCAGACAAATGGATATCCAACATCTTCTTAAAAACTTTCAGTGTTGGAGCGTTCACAACTTCTGTTTCTCTGGTTAATTGTTCTCACTGTCAGGAAATTTAGTTCTAAAGTGCTTCTCTCCTTGATTAGTTTTCACCCATTGCTTCTGCCTTCAGGTGCTTTGGAGAATAGTTTGACTTTCTCTTCTTTGTGGCAACCCCTGAGATACTGGAAGATTGCTATCATGTCTCCCCTAATTCTTCTTTTCATTAAACTAGACATACCCAGTTTCTGCAACCGTTCTTCATATGTTTTAGTCTCCAGTCCCCTAATCCTCTTTGTTGTTCTTCTCTGCACTCTTTCTAGAGTCTTCACATCTTTTCTACATCATAGCAACCAAAATTGGATGCCATATTCCAAGTGTGGCCTTACCAAGGCCTTATAAAGTGGTATCAACACTTCACGTGATCTTGATTCTATCCCTCAGTTGATGCAACCTAGAACTGTGTTGGCTTTTTTGGCAGCTGCTGCACACAGCTGGCTCATATTTAAATGGTTGTCCACTAGGACTCCAAGATTCCTCTCACAGTTACTACTTTCTGATGGTGTAGGGCAGTGGTGAAATTCAAAATTTTCCCCTACCGGTTCTGTGACTCTCATGTGACCAGGCGTGGCTTGGTGGTCATGTCACCAGGTATGTGTGGCTGCACAACAGACTCACACACACAACGTAAAAGCAGCTGGACTTCACGCAAAGTGCCCCCCCCCCGCAACAAGTAGAAACCTCACAGAGAGCTGAAAAACCATCACACTTTACACAAAAATAACACAAAAGCCACACAACCGACTCGCGCACAATGTAAAAGCAGCTGGACTTCACACAAAAGCCCCCACTCCGCAACAAGCAGGAACCTCACAAACAATCAGGCATAGCTGATTGTTGCACCGCTGATCTTCGGAACTTTCTTTAAACTTTTTTTTAGCACTTTTTTGCTATCAGTTTGGGCGAATAGGTAGTAAAAAAATGTGTTAAAGTTTTTTTAAAAAAAAAGTTCCGTGACACAGCTGATTGTGGCTGGTAGCATTTCACCCCTGGTATAGGGTCTCCTGCTTGGGAGGGGTGTTGGACTAGATGACCTCCAAGGTCCCTTCCAACTCTGTTATTCTGTTAATGTTTTCTGTTAATGCAGGGGTAGTCAACCTTTTTATACCTACTGCCCACTTTTGTATCTCTGTTAGTAGTAACATTTTCTAACCGCCCACTGAGTTCCATAGTAATGGTGATTTATAAAGTAGGGAAGTAACTTTTTTTATTTTTTTATTTTATTTTATCAATTACATATATACATTCACAATTATATGATCTCATAACTGTTATTAATAATATGTATTTATAACAATTTTTCCCTACAGTTGACTATATACTTGAAGATTGCTTTCTTAACATCCCATAGATCCATCTTACAACGGTCCTACTTCTTCTTCCCTCCCTCCCTCTTTCCTTCCCTCGTTTCTTCTCTCCTACTCCCCTTCCTTCCCTCCTTCCTTCCCTCCCTCCTTCCCCTTCCCTCCTTCTCTCCTTCCTTCCCTCCTTCCCTCCTTTCTTTTCTCCTTCTCTCCTTCCTTTCCCCTTAGGGAAGTAACTTTACTTTATAAAATTTATAAAGCAGAGTTACAGCAAACCCCTACCGCCCACCATGAAAGCTGGAACGCTCATTAGTGGGCGGTAGGGACCAGGTTGACTACCACTGTGTCAATGGTTAATTTAAATATCGTGTCGCAAAAGTCTGCGGAAGGAACACCAATTGCTAATTATATCTTACCTGGTGGCTGTTGATGGTTGTCCATGAAAAGTCCCTCAGAGATCTTCTAAACAAAGGAAAATTCCTTCCTTGGAATCAGCAGATGCAACAAGTCTTCTGTCCCAAAGGTGCTTTCTCGGGAGGCAATTGGGCTTCCTTGTTTTTCCTTCGAAGACGTTTCGCTTCTCATCCGAGAAGCTTCTTCAGCTCTGACTGGATGGTGAGGAATGGAACGGGCCTTCTGTGATGCAGCTCATCAGGGCCTATTCAGAATCAGAGGAAAGGAAAGTGGGATTAAAATAGAAAAAAGGATGAAGATAAGGATAAAAATGAGGCTAAGAGGGAGGGCGGGAGGAAGAAAGGAAGGAAGGGGAAGGGAAGAAAAGAGGAAAGAAGAGGAGGAAAAGAAAGAAGAGGAGGAGGAGGAAGGAAGGGGAGGAGGAGAAAGAGAAGGAGGAAAATGAGAGAAAGAAGAGGAGCAAAAAGAAGAAGAGAAGGAGGGGAAGGAAGGAAAAAGAAAGGAAGAAAGGAAGGGTAAGAAGAGAAGAAAAGAAGAGGAGCAAAAGGAAGAAGAGGAGGGGGAGAAGGAAGGAAGGGGAGGAGGAGGAGAAGAAGGAAAAGGAGAGAAAGCAGAGGAGCAAAAGGAAGAAGAGAAAGAGGGGAAGGAAGGAAGAAAAAAGAAAGGAAGAAAGGAAGGGTAAGAAGAGAAGTAAAGAAGAGGAGCAAAAGGAAGAAGAGGAGGAGGAGAAGGAAGAAAGGGGAGAAGGAGGAGGAAACGCAGAGAAAGAAGAGGAGCAAAAGGAAGATGGATGAGAAGGAAGGAAGGAAGGAAGGAAGGAAGGAAGGAAGAAAGGAAGGGCAAGAAGAGAAAAAAGGAAAGAAGAGGAGCAAAAGGAAGAAGAGAAGGCAGGGAAGGAAGGAAGAGAAAAAGAAAGAAAGAGAAGGGAAGGAACAGAAAAATAAACAGCAGTGAAATATGACTTATTTTGTTAAACATGTTCTCCCTGGGAAGAGAAGAAAGCAGGCAGATCTTAAGAGGCAAAAAACTCCAGATTCAGAGCCTGCCACTCTGGGCTTAAACTCCACTTTTAAACCCTTTTAAGTCCTCAATAGTTTGGTTACACCCCCTCTGCGCCAGAACCCCTATGGAAGCCTCTGGCATTCAAAGGGCAGACTTTCCGCCCAATTTGGCAGCAAGAGATAAGGGAAAACAAAAGGTCACTTGAAAGCCGATTTTATCCCCAGTTGGCACAATGGGGTCTGTGACCGGCCCATGTTCCTTTTCTGCCTGATCAGAATCAATCAGCGAGAGAGGAAAGCTCTTCCCTATGGCTGGGCAGGCTAAAAAGCCTCTCTCAAATCAAGATA
This sequence comes from Thamnophis sirtalis, assembly GCF_051295495.1. Taxonomy (NCBI): domain Eukaryota; kingdom Metazoa; phylum Chordata; class Lepidosauria; order Squamata; family Natricidae; genus Thamnophis; species Thamnophis sirtalis. The sequence continues at coordinate 38,227,493 of NW_028261395.1, forward strand.
AATTGGGTCCCTCGGTCTTTCCTCGGTGAGCCATCATCTTAAGGTAAAGGTTCCCCTCGCACGTATGTGCTAGTCGTTCCCGACTTTAGGGGGCATTGCTCTTCTCCGTTTCAACGCTGTTCCCTTCCCACTGTAGGAAGTTATCACCCAGCCCTCTCCCAGAAAAAATGAAATATTCTAGGAAATATTGAAAAGGCAGAATATTTCTCTGGATGTGAAAAGGAAGAAACATGTTTTAAAAGACAGAATAGCTCCCTACAGCTTCCTTTGTCAATGAGCCGTTAAAGCCTGTGCTAGTCCACTTTACATAATAAAGAGTTCTCCCCTTCAGCTGCTGATTGATGGGATTAAGGCATGATAATATTGGCACTTTTCCCAACTCGTCACATGGCATCTGAGAACTCAACCAAACCTGGATTCAAAACGCAGCCTAGAGAGTTGCCCCTGCATGGGCCCATAGGAGTCTGACAATCAATCAGAATACAAGATCAAGATCAAAGGCCAGAGATGACAAACCAGGGACTCAGCATCTCTTCTTCTCTTCTCTTCTCCATCAACAGTGAAGCATGTGATCACCTTTTCTGTTCAGGACTCAAGCCATGTGGTCCTGTCCACCATTAAAACCATCTTTCCAAGCAGCCTCCATGTCTCCAGTGTCTTTTTCCCCACTTGGAGCCGAACCCAGAAGGACATTTCTTCCAACACCACCAAAAGTGGTTCCTATTTTCTACTGGCATTTTTTTACTTTCAAATTGCTAGGTTGGCAGAAGCTGACATGGGAGCTCACTGTTACGCAATGCTAAGGATTCGAACCGCCGAACTGCCAACCTTCTGATCAACAATCTCACCACATGATAGCAGTCTTCCGATATCTCAGGGGCTTCCACCAAAAAGAGGGGGTCAACCTATTCTCCAAAGCACCTGAGGGCAGGACAAGAAGCAACGGGGTGGAAACTAATCAAGGAGAGAAGCAACTTAGAACTAAGGAGAAATTTCCTGACTGTGAGAACAATTAATCAGTGGGACAACTTGCCTCCAGAAGTTGTGAAAGTCCCAACACTAGGAGTGTTTAAAATGTTGGATAACACTTTGTCTGAAGTAGTGATGGGTTTCCTGCCTAAGCAGGGGGTTGGACTAGAAGACCTTCACGGTCCCTTCCAACTCTGTTATTCTGTTCTGTTTTTATTTGATGAAACTTGAGAAAATGAGATTTTTTTCTCCCCCAAATATTCTCAGGATGGTATCCTGTTAGCCAAGATAGATACTTCCTTGTTGTGAAGAAGTTTTTTTTTTAAATGGCATTTTACTCTTTTTGCCAGCAAAAGTTACTTTTGGATCATCTTCCTCCGATCTGCAGCAAAACAGCTGGGGCAATGATTTTCAGGAAAGGGGGGACCTTTTATAACCCCTCAAGACCCCCACCCTCAAAGACAGGCAAGGCCTATCCCCCTCTTCGCTCGCCTGCAAAGATCAGGCCCCTTAATTAAATCCCTTCTTAAGCACTTAATCGTTCTCCCACCCCACCCTTGCCCACGCTTAATCAAATTAAGAGAAAAATTTTGAAATAATGGCAGCGGTGGCAAAGTTATCACGATCTGCACGAGGGTCTCGCTAAAATAATTTATAGCCGGCCATAAAGAGGCAGGTCTCGAACTGTCAGCCCAAAATTTGTGGGGGGAAATTACTCATTTCAAGTGAAAGATTCAGAGAAGCCAACAGCTACGCGAAAAGGAAATATTTTAAGCGATCGGAAGGCTCGCACGACGTACGCTTCATCCAGGCGGCTTGCACACATTTCGGAGGGGGTGGGGGTAGCCTAGATGGCCTTGGTGGCCCCCCCAATTCGGTGATAATAGTTTAAAGGAGCAGGAGCTGGGCCCTTCTGTGGCCTACCTCCATTTTTATGTCATATTTTCTGCACTGAAATGGAGGCCTCAGAAGGCCACAGGCATATTTGGACCTACAAAATTTTGTGGAATTTTGTGAAGCTTCTTCTCCTGTAACATTGCCCTGCAAGCTTGGGCATACAAAACCTTTGCCAGACCAAGCCTCGAATACAGTGCCTGGAATCCACACACTGTATATCGGACATTAATACAATTGAGCGAGTCCAGAGGTATTTCACAAGAAGGGTCCTCCACTCCTCTGCTCACAATAGAATCTCTTATGCCACCAGGGTTGAAATTTTGGGCTTGGACAACCTGGAACTACGGCGACTAAAGTCCGATCTAAACATAATACACAAAATTGTCTGCTACAACGTCCTACCTGTCAACGACAACTTCATCTTCAACCGCAATAATACACAGGCAAACAATAGATACAAAGTAAACCAAAGTAAAGGTAGGTAGGTAGGTAGGGATATGATATATAGAGATAGAGAGCCGAGGTGGCGCAGTGGTTAAATGCAGCACTGCAGTTCAGCAGTTTGGCTGTTCAAATCCCACCAGGCTCAAGGTTGACTCAGCCTTCCATCCTTCCGAGGTGGGTAAAATGAGGACCCAGATTGTTGTTGGGGGCAATATGCTGACTCTGTAAACCGCTTAGAGAGGGCTGAAAGCCCTATGAAGCGGTATATAAGCCTAACTATTGCTAGATAGATAGATAGATAGATAGATAGATAGATAGATAGATAGATAGATAGATAGATAGATAGATAGATAGATAGATAGATGATATATATAGGATACAGATATAGATAGATAATAGATATAGATTAGAGATAGAGAGATAGATAGATAGATAGATAGATAGATAGATAGATAGAGAGATAGATAGATAGATAGATAGATAGATAGATAGATAGATAGATAGATAGATAGATAGATAGATAGATAGATAGATAAAGAGATGATATATAGAGGATATAGATATAGATAATAGGTAGGTAGGTAGGCAGGTAGGCAGGTAGGTAGGTAGGTAGGTAGAAAGAAAGATGATTGATAGATAGATAGATAGATAGATAGATAGATAGATAGATAGATAGATAGATATGATATATAGAGGATATAGATATATAATAGGTAGGTAGGTAGGAAGGTAGGTAGGTAGGTAGATAAATAGATAGATAGACAGACAGACAGACAAGTAGGTAGGTAGGTAGATAGATAGGTAGAAAGAAAGATAATAGATAGATAGATAGATAGATAGATAGATAGATAGATAGATGATATATATAGGATACAGATATAGATAGATAATAGATATAGATAGATTAGAGATAGATAGATAGATAGATAGATAGATAGATAGATAGATAGATAGATAGATAGATAAAGAGATGATATATAGAGGATATAGATATAGATAATAGGTAGGTAGGTAGGCAGGTAGGTAGGTAGAAAGAAAGATGATAGATAGATAGATAGATAGATAGATAGATAGATAGATAGATAGATAGATAGATAGATAGATAGATAGATATGATATATAGAGGATATAGATATATAATAGGTAGGTAGGTAGGAAGGTAGGTAGGTAGGTAGGTAGATAAATAGATAGATAGACAGACAGACAGACAAGTAGGTAGGTAGGTAGATAGATAGGTAGAAAGAAAGATAATAGATAGATAGATAGATAGATAGATAGATAGATAGATAGATAGATAGATGATATAGATAGATATAGATAGATAATAGGTAGGTTGGTAGGTAGGTAAATAGATAGATTATAGATAGATAGATAGATAGATAGATAGATAGATAGATAGATAGATAGATAGATAGATAGATAGATAGATAGATAGATAGATAGATAGATATGATATATAGAGGATATAATAGATATATAATAGGTAGGTAGGTAGGTAGGTAGGTAGGTAGGAAGGGGGGGGAGAGAGAGAGAGAGAGAGAGATAAATAAATAAAGTGGGGTCCCATAAGTCAAGTCCAGCGGGCGGGAGTCTCCCCCCCCCACCTCTTTTTAATTGAGAACTGACAGGCCTCAGAGTGGGGGGAGGGGTCGCAAAGCAAAAGGGCCTCCCTCACCCACCCATGCCCAAAGGGAAGCCTTCGCACCTGGGCAGCAGCTGGAGAAGGAGGAGAGGAGGCAGACCGGAGAGCCGGCAGGGTCCCATGCTCTCCGCAACCGAAGAGGCCGGGGCCGTTCATCGTCCCTCACTCCCACCCTCGGCCTCCCCTCACTTGGCACCTCAGGGCCGGGCGGAGAGAGGGCGCGCAGGCGTCATTGCCGGCCACCTGTGCGCGCCGGACGGCCGCTGGGTAGCCAGGAGAAGCGGGCGAGGGGAAGGGCGGGAAATGAAGGGCAGAGGGAGAGAAGGACTCGAAAGTCCTGGGGAGACCCCTGCCCTCCCGCCGCCGCCCGCGTCCCGTCCGTCCCCCTCCAGCCGGCTTCTGCTGAGGCTCCTCCTCCGCCAAAGCGCGGCGGGGAACCCAACTTTACGCGCGCGCCCTGGCGAGGAGGGAGTCGCCGCTTCGGAGGGCTGAGGGAGTCCCGTTGCCAGACCCACCTTCCCCGCAGGGAGGCGAGGGGTGGGGAGGGGGCACGGGCGGGTTTGAGGGTGGGGGCGCCGACCCCGCTCTCGTGTTCCGTGGGCTGGACTAGAAGACCTCCAAGGTCCCTTCCAACTCCTTCATTTGTGTGCTTTTGGGGAGCGCGCGCTCGCGCCCAACTCTGGAGCCGGGAAAAGTGGATCTTCCGCCTCCCGGGAGTCAGACCTTCGGCTGCTTCTCTTCGGCCCCATATCTGACCTGTTTCTTTAGTGGAAGGCGGAGGGTTGGTGGGGGGTCGGAGGGTGGAGGTGGCCGGTATGTTTTCCTCTTGGAAGGAGGAGGAGGAAGAAAAAGAAAAAGGAGGAAGGAGAAGAGGAAGGAGGAGGAAGAAGAAGAAGGGGAGGAGGAAGAAGGAGGAGGAGTGGGAGGAAGAAGAAAGAGGAAGAAGAGGAGGAGGAGGAAGAAGAAGAAAGGGGGAGGAGAAAAGGAGGAGGAGGAAGAAGAAAAGAGGAAGAGGAAGGAGAGGAGGAGGAAGAAGAAGAAAGGAGGAGGAGGAGGAAGGGGAGGAGGAGAAAGAAAAAGAAAAGGAAGAAGAAAGGGGAAGGAGGAAGAAGAAGAAGGGGGGAGGAGGAAGAAGGAAGGAGAAGAGGAGGAGGAGGAAGAAGGGGAGGAAGAGGAAGGAAGAAGAAGGAAGGGAGGAGGAGGAAGGAGAAGAGGAAGAAGGGAGAAGAAGAGGAAGAAGGGGAGGAAGAGAGAGGAGAAGAGGAAGGAGGAGGAAGGAGAAGAGGAAGAAGGGAGGAGAAGAGGAAGAAGAGGAGGAGGAAGAAGGGGAGGAGGAGGAAGGAAGAAGAAGAAGGGAGGAGGAGGAAGGAGGAGGAAGGAGAAGAGGAAGAAGGGAGGAGAAGGAAGGAGAAGAGGAAGAAGAGGAGGAGGAAAGAGAAGAGGAAGGGGGTGGAAGGAGAAGAGGAAGAAGTGAGGAGGAGGAAAAAGTAAGGAGGAAGGAGGAGGAGGAAGAAGAAAGAAAGAGGAGGAAGAAGAAGAAACAACGCAGGGAGGGGAATTAAAAGAATAAAGAATAATATTAACCCCCCCCCAACCCAACCCAAGGCCTCCTCCAGCAAGAAGGAAGGGAAGAAGCTTCCCTCCCCCAGCTAATGAGCACATCTGTAACCATGTTTAAAAGTCACTTTGGGAGGAGACCCGCAGGCAGTTGGCCCCCCTGGGACAACAACAACACCCCCCTCCCCTAATTTCTGTATGGATTTTTTTTACGAGGAGCCATAACTCTTGCAAACTCCTCAACAGATGAAAAAATTGTGTAATTCCTCTCATCAGTGGCAGTTTGACAAGCCAGGGAAAGGAAGAAGCTGTGGCTGGCCCCAGATGGGGAGAGTGGGGGGACGACTAGGGGAGAGGATGCCCCCCCAAAATGCCGATAAATGTGGGGGGTTTTCCTTGGGGGGGGCTCCCCCTGCCGAGACCCCTCCCCAGCCCTAACTGGGAGCAGCAGATTCATGCCAAGGGAAGGGTATATGTAGCTTCTCTGTGGAACTCCCTGCCACAAGATGCAGTGAGATTCGCAATTTTGGTTTTAGAAAATAGGGATTCTAGTCCTTATAGTGGTCCTAAGTCAAGAATTACCTGTATTTTGCCCCCTTTTACAAACCTTCATGGCACAGTTGTTAAGTGAATCACTGCAGCTGATAAATTAGTCGTCCGGTTGTTAAGCGAACCTCCCTTCCCGCATTGACTTTGCTCTTCAGGAGATCGCAAATTGGAATCACAGGACCACCCAGAAGACTGCAAACGTCATAAGTATGAATCAGTAGCCAAGTGTCCGAATTCTGATCCACAGGGGATGCTGCAAAGGGTGAAAAATGGTCACTTTTTTAGTGCCGTCGTAACTTGGAACCATCACTAAATGAACTGCTGTGAGCCGAGGACTCCCTGCACTGCAAGAAACAGGAAAGGGCGCAGTTTTTATCCGGAACCTCTCAAAAGAGCCCCCTCCGATGTGGCACATGGTCTCTGGGGTACCAGTGCAGAGAAGGAAGTTCAGGAAGGAGAGAAGATTCAGCCGGATCAAAGCTGCTACCATCCTCCAGGTTTCCTCCGATGCAAAGTTGGACGGATGACTCTGGAAAGTTAGCCAAGGAGCTTCCAACCCCTGGAAGAGACATCCATCATTTTAATTAAGGCCTAATGGAACGGGGGGGGGGGGGAGTCAACAACCCTCCCCCAGGAGAGAGAGGGGGGTCGATCTTGGAATTGGCAGGGAGGAGAGAAGGAAGGTGTGGGGTGAGCTTGCCAGAGAGATACATAATCGATCGACTCCTGGCTATTTCGGAAGCTGTAGCATCGTCCCGGAGGCTGCCTCCATTTGGCTGGCTAAATGTCTATGGCAGTGTTTCTCAACCTTGGCTACTTGAAGATGTCTGGACTTCAGCGCCCAGAATTTGCTGGCTGGGGAATTCTGGGAGTTGAAGTCCAGACATCTTCAAGTTGCCAAGGTTGAGAAACACTGGTCTATGGAGATGCTGAAGTCATCCAGCTCATGGCTGTGCCAAAGGGGCTTGGTTTTTTGGCGGGGACAAGGGAGTTTGCTTCAGGCTCTTGGGACAGAACAATGGGGCAGGGGAGCCCCTGCTGATCAGGACATCCAGCACTCCTTGGACCCTCCCTCCCCTCGCCTCTCGCCATGATACCTGGGCTCCCCTCTTCTTTGCAATTTGATTGCAATCAACATCATTGTTTTAACGAGACTCCCATCTGAAAATTAATAGCCTTATCTTGCTTTGGTCTGGAAAGGCGAAAAATGCTTCCCAAGTTTGTTGGGGTGAATAGGAAAAAGGTCTCGGATCAGTTCTCTTCGCCCGCTTCACTTTCCAGGTTGGGCATTATTACAATATAATACAATACAATACAATAGCAGAGTTGGAAGGGACCTTGGAGGTCTTCTAGTCCAACCCCCTGCCTAGGCAGGAAACCCTATACCGTTTCAGACAAAATGGCTATCCAGCATCTTCTTAAAGACTTCCAGTGTTGGGGCATTCACAACTCCTGGAGGCAACTTCTGATCCATTGATTAATTGTCCTCACTGTCAGGAAATTTCTCCTCAGTTCTAACTTGCTTCTCTCCTTGATTAGTTTCCACCCATTGCTTCTTGTTCTACCCCCAGGTGCCTTGGAGAATAGCTTGACTCCCTCTTCTATGGGGCAACCCCTGAGATATTGGAAGACTGCTATCATGTCACTCTTAGTCCTTCTTTTCATTCAACTAGACATACCCAGTTCCTGCAACCGTTCCTCATATGTTTTAGCCTCCAGTCCCCTAATCCTCTTTCTTGCTCTTCTCTGCCCTCTTTCTAGAGTCTCCACATCTTTTCTACATCGGGGCGACCAAAATTGCAAAGGACAGGTGCATAAACAGAGCAACCAAGTCTCGGGGGTACAGGCGGAAGGGAGAATCCCAAAACCTGCTGGGAATCTGCCCGTTAAGGACATTCAGTCATGACGGTCGTAAAATAGGCCGGTCACCTCACCAACCTGATTTTAAGCTTCTGGCGGTGCTCATTAAGCGAACGCTTTCATTATGGCATGGTTTCCCCCCTCCTTTCCCCCCCAAAATAAAATGTACACAGTTTACATCCTAAAACCGTGGTGCTGAACCGGTGGCACGTGTCCCAGAGGTGGCACGCAGAGCCCTCTCTGTGGGCACAGGTGCCGTCACCAGCTGCTCTTCTGGTTTCTGGAACAGGTCTTCACGGGTGCCGGAAAAACGGATTGGAAAACGGCCTTTTTTGGAGGGGCGTTTTCAGGGCATTTTGGGGGTCAAAAATGCCCTCCCCAAATGCCCAAAAAGCAGGCATGCACAAGCCGGCCAGCTGGTCTTCAGTTTTCCGGCATACACATGCACAAGGGTTTCTGTCTGGGCATTATCTGTGAAAAGGTTTGCCATGGTCACAATAGAATGGGACAAACAATAGCAATAGCAGTTAGACTTATATACCGCTCCATAGGGCTTTCAGCCCTCTCTAAGCGGTTTACAGAGTCAGCATATCGCCCCCACAGTCTGGGTCCTCATTTCACCCACCTCGGAAGGATGGAAGGCTGAGTCAACCTTGAGCCGGTGAGATTAGAACCGCTGAACTGCAGATAACAGTCAGCTGAAGTGGCCTGCAGTACTGCACCCTAATCACTGCTCCACCTCAGCTCTAGCCACTCATGCAGCCGTGGTGGAGATCGCTGATCACGTGGTCACAAGAGATGTGTGTGTCCCCACCAACCACCACCAACCATTACAATGATAGATCCAGGTCGTTAAATCTCCTTTTTCAAGTAAGTCATAAGTCGAGGACTACCTGTATTGAAGGAATAAATATGACCTCGGACTGGCTTGACGGTGGGAGAAGGGCCCTGAATGCCTCTGAAAGTAGGACGTTTGTCAATTGGAGACAAGGAAGAGAATGTAAGGACTTCAGTACCCATCATCCTTTGCCATGGAGAGCATGGTGGCCAGAAGGGCTTATAGGGCTTCCATTATAGGTTAGGTAAAGGTAAAGGTTCCCCTCGCACATGTGTGCTAATAATTCCCGACTCTAGGGGGCGGTGCTCATCTCCGTTTCAAAGCCGAAGAGCCAGCGCTGTCCGAAGACGTCTCCGTGGTCATGTGGCCGTCATGACTTCAATGCCGAAAAACGCACGGAACTCTGTTCCCTTCCCACCAAAGGTGATCCCTATTTTTTCTACTTGCATTTTTTACGTCCTTTCGAACTGCTAGGTTGGCAGAAGCTGGGACAAGTCACGGGAGCTCCCTCCGGGTGCTAGGGATACGAACCGCCCAACTGCCGACCTTTCTGATCGACAAACTCAGCGCCTTAGCCACTGAGCCACTGTGTCCATTTATAGGTTTAATCTTCGATCAAACAGTTTGCAAATCCCGCAAAGACAAAAGCAGCAGGAGGCTGCTGTCTGCGGCAACCTAGGTAGAGCCTCCATGGCCCGTGGCAGCACACCTCTGCAGCAGGAAGGGAGCAGAAGACACCCCCCCCTGCCACACTCCCGAGCTACGTCCAGTCAGGGCGTATTTTATAAGTGGCTCAAGTCCAGAGCGAAATGAAGATGGACTTCCCCTGCAAATCTTGTTTATTCTCGAGGCAGGAGAGGGCGGGTGCCGTTTCTCGCACGGGGATCAATCATGATACTGGCACTCCCTATCAATCTCTCCCCGTATTAAGGGTTTTCCAGAGAATTGATCGGGAAACATTGTTCCTAATTAAAGTTTCCCCCTTGGGCACTACAAAGCACTCGCTCGCCCGCCTTGTCCAAAGCGGGCGTCCGTCTGCTCCAACGCCACGTTAAACCGTCAGGCTTCGGAGGGGCAAGCGGAATGCCCCCGTTGCAGCATCAGATGCCAGCCTGCCAAGCTTGGGGAAGGGAAGCCACGAGGCACAGCCACAGGAGGACAAACCCTGCCAGGAGCTTTGCGAAAGAGGTTTTCTGTCCTCGGCTTCCCAGGATCGTGAAGCCGACTCCTCGTCCCGATAAAACCTCTTTTATTTAGGTTAAAGGGAATCCCTCTCCAGCAAAGTCTTTCATGAGATTTCACAACTACAGACCTCGATCGGGCTTGGAGAGCTGCCAGGCCCGATATCTTCCAAACGCCATGCGGTAGTAGCAATTACTTGGCAAGAAGTCAGGAACAGATCTTCACCCGAATGAATTGAACTAATTGTCTCCTGCAAACTCCCCTCCCCTTTCGCTCCTCTTTTATTTCCTCTGGGAGGGGCCATTCACCGTCCACCTGTGTCCTTACTCCCGGGTCGGCCCTTGTTCCTTAACTGTTCCCTTCTTCTGGCAACTCTGTGCATGCACACACTGGGAACAGGCTTCAGCTGTTCTTCTGCCCCACTGATCTCCGACTCCAGAGGCAGCTGATAAATGTCGAACGGCCCTGGCCCACTCTCTGCCTCTGATGCAGAGCCCTCGTCAGAGCCTTCTCCAGACTCCAGGACTGGCCCATCTTCCTCCCCAACCTCCTCACTGTCCGAATCTGCACACCAGCTCCGCAAGCCACCGGCAGGCCACAACAAGCTCGCAACCCTGCGTGGGTGTTGCAAATCTCCGATGCCCAAAATGAAGCCATGATAGATCCATCCTGCCAAGCTTTCAAGTCACTCTTTGTGTAAAGAGGGCCGGCTGTTCCTTTGCGATCAACAAATAAATAATAAATAGCTTTATTTTCTTCTCTGCCGGAGAGCAGGACGCTGAATTATAACAGCCAGTCCTGCCAATCATATCCAGGGATGAAAAATATATAGCTGGAAAAAGAGAATAGCCAAAGAATCCTGGGACAAAATAGCTTGTAGTTGTGTGCCTTTATTTATTTATTTTGTTGTTAAATTTATATCCGTCTCTGGGTGAAGAAAGGGGGAGATTTAGGGTGAAATTTATTTGAGGGGAGCTTTTATATATATATATATTTATCAGCACAAATAAAAACACACATATATATATATATATATATATATATATATATATATATATATATATATATATATATATATATATATATATATATATATATATATATATATATATATATATATATATATATATATATATATATATATATATATATATATCAAGGGTATCAAAAACGTGGTTTGATAGCCAGCCTGCTGCCTTCAAGGAGCTGCTTCTTGCTTCTGATGATGGGGCCGCGTTGCAGGCTGCCTCTCGAAAATTTAATAACCCGCCCTCTTAAAAGGAAGCAGCAACTTAACCTCGTTGCCAAGGGATCCTCGTGGACAAAATCGCTCCGCTCCTTTCTCAGAAATGCAGCTTTTTGGTATATATATTTGGATCTGAGAAAAGCAAAAATGCCTTGAGGCGGCTGATTAAGTTAATTTCCAGTGGCATTTTACCTCTTGGTGTGGTGCGAATAGTAGTAGTTCTTCTCCTTCTTTTCTTCTTCTTCTTCTTCTTCTTCTTCTTCTTCTTCTTCTTCTTCTTCTCCTCCTCCTCCTCCTCCTCCTCCTCCTTCTCTTCCTCCTCCTCCTCTATTCTTCCTTTTTTCTTCTCTTCCTCCTTCCTTCTTTTCCTCCTCCCTCTTCCTTTCATCATCCTCTTCTTTTCTCATCTCCATCTCTTCTCCTCCTCCTTCCTCCTCTTCTCCTTTCTCCTCCTCCTTCCTTTCTCCTCCTCCTTCCTCTTCCTCCTCCCTCTTCTGTCTTCTCCTCTTCTTTTCTCACTTCCATCTCTCCTCCTCCTTCCTTTCTCCTCCTCCTTCCTCTTCCTCCTCCTTTTCTCACTTCCATCTCTTCTCCTCCTCCTTCTTCCTCCTCCTCCTTCTTCCTTCTTCCTTTCCTCCTCCTCTTCTTCTTTACTCATCTCCATCTCTCCTCCTCCTCCTTCCTTTCTTCTCCTCCCTCTTCCTCCTCTTCCATCTTCCTCCTCCTCTTCTTTTCTCATCTCCATCTCTTCTTCTCATCCTCCTTCAAACTTCTTCTCTTTCCCCTTCAACTCCTCCTCCTCTTTCTCCAATTCCTCCTTCTCCTCCTTTCTCTGCACTTCCTTTTGCTCCTCCTCCTCCTCCAACATCATCTCCATCTCTTTCCTCCTCCTCCTTTCCTTATGTGATTTCCCTAGGGCCAAAGGTTGGCTGTTATAGCAAAAGCATCACCAGTGATACAAAAAACGAGAGCTGTCCCCAGCACACCTCTGCACCACAAGGATCCTTGCCTACAATTATTACAATTGTAAAAAAATGGCTACAATGGCTACCAACCTGCCTTCCATTAAGGAACTGTATACCGCAAGAGTCAAAAAGAGGGCCGGGAAAATATCTACACATCCTGGGCATAAATTGTTTCAACTCCTACCCTCAAAACGAAGCTATAGGGCACTGCACACCAGAACAACTAGGGCACAAGGACAACTTTTTCCGGAATGCCATCACTCTGCTAAACAACTAATTCCCACAAAACTGTGAAACTATTTACTAAGATTGCATTACTATTATTCCGTTCCTTTTGCCTGGCAACTCTGCATATGCACACACTGGGAACAGGCTCCAGCTGTTCTTCTGCCTCACTGACTAATTTTTCTCCTGCAAACTCCACTCCCCTTTCGCTCCTCTTTTATTTCCTCTGGGAGGGGCCATTCATCATTCACCTGTGCCATTGCTCCCAAGTCGACCCTTATTTTTTAGCTGTTCTCTTTGTCTGGCACACACTGCATATGCGCACACTGGGAACAGGCTCCAGCTGTTCTTCTGCCTCACTGACGTCAGATTCTGATGGCAGCTGATAACTGTCAGACAGCCCTGGCCCCCTCTCTGCCTCCGACACAGAGCCCTCATCAGAGCCTTCCCCAGACTCCAGGACTGGCCCATGTTCCTCCCCAACCCTCCTCACTGCCTGAATCTGCTGCCAGCTCTGATGGTCACTGGCAGGCCACAATACCTGGTCCTTTTTCTAAGCCGTCTCTCCAGGAAGGCCAACTTCATCTGGGGCCTCTAACATACCAGCCAATTGCATCCACTTTTAAGGACAACTTTAATGGGGGGGTGGAGGAGAGAGGCAGAAGTCTCTTCATGGCTTTTTCTGCAGAGTGGAGTCACCTTGGTGCCCCCCTGAGAGTGGAGGAGGAAGGGGGGGGCTTTCATCTCCCCGCCAACTCTTCCACTGCAATCAAGGACGCCTGGAGGAGGGAGGGGCGGGAAAGAGGGGGCCTCTTTCTTGTTCAAAAATCCGATGCAAAATATAAAGGAAAGCGAGTTTCTCTCGTCGGGGATGAAAGGCCTGGCATCGCTCGCAACGTCTGTGCCCTGAGGGTGCCAGCGAGAGAGAAGGAACAGCGATCTGACGGGCACGGGAAGAGGGCAAGCAAAGGAACAGCAGAGAAAACTCGGTGCCCGAAGCTTTCCGGCTGCTGGTAGGGGAGACGCAAAGAGAAAGCACCAGGCTGACATTCAAGCAGAGAAAATAACCGCTTATTCTCCAAAAACTGGAGCTTAAAAATAAAAACCGTGGGCACAGAAACCCACAGAAGGCAAAACATCTGCCGGGCGGGGGTCACCTTCCATTTAGGACTTCTTGGCCCGATTTAAGGTGACAGGTAATCCTTGACATACGACCTCAAGTGAGCTGAAAATTTCTGTCGTTGAGTGAGACTGTCAGGCCTGCAGCCATATTCCTTTCGGATCTTTGGCCTGCCACACTTTCTATTCTTCTTCTATGCATTTTTTTAATTGTGGGAAAATGGGAGGGGGGGTTGTACGGAGTGAGATGCCATGTAGCCATAACAAAATTCTTTCTAGAAAACCAAGGTCATCCTTTGTCTCTGCACCTCTGCAACTAACCGGAACTGGATGGGTGGAACTGTCAGCGTGGCAGTGGAAGATCGGACCATGTGATGGACTTGTGGGTGTTGGGGGGCAGGATCTCGAACTTTCAACTGGGTGGGGAAAACAGAAGAAGCTTCAGATTCGGGTTTTCCCAGATGTGCCAACATGTCTCTCTTAATAAATTGGGACTTTGAGCAATACTTTGCCTTGGACTCTGATTTACTTCTGGATGCCATTTGGAACCTTGAGAGAGATTTTTGTCAAGGGAACTTTGTTCCATTGTTATGACCTTTCTCGCCACCGTGGTTAAGTGAATCGCCACGGCGGTTAAGTTAGGAACACAGTTGTTAAGTGAATGTGGCTTCCCCGTTTGACTTTGAATCGTCAGAAGGTCGCAAGAGGGAATAACGTGTCCTTCAACTGTCATAAGTATGAGTCAATTGCCAAGGGTCTGAATTTTAATCACGGGATGGTGCAACGGTTGTAAGTGTGAAAAAATGGTTGAAATGGTTTTTCAGTGCCGTTGTAACTTCGGTCACTAAATGAACTGTTTTTAACGTCAAGGATTGCCTATATCAGTGGTGGTCCACAAGAAAATTTTAGTGGTCTGCTGAAAAATTATTTGTGTTTTTTTTACATTACACTAAATCAGGGGTCCTCAAACTACGCCCCCCTGGGACGGATACGTGCAATGAACGCTTTCGTTGCTGCAGAGAGTCTCCCCCTTTGGGGCCTTTTTTGGGGGGCAGAAATTCCGACTTGGGGTCTGCTTCAGACTCCTGGGGGGGGGCTTTGGGCGAAGGCTGGAAATAAGCGCCGCTGGTGGCGAAGAGTCGGAGGGCCCCGGTTTAGCTGCTTAGCAACTGACTCATAATTATGACGGTCGCAGTGTCCCCAGGGTTGTGTGATTTCCCCTTTTGAGACCTCCTGAAAGCACTGGGGAAGCCAGGATCACTTAACACCCGTGTTCCTAACTTTAACAATTGCAGCGAGCCACGGCTGTCTCGCTTAGCGACAAAAATTTTGGGCATTTGGTTGTACGTTGAGGACTCACGGCAACGCGTTGCATCTTTTCTGGCCGGGGGAGGAGCGAAGTCATGAAGGAGAGGCAATCTGCACCCCATTAAGTGGAATTCTGGGCCCACCACGTAAACCACAATTCCTGGCTGCAAATCCTTCCCGTTTAACCGGGGCGACAGTTGATCCTTGCAAGGGAAGGATTTAATTGGCAATAACCCCTTTTTTTTGTTACGCGGCGGCTGGCCAAGTTCCTGGTTCTCTTAATCTCCAGAGATGACCCTTCAGCCGCCTCTTTAAAACCTTCCAATAACAAGGGATAAAGGATGTGATTAGGACTGCAGGGTGGGCCCCAGCTAAGACCATTGTCGATTTCAAAAGAAAAACAGGGGGGGGGAAAGAGTCTTGAAGCCATTTGCAGGCGCCCTAATATATATTTTGAAAGAAATTGGTTTTTTTTTTCTTTCTTTCCTTTCTTTTTCTTCCTTCCTTCCTTTTTTTTCTTTCTTTCTTCTTTTTTCCTTTTTCCTTCCTTCCTTTCCTTTCTTTTCCTTCCTTTTTTTCTTTCTTTCTTTCCTTTCTTTTTCTTCCTTCCTTCTTCTTTTCCTTTCTTTTCTCTTTCCTTTTTTCTTTTTCTTTTTCCTTCCTCCCTCCCCTACTTCCTTCCTTTCCTTTCTCTTACTTTTTCCTTTTTCTTTCTTTCCTCCCTCCCTCCCCTACTTACTTCCTTTTGTTGTTTTCTTTTCTTTCTTTTCCTTTCTTTTTTCCTTTCTTTCCTTTTTTTCTTCCTTCCTTCCTTTTTCTTTCTTTCCTTTCTTTTCTTTCCTTTTTTCTTTTTTCTTTCCTTCCTCCCTCCCCTACTTCCTTCCTTTTCTTTCTTTCCTTTCTTTTCCTTTTCCCTTTCTTTCTTTTTTATTCCTTCCTTTCCTTTCTTTTCCTTCTTTTCCTTTTTTCTTTCTTTCCTTTCTTTTTCTTCCTTCCTTTTTCTTTCTTCCTTTGTTTTTCTTTCCTTTCCTTTTTTCTTTTTTTCTTTCCTTCCTCCCTCCCCTCCTCCCTCCCTCCCTTTCTTTTTTTCCCTTTCTTTCCTCCCTCCCTCCCCTATTTCTTTCTTTCCTTCCTTTCTTCTTTTCTTTCTTTTCTTTTTCTTTCTTTCCTTTCTTTCTCTTTCTTTCTTTCCTTTCTTTTTTCTTTTTCTTTCTTTCTTTTTTTCCTTTCTTTCCTTCCTTCTTCCTCCCTCCCTCTCTCCTTCCTTCCTTCCTTCCTTCCTTCCTTCTTTTCTCCTTTTCATTTTGATGGCAGGCATATCAAGAGGTTCAGAGCAGAGACGCAAAATTTACGGCATGGATGCGCTCTTACACTTCAAACCCGAAAGGTGTGAAGATCGAACACAAAGGAACCACTAAGCATGTGCCAAGTGCATTTTCCCCCCAACACTTAACAACTCCATCCAACCCCAGCCTGTCAGGAATCCGTCTTTCACATCTAATTTAACTCCATCTTGGTTTTCATTTTCATGAAAAAAAAGTTCCCATCTGTTTGGCTTTTCTTAAAAAAAAATGAAATCTGTATAAAAAGTGTCATGAAAATTTCTCTCCATCTATCATTGCTGTTTCTTCTCATATTCTCATTTTGAAAAGCATTTTTCGAGTCCCCGAGATAAAGACACCTCCTTAGCAACTCAATCCAGGAAACATGAATTGTGAAAGTTGGCATTGAAAAATGAGATAAATTTACCTCTTGTCCATTTTTTACGTGGAGTAAATTCACATTTGGGACCCTATTTTCGACAGTCGACACCCAGTACCTGAATACCCTATTTTTTTCTCGTTTCTTGCAGTAAATTTTATTTAAATCAACATTGGAAGATGGGTAATTCTTAATCTCGGCCGCCAATCTTAAATATAAAAAGAAAGCGACAAAAGGAAATCAATGATTAGAAGTAGGAAAGAGTATTTCTGGGTTCCAATGAATACTCCGTGTACCTAGCTAGTTCAGCCAATGAAAACTCTGTGCATGCTTTGAAGCAGCGATCACCAACTGGTGGTCCATGGACCACTGGTGGTCTGAGAAATTTTTTTGGGGATCCGCAGAAAAATTATTTGCAGTTTTATATTGCACTAAATCAGGGGTCCTCAAAGTACAGCCACTGGGACGGGTACGTGCAATGAAGGTTTGTGTTGTTGCAGAGAGTCTCCCCCCTTTGGGATCTTTTTCTGCGGGTCAGAGGGGGGCAGAAATCCCAACTTGGGGTCTGCTTCAGCCTCCTGGTGGGGGGCTTTGGGTGAAGGCTAGAGGGAAGAGCCGCTGGTGGTGAAGAGCCGGAGGGGCTCGTTCCAATGGGACTGCATCATGGCCTGGAACTGGCGGATCATCTCAGCCCGCTGAGCCTCCAGGCATCGGTCCCTGGCCTTGCACTCCCTCTGCTTGGAAAGCCTATGCTCCTAGTCCTCAGTGAGGTGCTTCTGCTGAGCCTCCTTCTTGGCCAGATCCAATTTGAACTGAGTTGTTTTGCCAACTCTTTCTCATGGGGGCTGCCTAGCTCCAAGTGCTTCAACAACCCGCTAGCAACCCGCGGCTCAGGAGCTGCATGTGGCTCTTTCCTCCCTCTGCTGCAGCTCCCTGACACTGGTTGGCTCCACAATGGATAGGACTTTCAGTTAAGACAGGTAGAGGAAAAAGGACGCCGCGCTAGGAGGAGAACTCTATGGTGGGGCAACTGGATTTCTGGTCAGCAGAGGAAAAAGGATGCCGTGCTAGGAGGAGACTCTACGGTGGGCAACCGGACTTCTGGTCAGCAGAGGAAAAAGGACGCCACACTAGGAGGAGACTCTATGGTGGGGCAACCGGACTTCTGGTCAGCAGAGGAAAAAGGACGCCGCGCTAGGAGAAGACTCTATGGTGGGGCAACCAGACTTCTGATCAGCAGAGGAAAAAGGACGCCACGCTAGGAGGAGACTCTATGGTGGGGCAACCGGACTTCTGGTCAGCAGAGGAAAAAGGACGCCACACTAGGAGGAGACTCTATGGTGGGGCAACCGGACTTCTGGTCAGCAGAGGAAAAAGGACGCCGCGCTAGGAGAAGACTCTATGGTGGGGCAACCAGACTTCTGATCAGCAGAGGAAAAAGGACGCCACGCTAGGAGGAGACTCTATGGTGGGGCAACCAGACTTCTGATCAGCAGAGGAAAAAGGACGCCGCGCTAGGAGGAGACTCTATGGTGGGGGGTCAGCTCCACAATTGTAAGGGGGGCTTCCTGTTAGGACCTTTGTGGCTCTTTGAATGTTTAAGGTTGCCGACCCCTGTGCTAAAAGGATGCCAATGATCAACTGTCTGCAAGGAGTATCAATCCTTCCCTTCCCCACCATCCTGTCAGAGCTGATGAAGCTTCTTGGATGAGAAGCAAAACGTCTTCAAAAGAAAAGAAAAAAACCAAGAAAATCCAGTTGCTTTCTGGGCGCGGAAAAATCTCCTTTGAGACAATACTTTCTGCTGTGCACTAAAATTCAGAGGAGTGGGCTGCTGGTTAGGGTCCATGCCTTCCACAGCCCGCCCACCCCGTCTGCAGGATGCACACATCTCTTTCTAAGCCCATTTAAATGTCTTTCTCTCTCAAAAGCAGCGCAGGGCATCCGATGCCCCCAGGAAGCCTGCCAACCTGTTTTTATCTCTTCTTGGAAAGCCGGCTTGCGCACAGGTGTGAAGAATGCGTTGGATACGAGCACTAAATAGATGTGCTTTTGTTGTGAACCAAGGGTAAGGTTGCATATCATAAATAAAATGGAAGCAAAACAAACCTTCGGCTAAACAAAGAGACAACAGCTGATAAAACATACGTGAGTTAAAACAAATAATTGGGTGCCGACAGACACAAAAACACAAAATGAAACCCAAGCAAATTTTGTGCTGAAATCTCCGGCAGGGAGTTTAAGTAATTAATCAGCGGATTTCAACTCTGGAAGCTTTTACGAAGTATGGACTTCGATGGAAAAGATTACTAAGGTGGACTGCCCCTCTTGATGTAGATTCTACTCGTTTATTCTTCACTGCTATTATGTATCATTAAGGTAGACTGCCCCTAAAGATAGAGGTTCTGCCATTTATTCTTCATTGCAAGATCCAGTCTTCATTGCAAGGTATTATTAAGGTAGACTGCGCCTAAAGACTGAGGTTCTACGGTTTATTCTTCCTTGCAATTATGTACCATTAAGGTAGACTGCGCCTAAAGACAGAGGTTCTAAAGTTTATTCTTCATTGCAAGGGTCATTCTTCACTGCCACATATTGTTAAGGTAGACTGCCCCTGAAGACAGAGGTTTCACAGTTTATTCTTCATTGCAAGGGTCATTCTTCATTGCAATGTACAGGCATTATTAAGGTAAGGTCCCCTCACACATATGTGCTAGTCATTCCTGACTCTAGGGGGCGGTGCTCATTTTTGTTTCAAAGCCGAAGAGCCAGCACTGTCCGAAGACATCTCCGTGATCATGTGGCCGGCATGACTCAACTCCGAAGGCGCAGGGAACGCTTTTAGTTTCCCACCAAAGCTGGTCCCTATTTTTCTACTAGCATTTTTTACGTGCTTTCGAACTGCTAGGTTGGCAGAAGCTGGGACAAGCAACAGGAGCTCCCTCCGTTATGCGGCACTAGAGATTCGAACTGCCGAACTGCTGACCTTTCTGATCGACAAACTCAGCGTCTGAGCCACTGAGCTACCTCGTCAGGTAGACCGCCACTAACGAGAGAGGTTTCTACACCCGTGTAAAAAGTCTAGCAGCTGTTGGCAAGGCTGGTGCGTCGAACATTTCCCTCTAAACCCATCACGTGGCATGGCACAGCATGTATGTGTGAACCCATCAACCTGGATTTTTTGAGCTTTGGCCCTCAAAGCAAGTTTCCCTGCAGAAAGAGGCAATTTGGCAGCTTCCCCTGGCAGCCAGCTGAATCAGAGCCGGCTTTTCATCTCTTGGCAAGGTGGACCAGACGCTCACCTTCAAAGAACGGAAGCTGCTGAGATGTGAAGTCCCCCGGACATCAAAAGAGTCCTGAAATAGCTACCTGGAGGAGGGCCAGCCAGCCGAGCAGCATCCTGGGAGCACCTGATCCCA
The DNA here is from genome assembly GCF_051295495.1 of Thamnophis sirtalis. Lineage (NCBI taxonomy): Eukaryota > Metazoa > Chordata > Lepidosauria > Squamata > Natricidae > Thamnophis > Thamnophis sirtalis. Next base: position 38,247,414 of record NW_028261395.1, read on the forward strand.
TGCTTCCCTCCTTTCTCCTCCTCTCTTCCAATCTCCCAATTGTCAGACCTCGGTGGGGGGAGGGGGGACGTACTCTCCTGACTCCCTCTGATGGACAGGTCTGGTTTTATTGTCGTACGCCGAAAGCACGTGCGGGAGGGCGCATGCGCACGCTTGCCCACACCCATAATGCAATGTGTGCGCGACAACTCCTCACGCCTGTGTATGCGTGCACGACCCCCGTGCTCCCCCCACCCACCCGCCACGCAGAATTTTGGGCCTAGCAGGCCTCCCTGAAGCCTTCTGGAACAAAAAACAGGGCACAGGGGGGCGTGCTTAGCAATAGCAGTTAGACTTATATACCGCTTCATAGGGCTTTCAGCCCTCTCTAAGCGGTTTACGGAGTCAGCATATTGCCCCCAACAACAATCCGGGTCCTCATTTTACCCACCTTGGAAGGATGGAAGGCTGAGTCAACCTTGAGCCGGTGAGATTTGAACCGCCGAACTGCAGATAGCAGTCAGCTTAAGTGGCCTACAGTGCTGCACTCTACCCACTGCGCCACCTCGGCTGCACCCCCCGTGCTCCTCCCACCCTCCACATGTGCCCTTTGAACACACGCATGCATATCTCCAGCAGGCGCCCGAGCCCCCGTGCATGCGCAGCAGAGACCCAAAATCAGCTGGCTGGCGGGAGGTGCATGCGCAGGAGCTGAGCTGGGGCAACATCTTGTGTGCCCACAGAGAGGGCCCGGCGTGCCACCTGTGCCATAGATTCGCCATCACAGGACTAGGCAATCCTTTAGCCAAACAGGGGAGGGGGGAAGAGTCCCCTATAGTTGGTCCTCGCTTAGCGACAGGCTTGTACAGTGGCTATGCATAGTGAAAAAGTAACTTCACACGATCCACCCTCGCATCGAGGACCTTCTCAGAGGTGTAAAGCCAAGGAAAGATCGAAGGGAGAGCTTAAGCCACCTCGCGTTTTCACTTAACGACGCATCTCGAGATCCAATTCTAGTTGCTAAACGAGGACCATCTGTTAAGGCGGTTTCTAGAATATCCCCTTGCTGTCATTGGCAGCAGCTGCACTCCTTTTTTTACCCTTCCTGGGATGTGGGTTATGGCAACGAAATGCACAGGTACAGTATAGGTGGTACCTTGCTCAATAGTAGTAACTGTAAGAGGGATCCTCCCCTTGCCAGCTTTATAATGCATGGACTCTCTCCCTCCCTCTCTCTAACACACACACACACACACACACACACACACACACACACCGACGCCGAGAGAGACACAACTGAAATGTTCTTCTGAAGAAGTGAGGGTTGGGGAAATGGAGTGGTTTGCGTTTGGCGAAGGATGAGCAAAGAAAAGGACCATGCATAATTCATCCTTCGACCTTCAGCCAGGCACCGGAAAGAAATAACAACGGTTGTATTTTTAATCTATGCCCTCCGTCGCACCATCTCTCCTGGGCTTTCCCCAACGCCTGGTCCTAGGCCAAAGCAAGCAAGGAAAAGTTTTTTTTTTTTTTAAACACTCCAGGAAAGCCAGAAAATAATTGCGGTTTATGTCCGGCGAAGAGGAGGAGGAGAAGGAGGAGGAGGAGGAGGAGGAGGAGGAGGAGGGGGAGGGGGAGGAGGAGGAAAAGCAGAGAAAGAAGAGGAGCAAAAGGAAGAAGAGAAGGAGGGGAAGGAAGGAAGGAAGGAAAAAGAAAGGAAGGAAGGAAGGGTAAGAAGAGAAGAAAAGGAAAGAAGAGGAGCAAAAGGAAGAAGAGGAGGAGAAGGAAGGAAGGAAGGAAGGAGGAGGAAAAACAGAGAAAGAAGAGGAGCAAAAGGAAGAAGAGAAGGAGGGGAAGGAAGGAAGGAAAAAGAAAGGAAGGAAGGAAGGGTAAGAAGAGAAGAAAAGGAAAGAAGAGGAGCAAAAGGAAGAAGAGGAGGAGAAGGAAGGAAGGAAGGAAGGGGAGGAGGAGGAGGAGGAAGAAGAGGGAGGAGGAGGAGGAGGCAGCAGCTTGTCCCTACCGGAAGATACGAGAGAGAGAGAGAGAGAAGTCCTTCTGCCTTCTCTTGTGTGGCACCAGATGGACAGATAGACGCTTCAGGGCATAGAACAGAGGATAAGGCATTTTGGCGTTTCTCAGCTGGACAGAATCAAGACAGAGAAGTTGCATCAAGCAAAAACGTTCTCTTTTTTAAAAACCAAAAATGCAGAGGAGCCCTTTTGAGGATTGTTTAGACCCCATGCTCGTATGATTATTTCCTGGGGAAGATTCAGGGGTGTGTTTCCCTCCACCCCCCAAAAAAAAATCCCCAAAGAGGTTGATTTAAATCAAGATTGCCCACATGCTTTGGTCCTGGGCTTTTCCCCCATGCAACTGAAAAATAATCAACGACAGATAATCCCCAGAATTACACCCAGGCATTTAATCGCTTTTATAAACATGTTTTATAAACAAAGACGCTGAGCTTGTCGATCAGAAAAGTCCGCAGTTCAGTGGTTCGAATCCCAAGCGCTGCATAAAGGAGGGAGCTCCCGTGACTTGTCCCAGCTTCTGCCAACTTAGCAGTTCGAAAGCACGTAAAAAAATACAAGTAGAAAAATAGGGACCGCCTTGGGTGGGAAGGTCACAGCGTCCCGTGCAACTTTGGTGTTGAGTCATGCCGGCCACATGACCACGGAGACGTCTTCGGATAGCGCTGGCTCTTTGGCTTTGAAACGGAGATGAGCACCGCCCCCTAGAGTCGGGAACGACTAGCACATATGTGCAAGGGGAACCTTGACCTTTATAAACCTATTTCCTGCCTTCCACAGAGTTTAAATCTAGTAAATTCCTCCCTGGGTGCAGCTGCCTGGGACAGGGAGAGCAAGGAAATATTCCAGAAACCGCCTAAAAGCAACCAGAATTGGGACTCGCCACTCTGGCCATTAAGTGGAAGTGTGAGGTTGCTTAAGCCCTTCCTTGGTTATACAGACCTGAGGAGGACCTCAATGCGAAGATAGGTCAAGTTACTTTTTCAACACAGCCATAATTCTGAACAGCCACTGTACAAGTCTTGTCGCTAAATGATATCATGCCCCCGTCGGAGTCTGAATCTGCGGGGGACGATGAGCTGGAACAAGAGCCGACAGAGATTGAGAGGCCGGCTCCGTTGGCCTTGCAGGAAACTGGGGAAGGGCAGAGTCAGTCCGGGAAGGGTTTTTCAGGATTTAGAAAGGAGAACAGGCAGAGATCAGGCAAAGAGCAAGGACCACCTGCTCCTGATCCTAGAGCACGGAGAGAAGAGAGAAGGCGAGAACGACGCACAGACCGAGCTGGCTACAAGGGAGGAGAGTGCCCTGCTCCCCCTTCACAAGGCACACCTGGGGACTGAGATGTAAGGAGGTGCCGGTGGGAGGGGCATTTGTTGGGAACAAGCCTTGAATCTGTGGAGCCTCGTGTGCACTTGCCGACGCCCTGGTTACTGTTTGGCTAATCCTGGCTTACTGCACTCCTGGCAGCCAAAGGCTGCTGAAGGTGGGCGCGTGAGCTTTGTTCCAGGACTTGTAGGAAACATGGGGAAGTCTGGGGGCAAAGTTGGAGCAATAAAGGGGAGTTAGACCTGTTCTCTGGCTAAGTTGCTTTTGTGCCACTCCCAGGGGTCATCACAAAACGAGGACTACCTGCGAATGATCGGGGCAGTTGAAAAGCAGACCGACGTTGGCCTCAATTGCACCCCTCCCAACTTACATTTGGAGTTTATAGGCTCAGCAATGGTAGTTTGAGTAGGGTGTGCAATGAGCTGCCTCACCCTCTCACACTGCTGCGTCCGTCTCTCTCTCTCTGCCTCTCTCTTTTCCTGCCTCCTGAAGGCTCTGCTTCCTTAATGCTTCTCGTAAACTCGGGGTCCCTTTGCAAACAATACAATAGCAGAGTTGGAAGGGGCCATAGAGGTCTTCTAGTCCAACCCCCTGCCTAGGCAGGAAACCCTCCACCCCTTCAGACAAATGGCTATTCAACATCTTCTTAAAGACTTCCAGTGATGGAGCATTTACAAACTCTGGAAGCCAATTTTCCCCCTGATTAATTGTTCTCACTGTCAGGAAATTCCTCCTCCGTTCTAAGTTGCTTCTCTCCTTGATTAGTTTCGGAGCAAAACACAGGGTCACTACTTCACTTAAATCATTCCAGCATTGTAACACACATAGGCACACATGTCTCCATTCTATACAACAGGGGTCCCCAAACTTTCGGGCCTCAGGGACCACTAAATTCATAATTTTAAATCCTGCAGACCACTAAGAGGATCTGCCTAATGACTGGCTGGGTGGGCGTGGCTAGGTGGCCATGTGACTGGGTGGGTGTGGCCAACTTGATGTCACTCATGGCGAGGGGTGCCTCGCTGGCCTCTATTCACCCCTCCCAGCCACTCCTCACCTGCCTGCCCAGGCTCCTTAGGGCCACAACAGGAAGCTAAGCAACCACCAGGAGAAAGAGTTGGCAAAACAGCTCTGTTCAAATTGGATCTGACTGAGAAGCAGCAGAAGCACCTCACTGAGGACTAGGAGCATAAGCTTTCCAAGCAGAGCCTGCAGGAGTGCAAGGCCAGGTTACCGGCGCCTGGAGGCTCAGCAGGCTGAGATGGTCAGCCAGTTCCAGGCCATGATGAACTCCCACTGGAACGAGGCCCTCCGGCTCTTCGCCACCAGCGGCTCTTCCCTCCAGCCTTCGCCCAAAGCCCCACACCAGGAGGCTGAAGCAGACCCCAAGTCGGAATTTCTGCCCCCCCTCCGACCTGCACAAAAAGACCCCGAAGGGGGAGACTCTCTGCAGCAACACAAGCGTTCATTGCACGTATCCATCCCAGGGGCCGTAGTTTGAGGACCCCTGATTTAGTGCAATATAAAAAATCCAAATAATTTTTTTGCAGACCCTCCAAATTTTCTCACGGACCACCAGTTGGTGACCGCTGGTTTGCATAGAGCAATTTTTGTGGGATGCCAAGCAAATTGGGCACGGCCTACTTATCAACTGACGGTTCGATAAGCAAAGGAAATTTTGCTCCCAATTTGCAGTCGCAAAAAGAGGACTAGCTGTCCGGATCCGTTAAAACAAAGGGGCAACGGAGTTCGCCCGTGCTCATTTCCGAGTAAAGATTTGCTGCCAGCCCTCCGATGGAAAGGAAAAGCTGAGTGTGGAGAATTGATTATTGGATTCTCTCTGTGACAGAAGACAGTGAACCAAATCTCGGCGACAAAGAATGTGCCACTTAGCCGAGATGACGGATGGCGGAGACCCTGATTTGACACCAATTTATCTCCCCTTATTAGCTTTTAGTCCACTGAAGCCCCCCCCTGCTCTTCCTATGAAGTTCCGGCCGAGTCCCCGGAGCCTCGGGTGCGTGGCCTCCCAGCCGGCCCCCTCCACAACGCCCTCTGCAAACCTCCATCAGGGACTCTGACCTCAATTTGAGGACAGAGAGATTCGTTGGCCCGAATCTGCCCCTTTTCAACTCCATTCCTCCCGCGCTCCTGCCACTCGGACTAATTTGCCTCCGGACTCGGTCGATGGAGCACAGCGGGCCGAGGGTGCGGGAGAACCCTCCCAGGGGTCGGGGGTTCATCCCTCTGCATTTTTCCCCTTGCCGTTCTCTTTTTCTTACACAGTCTTTCACTTGCAAATGCCTGGAGCTCGGAAATTATAAGGCCTTGGTAAGGCCACACTTGGAATACGGCATTCAGTTTTGGTCACCACGATGTAAGAAAGAGGTGGAGACTCTAGAAAGAGTGCAGAGAAGAGCAACAAAGAGGATTAGGAGACTGGAAGCTAAAACATATGAAGAACGGTTGCAGGAACTGGGTTTGTCCAGTTGAATAAAAAGAAGGACTAGGGAAGACATGATAAGGGGATATTGGAAGAGATATTGGAAGGTGAGTCTTCCAATATCTCAGGGATTGCCATAAAGAAGAGGGAGTCAAGCTATACTCCAAAGCACCTGAGGGCAGGACAAGAAGCAATGGGTGGAAACTATTCAAGGACAGAAGCAACTTAGAACAAAGGAGAAATTTCCTGACAGTGAGAACAATTAATCAGTGGAACAGAAGTTGCCTCTAGAAGTTGTGAATGCCCCAACACTGGAAGTCTTTGATGTTGGATAGTCATTTGTCTGAAATGGTTTAGGGTTTCCTGCCTAGGCAAGGGGTTGGACTAGAAGACCTCCAAAGTCCCTTCCAACTGTCATTCTATTCTATTCTATTCTATTCCATTCCATTCCATTCCATTCTATTCTTCCACTGTATGTCATGACAGTTGTAAGCCGAGGGACACCACTTGACCAACTCAATTTTATGACATTTATTTTTGTAGTGGTGGTTAAGCAATGATCATGTTTTTTCAGTGAACTCATTGTCCACAAGTCTTTTTTTTTTACCAGACACACAAAAAGGGGGCGCAAATCAGTGTCACATTGTATAGAATAGAATAGAATAGAATAGGGAATAGGAATAGACTAGAAAACAGAAAAGAATAAAATAGAAAAGAAAAGAATGGAACTGAATAGAAAAGTATAGAAAGGGAATAGAAGAGAAAATTAAGAATTAGGAATAGAATAGAACAGAAGAATGGAATGGAATAGAATAGAATAGAACAGAACAGAATAAGGAATAGTAATAGACTAGAAAATAGAAAAGAATAAAATAGAAAAGAATAGAAATAAGGAATAGAAGAGAGAATTAAGAATTAGGAATAGAATAGAATAGAAGAATGGAATGGAATAGAATAGAGAATATGGAATGGAATGGAAGAGGAGAATAAAGAGTGGAATGGAGTGGAATGGAATGGAATAGCATAGGGAATAGAATAAGATATGATAGGAATAGAGCTGGATGGGACCTTGGAGTCCAGCTCCCTGTTCAAGCAAGAGAACCTATACCATCACAGGTAAGTGAGGTTATATGTAGGTTGGTTACTGACACCCAAAATACATTCACATGACTGAGGGGCAGGATTGGCACTCAAAACTCCAAATCTAGGTCATAAGTAGCTTTTTTTCAGGGTGGGGGGTCTGTTATACTTTTGGTCACTAAATGTCTGTTCATTTTGGGGAGGGGAGGGCTTATTTTGGGGGTTGGGCTTATTTTAGCGCATGTGCTTGAAAGCCCAATTGGGCTTATTATCCAGAGAGGTCTTATTTACGGGGGAACAGACTTGATTTCTTTCCCCCAGTGATGGAACCTAGCTGAGTTTCCCAACGCAAGAGTTCCTTGAGGAAACCCCTGGCCAGATGCTTTTCTTGCATTGCCCTTCATTTCTCCCTTCTGCATCCTGGTTTGTTGGAAAAGAGGCTGGCTGCCTTTCATCCATCATCCCCTCGGCAGCTCACTCAGGCTCTGTTTTTCCCGAGCCGAACAATACCGCAGACACAAAAATCGTTGCATTGCTGGTGACGGATGGCGTGAATGATTAATTTCCCGTGCCAAGGGCCAGAGAAAGCACAAATCTGGACATCACCCAGCTGGACACTGGGGGGGGGCTCCCTCTTTCCATGCACCCCTGCTGAACCCCCAATTCCCAGGGCGAAGGGTCGACCCCAAAGCCCCTGATCGCCGCGAGAGCAGCCAGGATGGGTGGATGGATGATTTGGACAGGGAATGATGGTGCCACGAGGTTTTGGCACAGCCCACCTTATTAAACCGAAAGCATAAAAGGTGACAAGCCATCATCTTCATTAGCCAGCTGGAAAGATGTTGATTTGACCCTGAGACCATCACGATTGCGGGCGCTTGAAAGCAATGTTTGGGGCAGGACGAGATCTAAACCTAGGTAGGGATTTCTGCTTGAAGAAAAAAATAAATAAATCACAAGATTGATTTCGAGCAAAAAGAAGAGATTTAGAGGGGGATTTTTTTAAAAAAAAACATGCTTCAAAAATTAAACCCTTGACCTACCGCTGTCCCAAAATAACTACAGCTAGTCCTCGACTTATGACCAGAATTGAGCCCAAAATTTCTGTTGCTAAGTGAGATGATTGTTAGGTGAATTTTGCTCCATTTTACAACCTTTCTCGTGACTGTTGCTAAGCAAATCATTGCCGTTGTTAAGGGAGTGACACCGTTGTTAAGTGAAGCGGACATCCCCACAGATTCTAACAAGAGTCGGAAGGGGCCTTAAAGGTCATCTAGTCCAACCTCCCCCCCCCTGCCCAAGCAGGAAAGACCCTACATCTGCCTCTACCTAGGATTGAACTCACAACCTCCCGATTGTGAGGCGAGAGCTCCATCTCTAGGCCACATCAGGCCACTTGGCTTGTCGGAAGGTCTCCAAAAAGGGATTATGTGACCCTGGGCCACTGCGGCCGTCGTAAAAATGAGCCCATAACCAAGCTTTTGAATTTTGAACACCTGACCATGAGGGAATGCTGCAACGGTTGTTAAGTGTGAAAAATGGTCGTAAGTCACTGTTGGGGGGTACCTGTACCTAGTTAAGAAAACTACATTGACCCTTGCTTTCCCAGAGATCGTAAAATGAAGTTTTAAAAAGGAAATAGGAATCAGGATGGGATTTATCTTGGGCACAAGGCTTCAATCCCTTAAGGGCCAAATTGCTCCCTGGCTAATAAATGAAGGCCAGGGTCAAAGTTATCTTTTCCCCAAGGCTTAGTTAAAGGTAAAGGTTCCCCTCATTTTTATGTGCTAGTTGTTCCCGATTCTAGGGGGTGCTGCTCATCTTGGTTTCAAAGCCGAAGAGCCAGCGCTGTCCGAAGACGTCTCCGTGGTCATGTGGCCAGCATGACTCAACGCCAAAGGCGCAGGGAACGCTGTTGTCTTCCCACCAAAGGTGGTTCCTATTTTTCTACTTGCATTTTTACCTGCTTTCAAACTGCTAAATCGGCAGAAGCTGGGACAAGTCACGGGAGCTCATTCCATTATGCAGCGCTAGGGATTCAAACCACCCAATTGCTGACTATTTTGATTGACAAGCTCAGCGTCTTAGCCTCTGAGCCACCGCGTCCCTTAAGGTTTAGTTACTTGTTCAGTCCCCCCTCCTTCGCTCGTTAAGTTTGACAGGCAGACAAACTTAAAAGGAACTAACTTTATCAGTCCTCAGCTCAAACTAGCTGCGAGCCCACAATAAACCTAAATAAAGTCTCTGCCTGAAGTTAACAGAATGCAAAACAAATCTCTCTTACGGCAAAACCAGGTGTACAAAAAGAAAGCAAAGCACTTCTCCAAGTGTCTCTTCGAATCAGGGTTACAGAAAGCCAATCACTTCTCCAAGTGTCTCTCACAAATAAACCATGACCGAGGATCAATGAACGTGGAATGAACGTTGACTCCTGCAACCAGGGCATGGCACCTCCGTCCTTTTATCACCAGAAGACGCCACTAACGAGCCCCAGCGGCATTGTTAATCTTGCATCTTGAAAAGACTCACAGGAGACTTCTGCTGAGTCACAACAGTTACTAATCCCTTTTTCTCGGTATTAATCGCGATGAATGAGATTGTGCCAATCTAGGTTGCGAATGTTTGCCGATGGGGTAATAGCCGGTTCATGCCAAGATGATGTCAATCATTTGGGTTGTTTTTAACGCTTCGTTTCCTTGTCGATCAAAAAGATTGGTAGTGCGGTGGTTCAAATCCCTAGGGCCATGTAATGGAGTGAGCTCCCGTGACTTGTCCCAGCTTCTGCCAACCTAGCAGTTTGAAAGCATGTAAAAATGCTAGTAGAAAATTGGGAAATACCTTTGATGGGAAGGGAACAGTGTTCCGTGTGCCTTCGGCATTGAGTCATGCCGGCCACATGACCACGGAGACGTCCTCAGACAGTGCTGGCTCTTCGGCTTTGAAACAGAGATGAGCACCGTCCCCTAGAGTCAGGAACGAGTAGCACACATGTTCAATGAGAACCTTTGTCTTTACCTTTCTCGTTGGGAGCGGGGTAGAATAGGGCAGCATCGAAAGATCCTGAATAAAATAGAAATAAATCAATAATTCTTAAGGCTTGGTCTTTTTCATCATCTCTCTTGCCAGGGAGAGAAAGGGGCATCCGGTTGAAGACAGCCTCCGTGCCAAAGCTTACGGTTATCAGACTAGAAGGCTGGGTTCACACGACTTACTAAAACATTAACCCCCCACCCCACAAAAATGGACATTAAATGTGGGTTATTGAAGCTGTGCAGTCTATTTTGCTGACTTCGGAGATAAGAGGGGAGGCGAAGATGAGCACAGAGGCAATTAACCTGTGTTTGTTTTCTCTTCTATGGAGTGTTGTTGTTTTTTTGTTCCAGCAAAAGACAAGCTTATTATGGCTTCTTATGAAGAAACACAACTCCGGGTCCTCCATCGCTAGAGAGAGATGGTGCTGCTCCCATCCTCTGCCCCCCCCCCAAACTAGCCCGAGGTGTCAGCTTCTGCTTTGCTGCTGCTTCGGCTGCCATTGAAACGGGGAGGGGGGCGGCGGCATGGTATTTGGGAAGGGAATCGTTATGTGCTGGAGGAAGATTCTAGATGCTGGCCTGACCATCTCATTGCGCATGTGGAGGAAGGGAGTTTCCCGCCAAGGTTAGCTGTCCAGCATTCCATCCTGGTGATGTCTTTTGAAGTTATCTCCCACCTGACAGTTGGGTGAATTATAATTGGACTATGGACTGGGGTGCCAAGGGGAGGGGATTGAATTATACATGATATTGAATTGAGTTGAGTTTATTAGTCTTGTATGCCGCCCACTCCCGGAGGAATCCGGGTGGCTTACAATAAAAAGGGGGAAGGGGATAAATAAGACAAACAACAATTTAAAATACAACAACATTCATAGTTACCGTGGGGCTGGATACTTCAACAGCCCCCCCGGCCTGCCGGAGCAGCCAGGACTTAGTGGTATTCTTTGCTGTTGTGCCTAATTAACCAGATTCAGCTTAGCTTCGCTACTTTTCATTTGTAATTAGTAAAAGTACACTTAATTTCAAACAAATGGACTTGAGTGGTTTCTTTCCTGATTATTAAATGAAGTCGCACCTGACAATAAGCTGAATCTCACCTCGCACCCAACCCGGAGTGAACAACTATCGAGGGGGGGGGGGCCCTCATAGAAAGAAAAGAAAATGTCTTTGCATGAAAGCGACCAGGAGGAAGACATGGGGGCAACGGCAGCACCATCTCTAATCAGAGGTGACCCGTTCTCTTTCCTCGCCTGAAGGAAGCCGCTCGAGAAGGCAAGAAAACTTTGGAAGGATAGGAAAGCTGAATGTTAGGTCAGAGGAAAGAATGAACAGGCAAAAGAAACCCAAAACCCCAACCTTATTTCTGAGCAAATCTAGACTAAGAAGCAGAGACATCATCCTGTCAATAAAAGGGCGTCTAGTCAAGGCGATGGTTTTCCCAGTTGCAATGGATGGCTGTGAAAGTTGGACCATAAGGAAGGCTGAGTGCCAAAGAATGGAGGCCTTTGAACTCTGGTGCTGGAGAAGAAGACTCCTGCATTGAGTCCCTTGGACTGCAAGGCCATCCAACCAGTCAGTCCTAGAGGAGATCAACCCTGACTGCTCTCTAGAAGGCCAGATCCTGAAGAGGAAACCCAAGTCCTTTGGCCACCTAATGAGAAGGAAGAAGGACTCCCTGGAGAAGAGCCTCATGCTGGGAACGATGGAGGGCAAACGAAGAAGGGGAAGGCAGAAAAGGAGGTGGATGGATGGAGTCACCGAAGCAGCAGGCGTGAGCTTCAATGGACTCCAGAGGATTGTAGAGGACAGGAAGGCCTGGAGGAACGTTGTCCATGGGGTCGGACACAACTTTGCAACTAACAACAAAAATTTCTGAGCGCCGTTTGGCAACTCAAAACAATTTCCGGAAAACAGTGGTTTCTGTAGGTTTTAAGAAATGTTCGCTGGAGGGCTGCAACATATATAGAGGAAGCTACTTTCGGCCGCAACCAATGTTTCATTTCCATCGTATTTTGAAATCCATCCACTGGTGGGGTTTTGTTGCAAAGAAAAGGTGGCAAGAACCTAGGTTTAGTGAATGGGTTTAGACAGCCTAAGAGACTAGTCTCTCCCCCCCCCCCCCCAGTCAATTTCTTGTAAATGCTTCTCATCAACAGCACATCCTATTCTCAGGATGTTTATTATTATTATTATGTTAAATATGTGGTTAATTTTTGGTAAGATTCACAGCCCTTGGGGCTGGTTGGTAGCTCAACAGCTTGAATCCTAACCAAGGACCTAGGAACTGTTAAGGTAACGTCGGAGGATATAAGCTGTTCCAAGTAGGGTGGTTTTTTTGTAGAATCAGAATGTTCAAGTCTGATAAATTTAAATTTTCCAAATAGCAAGGTAGCCCTTTAGGTATTGCTCCAAGGGCTCCAATTACAATCGGGACAACACACAATTTCTTTTTCCACGGTCGCTCAACTTCAATTTGCAAGTCCCTGTATTTTGTGATTTTTTCTTGCTGTTTATCTTCAATTCGTGCATCTCCAGGTATTGCAATGTCAATGAACCATACTTTTTTCTTCTGAACTATTTGTTATGTCAGGTGTGTTGTGGGCCAAGTGCCTGTCAGTCTGGATTCTGAAGTCCCACAAGATGATGATGATGATGAATATTATTATTATTATTGCGTAATTAATCTTTGGTGAGATTCACAGCCTTTAGGGCTGGTTGGTAGCTCAACAGCTCGAGTCCTAACCAAGGACCTAGGAACTGTTAAGGTAACGTCGGAGGATATAAGCTGTTCCAAGTAGGGTGGTTTTTTGTAGAATCAAAATGTTCAAGTCTGATAAATTTAACATTTCCAAATAGCGAGGTAGCCCTTTAGGTATTGCTCCAAGGGCTCCAATTACAATTGGGACAACACACGGCCTCTTTTTCCACAGTCGCTCAACTTCAATTTGCAAGTCCCGGTATTTTATGATTTTTTCTTGCTGTTTATATATATATTATTACATGAAACTCAGTCAACTGAACATTTAAAAATGCATCAAAAATACCATTGACTGGCACTGATGGTTGACACGGGTTGTTGCCAGCATCCTAGATATCAACCAAATACCTTCTTAAGATGTACGATGTTCTGGGTTCCACCACAAAACCGCGCCCGACTAAACCGCGTCGCTGACGTCATCAACAGGGCGACAACAGCGCGGCGACAGGAGCACGCTGTAAACCCTAAACCTAAAATTAACCCCTAAACCTAATCCTAACCCCCCTAAACCTAATCCTAAACCTAACCCTAAACCTAACCCTTAACCTAACCCTAAACCTAACCCTTAACCTAAGCCTAAACCTAATCCTAACCCTTAACCTAACCCTAACCCTTAACCTAACCCTAAACCTAACCCTAAACCTAACCCTAACCCTAAAGCTAACCCTAAACCTAACCCTTACCTTAAGTTGAATCGGCTTGCTTTCAAAGCGCTATTTAAAGCGCCCTTCTTTCTCCGCGCTGGCTGTTGTCGCCCTGTTGATGACGTCAGCGACGCGGTTTAATCGGGCGCGGCTTAGTCGAGCGCGGTTTTGACGGGTCACGGATGTTCTGAGTAGCACAGTTTTTTGCACTTCTGCTGGTGCTACTGCAGGAAGCTGCAGTTTCTTGATGTATTTTGTAAAATTCTTGGACATGGTACCAAGTGCCCCAATGACAATGCGCATCACTGTTACATGCTTCATCTTTTTTTATTTATTTTATTTAACTATTTATTATCATCATCATTATTATTGGTCTTAGCATTGCCTGGTGGTCACCCATCCAAGCAGAGCAGAGCTGCTGCCCCCCCCGGAACGAGGACAGACCCAGTGTCAGCCTTCAGGCTGCCATCCAGGGGGAACCTGTCCATCACCATGCCCGCTCGGCCATGATTACATGCCACTGACGCTGCCACGTTGATGCTGCCTCTCTGATGGCGATTGAGCCTGTAGCTGCATGTGGCTCTTCTACTCGGGTGCAACTGCCTACTCTGATGTAACTCTTTTGCTCCAATGCGGCTAAAAAGGAAAGAGGCTATGAAGACACTAAGTGGGGGTGTGGCTGAGGGTGTGGGTCATGGCGATTGGTGATGGTGGATGGGTGTCATCTGGGTGAAGTTGTGGGTGGAGCCGGGTGGGGTAATAGTGTGTGTGTGTGTGTGTGTGTGTGTGTGTGTGTGTGTGTGTGTGTGTATGTATGTATGTATGTATATATATATATATATATATATATATATATATATATATATATATATATATATATATATATATATATATATATATATATATATATATATATATATATTTATGCTGATAAATAAATAAAGGGAGACTAGTATAGATCTATTTCAAGCTATTTAGCTCTCATCAGCTAGCCATACCCTTGCTGGGAATCGAACCTGTGCTCTGTTGCCTCCCAGACAGGGAGTTAACCATTTGAGCTACAGAGAACGACTCCTTTATCAGCCAGCCAGGGTGGGAGGTATATACTTAAAGTCACAACCCCTGGTATGCCCAAGTATGGGAGGAAGGTCACACTTCCACTCTCTGTCATTAGGCTCGTCACAAGAGACCATCCAGACAGAAACCCAATATATTTTACTGTTGCCTTTTTGTTACATTTGTTATATTTATGCTGATAAATAAATAAAGGGAGACTAGTATAGATCTATTTCAAGCTATTTAGCTCTCATCAGCTCAAAATTGGGTATGGCTAGCTGATGAGAGCTAAATAGCTTGAAATAGATCTATACTAGTCTCCCTTTATTTATTTATCAGCATAAATATAACTTATATATATATATATATATATATATATATATATATATATATATATATATATATATATATATATATATATATATATATATATATACATACATACATACATACATACATACATACATACATACATACACACACACACACACACACACACACACATATACATATATATATACATACATACATACACACACATATACATACACACACATATACATATATACATATATACATATATACATATATATATATGGGTGATGGTGGTAACTTGGTTAGAACTGACTTGGATTTGATTACCTTTGTATCATTGTCATTCAGTGCTGGTTATCATGTAGTTTCTTGTGACCTGACAAAAGCGCGCCAACAAAACGTCACTAAAACCGCGACGTCATCAACGCGGCGACAACGCGGCGACAGAAGGGCGATTTACAACAGCGCATCGACAGAAGAGCGATTTAAGTTAATGTAAGGGTTAGGTTTAGGGTTAGGTTTAGGTTCACAGTGCGCTTCTGTCGCCGCGCTGTTGTCGCCGCGATTTAGCGCTCATTCGTCGGAGCGCTTTAGAACTCGCGGTTTTGTCACCGCGGTTTAGTCGGGCGCGTTTTTGTCGGTTGCCCTTTTGTCGGTGAACCGTAGTTTCTTAGATAGAGATAAAAGTTTTCCACCAAACAAACTGAATCTCTGTTTGTATGCAACGTGAACGCCGGAACGTAACACCCACACCACCACAAACAAGGCAACAAGGCCAGAGATAACATCATACCACCATGCCCTTTGGGCTTGGCCTCAAAGGAGTCCTTTTGTCAGAAACCTGAGGACTAGCATCTTGGCTGGTGGTCCAGGCTCAATTCTCAGCACCTAAGAGCCGGTGCTTCCCGAAATCCAGGAGAACCAAGCTCGCAGGCAGGCAAGGAACGGACTGTCTCAACAGCCAGTTTTTAAAACATTTCAGAAGCGACCATCGGCAAAATAACACAACCGAAAAGCTGCAGGCAACGCACAGGTTGTACGGTTGGTTTCTGAAGACGGTGGAACTGTTGCCTCCCTGCACTCCGTCGCTTTCATTTTTCCTCATTACTTGGTGGGGGGTGGGGGGAAGGGGGGGCGAGAAAGGAGACAGGCTGCAAAGTTATTGATCCTCAAGGGTTAAAAATGGAACCTCCACAAGCAGAGGCAGTTGATCTGCAAAGTTCTAGGGTCCTGATGGCAAATAAAGGGGATTGGGCGGCATATAAATATATTTAATAATAAATAAAATAAATATATTTAATAAATAAACAAACCTATGGCGCCCACTTTCCCTTCTCTTTCTCCGTGAGAACAATGAATCAGTGGAACAACTGGCCTCCAGAAGCTGTGAATGTTCCAACACTGGAAGTTTTTAAGAGGAGATTGGACATCCATCTGTCTGAAGTGGTGGAGGGTTTCCTGCCTGAGCAGGGGGTTGGACTAGAAGACCTCCAAGGTCCCTTCCAACTCGGTTACTCTATTCCATTCTATTCTTCCTCTTTCTTTCTTTCTTTTTCTTTCTTTCATCTCTTTCTTCCTTTCTAGCTTTCTCTATTCCTTTCCTTCTCTATCTTTCTCCTTCTCTATATCTTTTATCTCTTTCTATCTCCGGCTCCCTTTCTCTATCTCTTTCTGTATTCCTTTCATTCTCTCTCTTTCAGGCCTGGAAAATGGCCCAAAAAAGCCCCCCCCCCCCCCCAAAAAAACAGGTATGTGTACATTGGCCAGCCTCGGGTTTCGGGTGCGTGCAAAGACTAGCTTCCCGCTATGCATGAACATGCCGGAAACCCGAAGACCAGCTGACCCTAACCTTAACCCTAACCCTAACCCAGCACGCGCATTGGAGTGTGGGCACTTGGTGCCGAAAAGATTCCCCATCCCTGTTCTAGGGTAAGAAAAGCCAACCGGGCTCTCTTTAAAGCCTGTTGAAAGCAGGGAGAAGCAGCCAGACGAAACACCTTTTCCGTTTTCCATGCGCACACCGGGGCTCCCGCCGCCGACTCCGTAAAGGCAGCGCGGCAGCCAAGGAGCTGAACGGCGTGATGCCTGCTTGCGTAATTGTATTGACACTTTAATGAATCTCCACGCATTGTATGCAAACCGTTATTGTCTCCTGCAAGATTTGATAATGGCCTGTGACTGATGTAAAATGCTCAGGGTTGAGAGACGGGGGGGGGGGGGAAGGCACGCAGCCCCTTCCTCATTCACCCTCCCTCCTCCTCTCTCTCCCCGTCAAGCCGAAGCAACCAGCCAAGAAATGGGTTGAGTGTGTTTGTGTGTGTGTGTGTGTGGGAGGGGGGGCAGTGGAGAGACAGCTTAATCTGGAGCAGACTTTTTAAGGGGGAAAAAAAAGAGATGCTACATGCATTTAATGTCTAATTAGGGGAGGGGGGGAGGGAAAAAAAATAAGCTGTGGAAATCATGTACATCTGGTAATAGTCCTTCTACCGAAGGCAGCGGCAACGGAGATGACCCTATTTCAAGGTTGAGTTGCTAAGAATATAATTGAAAGCCGAAAATGAAATGAAATTGGGAGTCTATCAAAGCATCGGATCCGGGCTGAATGGAGCTGGGGAATAGTACTGCGCGCGATTCTATCCCGGCGCTCTCCCCATTACGGGCTCCCAATTCGGTTGGAATATAATGCATCAGCCGTTCTGATTTTCCTTCCCAAAGTTCTGCAGTTTAGTGGTAATTGGTGGTGGTGGGGCACTTCCTGCAAGCTCAGGGTGGCCCAACTCAACCCTCCCCGGGGTGCACGTTTCCTTCATCGCAATGCCGTTCGATGGGAGGCCCGCTGGGCTGCGTCCCTGCTTGGGGATCAGGACTTTATTGATATAGTGTTCTAACCGAGGCTTCCCAAGAGCCTGAAGCCAACTCGTTGTCCCGACAAAAAAACCCTTTTATTAATTGACTGGTGAGTTCTGCTGAATCACATCCAGTGAAGTCTTTCGAGGGAGGATTTACAGTCACAGACCTCATCTGGCTTGGAGAGCTGCCAGGCAGATATCTGCAGATCTTGGCAAGGAGTCTCGGAACTAATGCAGCAAACTAATTGTCTCCCTTCCCTCCTCTTTTATGTCCTCTGGGAGGGGCCATTCATCGTCCACCTGTGGCTTTACTCCCAAGTTGACCCCTGTTCCTTAGCTGTTCCCTTCGTCTGGCAACTCTGTGCATGCACACGCTGGGAACAGGCTCCAACTGTTCTTCTGCCTCACTGATGTCTGACTCTGAAGGCAGCTGATAACTGGCATATGGCCCTGCCCCCCTCTCTGCCTCCGACACAGAGCCCTCATCAGAGCCTTCCCCAGACTTCAGGACCAGCCCAGGTTCCTCCCCAATCTCCTCACTGTCCGAATCTGCTGCCAGCTATGTTGGCGGGGAGCAACCGACAGGAGTCTCCATTACCTATTGATCGCTGCCATCCTCACGGTCCTGTCTGTGCATCTCACACAATATTTATGGTTCTGCTTCTCCGCTTCGGTTGTATTCTCCCTAAAAGCCGCTCCCTTCCTTTTCCTGGGGAGATCCTGCCTTGGGAAGCTTTGCAGAAAAAAACGTGAAAATAATAAAATAAAAGCAGAGATGTGCCTCAGATCTCGAAGAGCCCACAAACCCAGCGGAATTGATCTCTGTGTTCTCCCACATCTGGAGTGGTTGGCAGCAGGGTGCCCGCTAAGGGGCAGCAGCTGCATATTTTTTTAGTGTTGGCTTGAGAATTTTCCTGGCATCTCATAAGACGGGCCTGGTGAAGAGGAGCTAAAGAGCCTCTTGAGGCTGGTGAAGGAGGAGAGCTCAAAAGCTGGCTCGAAACTCAACATTAAGAAAACTTAAGATCATGACATCCGGCCCTCTCAACTCCTGGCAAATAGATGGGGAAGAAATGGAGGGAGTGATTTTATTTTCCTGGGCTCCAAGATCACCGCAGATGGGGGCTGCAGCCAAGAAATTAAAAGAGGCTTGCTCCTGGGGAGGAAAGCTATAGCAAATCTAGACAGCCTATTCAAAAGCAGAGGAATCACCCTGCCAACAAAAGTGCATCTAGTCAAGGCGATGGTTTTCCCAGTTGCAATGGATGGCTGTGAAAGTTGGACCATAAGGAAGGCTGAGCACCAAAGAATTCAGGCCCTTGAACTCTGGTGCTGGAGAAGAAGACTCCTGTGAGTCCCTTGGACTGCAAGGCCATCCAACCGGTCAGTCCTAGAGGAGATCAACCCTGACTGCTCTTTAGAAGGCCAGATCCTGAAGAGGAAACTCAAATGCTTTGGCCACCTCATGAGAAGGAAGAAGGACTCCCTGGAGAAGAGCCTCTTGCTGGGAAGGATGGAGGGCAAAAGAAGAAGGGGACAACAGAGAAGGAGGTGGCTGGATGGAGTCACCGAAGCAGCTGGCGTGAGCTTCAATGGACTCCAGAGGATGGTAGAGGACAGGAAGGCCTGGAGGAATGTGGTCCATGGGGTTGCGATGGGTCGGACACAACTTCACAACTAACAACAACAACAAATAAGACAGCCAACTTCAAGCCAAAGCCCAGTGGGAATAACCAAGACCAGAGCTTCTTGTTGAGCTGGACTAGGAAGGTTTTCCTACCATTTTATTTCTGCCCCCAATATATACAGATTTCATTTGTACAGTTTAATAATATACAGCACTTTTATATTAAGTGTGTGTGTGTCTGTCTCTATATATATTTGTAGGTAGGATATTCACACAGGGGGTAAACCAAACCCGTATGTCCCTGCCTGGGAAGGGAAAACACCCGGGGAGGATGGGTGGGGGGATTCATCTGCCCCCTCCAAAACCTGCAGGGAGTGTGCAGTTTTCCTATAAAACCTGGAAAAGTTCACGGAAAGAAAATTGGAAGTTTTTGCTGGGGTCAAGATCGGAGGTGCGAAAAAGAAGGGGTGTCAGCTTCAGAGTCGACAGCTGTCAAACAGCTCTGGGCGAGGACGAAATTTGGAGACGACGAAATCGGTAAAAAGCTGGTGGGCTCAGCAGGACCGCCAAACAAGAGGGGGTACCCCGACAGCCATAATGTCCCCCCCCTTCCCGGCGGTCCCCGTCGTCCACCATTCCATGCCGAAAACAGAAGACGGGAAAAGCAAAAACGACACCGCGCTATAAAATCAACGGGATTTGCCACAGGAGTAACGTGCTGTCGCTTTCGCTGCTCGACGGGGGGCGGCCGTTGGCGCCGAAGTTGCGGTAACCCCTTCCTCCCGAAATCACGGCCAGGGAAGAGATCTCCTTCCGGTGAGACTCCTTCGCGCACGTCCGGCTTCGCACCCAGATGTCCGGATCGTCCGCCATTTCGTAGATGGAGCCGTCTTCCTCGGTGTGTTCCAAAGAATTCCCGCCGGCTGGCGAAGGCGTGTCCCTCACGGAGAGCAACTGTCCGGGTAGGTGAGTCGTGGATCGGAGCCGGTACTGCAGAAGGATGCCCTTTTTACGGATTTCCCGGGTGGAGGAACTGTCCGCGGAGGACACATCGGAGGTGCGAGCTCCCGGGCTGGGGTGTGCGTCCTCCGCCAATGGCCCTCCGTCTCCATCTTCTTTGTCGCTCTTCAAGACCTCGGGAGCCAGAGTGCTGAAGGCCACCGCCAGGAAGTCCACAGGGCCGCAGTGGCCATTGAGCGAGACCATCCCCTTCCCTGGGCAATGAAGAGAAGGCTTTTGATTAAATGGAAAGGTTGCTAAAGATGAGCCACACTCTGAAGCAGAGCTGGATCCACAGCTGTGCAAGCCGAAGCCGGAGAGATTTGGGAAGGAAAGTCATTTCTCCAAAACACAGAGAAATTCGGTTGTATCTCTGAGCAGAAGCGCCGAGGAGTTATGCAGAAGAACAGGAGAAGAGAAGAAGGAAAAAGAGGAAGACAAAGAGAGAGGAAGAGAAAGAGAATGAAAGGAATATAGAAAGAGATAAAGAGAGAGAGATAGAAAGAGATAAAGTTATAGAGAAGGAGAAAGAGAAGGAAAGGAAGAGAGAGAGATAAAGGAGAAAGAGATATAGAGAAAAAAAGAAGACTAGAATGGAATAGAATAGAATAAAAGAGTTGGAAGGGACCTTGGAGGTCTTCTAGTCCAACCCCCTGCTTATAGGCAGGAAACCCTATAACATTTCAGACAAATGGCTATCCAACATCTTCTTAAAACGTCCATTGTTGGAGCATTCACAACTTCTGGAGACAAGCTGTTCCACTAATTAATTGTTATAACTGAGAAAGAGAAGGAAAGGAATAGAGAAAAATGAACAGAAAGAGATAAAGATATAGAGAAGGAGAAAGAGATATAGAAAGAAGAAAAGGAAGAGAAAGAGAGAGACAGATAAAGATATAGAGAAAGAAAAAGATTATAGATAGATAGATAGATAGATAGATAGATAGATAGATAGATAGATATAGATATAGATATATAGATATAGATATATATAGATATATAGATATACAGAGAGAGAGAGAGAGAGAGAGAGAAGGAAGGAGACAGAGAAGGAAAGGAATAAAGATAGAGATAGAAAGAGATAAAGATATAGAGAAGGAGAAAGAGAGAGAAAGAGAAGGAAAGGAATAGAGAAAGAGAGAGAAAGATATATAGAGAGAGAGAGAAGGAAGGAGACAGAGAAGGAAAGGGATGGAGAAAGATATATAGAGAGAGGGAAAAGGAAAGAGATAGAGGGACAGAGATGTAGATATAGAGAAAGAGAGAGGGAGAGAACTAAAGAGGAAGCGAAAGGAAGAAAGGAAGACGGGGAGAGAAACAATTGCAAAGCAAAAGAGACATTCCACCATCAGAATCCAGGATGCTCCAAATCGATTCTTCCGCGAGATCAAATCTGCGAGAATCTCTCGCCGCAAAAGAGAGCAAGTAAACTCGGGTGAGTCTTGCATGCCAAGCCAGGAAAGATTTAAAAAAACTGGATTACGGCAAGAGGCTTCAGTGTCCTTAGGACTCCCTCCCTGTGATCAAGGTGGCCTCTTCTGCCTTACCTGTGATTTTGGGGATCCCCTCCAGCCTGGGCACGGGCAACAGGACCAGAATGCCTTGGTCGGTGCCAATCCAGAGCAGGCCCTGGCATATGAGGAGGCTGGTGACTCGGACGTTCTTCTGCCCTGCAGAACGAAAAAAGGAACCGGCTGTTAAATGGAAGAGGGAAGCTTCTGCTTTGTCTGGGGTGGGGGTCAGCAATATTAAACACTCAGAGCCACCAAGATCCTAACTGGAAGCCCCCCCATTCAATTCTGGAGCCGACCGGAAGTCCGGTTCCTCCACCATAGAGTCTTCTCCTAGCGCGGCTTCCTTTTTCTTCCTAACTGAACCTGTCCTAACTGAAAGCCTTATCAACTGTAAAGCTGATCGGCGACAGGGAGCTGCAGCAGAGGGACAAAAGTGCCACATGCAGCTCCAGAGCCGCAGGCTGCCGATACTTAGTCTGCGGGGGTTCTCCACCATCTAAAGACCATCATCCTGAGCGGTGGGAATGGACTCCCTACCCTGGGAGCCACAGCTTCTCCTCCTGGCTTGCAAAAGGGAAAGAAACCAATTCCTTCCCCTTCTTCCTCCTCCGCCCTCTTGAAATAAATCATCCTGAGTTTGCAGAGTGTATAGGGAGTTCCTCAACTTACGACCATAATTGGAAGTTCCGTTGCTACGCATGAATTAAGAGAGTCACACCCAATGTTATGGTTTTTGCTACGGTCATTAAGCAAATCGCCTGAGTGGTGCGGTGGCCTAGAGGTTGGGGATCTGGCCTCACAACCAGGAGGTTGAGAGTTTGATCCTAGGTAGAGGCAGGTATTTCTCTCTCTGGGCACCATGGGAATATAGCTGCTGAACAAAACTCCACATTGGCAACAGGAAGGGCATCTGGCCAGTAAAAAAGTCTGCTCAATTCAGTTGGCCAGATTCCACCCCAAAAGGGATTATGGGGGTCATTAAAAGAAGACGATTAAGCAAATCACCCCGGTTGTTAAGTGAATCTGCTTGTCGGAATCTGGCTAGGTCACAACTGGCGATCACGTGACGCTGGCACATCGTCTTCGGCTTACAACTGTTCGCTTAGCGACAACAGCACTGGATTCATGACTGTTTTTCACACTTATGACGGTTGCAGCATTCCCCGGGGTCACGTGACTCAAAATCTGGATGCTTGGGCAACTGACCCATATTTATGACGGGGACCCACCCTCCAATTCCAGGGGGTCATTTGATTCCCCTTTTGTGACCTTCCATCAATGGGGAAATCCAATTTCACTTAACCACCATATTCCTAACTGAACAACGGCAGCAGTTCGCTTAACGACGGTGCCCAGAAAGATCGTACCATGGGGCAAAACTCACTCAACAACTGTCTTGCTTAGCAACAGAAATTTTGGGCTCAATTTTGGTCGTACGTCGAGGACCAATGCAAAGGAAAAATTGAAGATTCTCCGGGGGGGGAGGGGGGCCCTCCAGGTGAAAGTATGACAAACAACTCTGTGAATTAACACATTTTTCAGCCATAAGGTGCCACCACCCAGCTCAAGTTTTCCATGTAATAAAACCAAGGGGAAAATGGAAATGGCCCTCCCCACGCCCCCTCCCCATATCAGCAGATAGCTACCTCTCCACGGCCCAAACCCACCCAGGCCCCAAATCCAGCATGCATCCAGAGAAGAGGCTGCCTTATCTAATTTTAATTTATTCTCACAAACCTGGCTTCCCAGACAAAACCTGCCTTCCCAAAGTCGCTCACATTTTTTAAAACCCAGACAGGCGTTCGTCGATATTGGCCACAAATCCACTTATCAGAACAAGAAAGATAGTGAGAGAGTGGGTAGGGGAGAGAGATGAGATAGAGGGAGGGAGGGAGGGAGAGATAGGGGGGGGGGGAGAGAGAGATGAGATAGATAGATAGAGAGATAGAGAGAGAGAGAGAGAGAGAGAGACATAGATAGATAGATAGATAGAGAGAGAGAGAGAGAGAGAGAGAGAGAGAGAGAGAGAGAGAGAGAGAAAGATATAGATGTAGATAGAGAGATGAGAGATAGATAGAAATATAGAAATAAATATAGAAATAGATAGAGATAGAGATTGATAGAGATAGAAAGAGATCAAGATAGATAGATATAGAAAGAGATCGAGATAGATAGATAAAGATAGAGATGAGATAGATAGAAATAGAGATAGATAGATAGAAAGAAATATAGAAATAGATAGACAGATAGAAAGATAGATAGATTGATATAGAGATAGAAAGAGATATAGATAGATAGAGATAGAGAGATGAGATAGATAGAAATAGATAGATAAATATAGAAAGAGATAGAAAGAGATAGAAAGAGATAGAAATAGAGATAGAGATGATAGATAGATATAGAGATAGATGGATATAGAGACAGACAGACAGACAGATATAGATATAGAGATAGATAGATAGATAGATAGATAGATAGATAGATCTAGAGATAGATAAATAGATATAGATAGATAGATAAAGATATAGAGATAGATATATATAGAGATAGATAGATCGATCTAGATAGATAGATGGAGATAGAGATAGATAGATAGAGACAGAGAGACAGAGACAGAGAGAGATACGTAGTTATGTAGGTATGGATGGGTTTCCCCCCCCCCCCAATCCGTCTAATTAGAAAGGATGGCCAACTGGGTTTGTGTGAAGCGTCTGGCAAAGGCGAGGAAAAAACCAGGGGGCCCAGCCGCAGGAAAATGATATTTCAGATCAATCCACCCTCCGCAGAGCCCAGAAGACGCCGGTTGCAAATGCATTGTGACCTTTCCTTGTTTATTTATAGCCCCAACTCTAGCAGAGGCTTAGAAATTTTATAATGAAAAAGCTAATACAGAAAATACATCCAGCCCCGGGAAGCCTCTTTGAGGGGGGGGGGGGGGAATAAGGCACCAGCAAAAAGGCTGAATCATTCTCATCGCCTTGCAGGTTGAAATCCCTGAGCATGCACAGAGTTCCCTCTGGACTCCTTTCCAACTGGAGGGCCCACTGTTTTAATCCAGGAAACCCCCCCCCCATTTTGGGGAAAAAAAGAGCCTGGGTTTTTTTCCATGTTCCCCTCCGCCTTTTATGATGTATTTTAATTGCAAATAGGGGTTGAAAAAGAAACCCAGGAGAATTTGGAGGCAGGGAAGGAAGTAAAATCGGTAATAAAGGTAAAGGTTCCCCTCGCACCTATGTGCTAGCCGTTCTCGACTCTAGGGGGCATTGCTCATCTCCGTTTCAAAGCTGAAGAGCCAGCGCTGTCCGAAGACGTCTCCGTGGTCATGTGGCCGGCATAACTCAACTCCCGAAGGGGCACAAAACGCTGTTCCCTTCCCACCAAAGGTGGTCCCTGTTTTTCTACTTGCATTTTTTAATGGGCTTTCGAACTGTTAGGTTGGCAGAAGCTGGGACAAGTCACGGGAGCTCCCTCCGTTATGCGGCTCTGAGCTTGTCAATCAGAAAGGTCGGCAGTTCGAATCCCTAGTGCCGCAGGATTTGCAGGATTTATTTCTGGTCTCATCCCAAAGCTGGAATACGGTCTCCCCCCCCCCCCCCGTTGCTAAATTAGGGCGAAGGCTCTATTGGCCTACCTTCAAGGGTTGTTCGGAGGATAAAAGGGAGGACCAGCTATTTTGAATCTTTGGGGAATAAAAACCTCTGAATTTAGCAGCAGAATTTTGACCCACCCCTTTTTCACCCCCAAAAATCAAAGAGGAAGGGAGGAGTATAGGGCATAGGGACTCCTGCTTGAGCAGAGGGTTGGGCTAGAAGACCTCCAAGGTCCCTTCCAGCTCTGTTATTCTGTAATTCTGAGTCCTGGAGACAAATAAATATTTTATCCGCAGACTTAAAGCTCCAATGTCAGACCAAGTAACCTATCATCCAATGTACAAATTTAAAAAGGCTGCTTCTGTTATGCAGAAGCCTTTATTAATAGCCTGTCTAGTTAAAAAAGATGAGGGGAGCTGAAGTTCAAAAATACATTAATACAAAAAATACTTACACCGCGGAAGCCGAGCGGCCGCGATAAATTTTTAAAATACGGCTCTTGTGCGACATTTTTTTTTAAAGAAGAGAAGGGGGAAAAAGAAAAAAAAAGCAACCACGAAACACTTTATACAAGTAATGCATTTAAGCACTAATTATACAATTACTTCTTGCTAAGGAGTGGGAAAGAGAGAAGGGAAGGCTGGGAGGGAGGGGGACAGGGAAAGATTAATGGAGAATTTACAGTGGCTTTAATCGGCCATTTTTCCCCCCTCCGTGGAGCCTAAAATTCTCCCTCCTTCCTGCCACCCTAGGCCCTGCATTTGCCACTGGGGGGGGGGGGGAATGATGTATTTTCTGGGTGTCCATTTCAAGTCCTTATTAAAAGAGAAGGAGTTGGTGAAACCACTACATAGATTCCAGAAAATAGAACTCAAAACTCAGAAGGCGTTCGTTAGCGTCTTTTCCAACTAATAAATTTTATGAACAGGAAGAAATTTTGGGGATGTGGTGGCCCGCCAGTGGAGCTGGCAGTAGATTCGGACAGTGAGGAAGCTGGGGAGGAACATGGGCCAGTCCTGGAGTCTGGGGAAGGCTCTGATGAGGACTCTGTGTTGGAGGCAGAGAGGGGGCCAGGGCCATATGCCAGTTATCAGCTGCCTTCAGAGTCAGACATCAGTGAGGCTGAAGAACAGCTGGAGCCTGTTCCCAGTGTGCGCATGCGCAGAGTTGCCAGACGAAGGAAACAGCTAAGGAACAAGGGTCGACTTGGGAGTAAGGCCACAGGTGGACGATGAATGGCCCCTCCCAGGGGACATAAAAGAGGAGCCACCTCGAGGTGTGTGTTTGTTAAGATACAGACTGTTGTGCCTTAAAACGGTTTCTACCGTACTAATGTAAAATGGCTTCTACTGTGCAGCACAGTGGAGTTGCCATGGTAATGGCTTCACAGTACTTCACAAGGGTGCCTTCCTCTGGTAAGGGGGAAAATCTAACGTTAGAAATTGCGTTTGGTCTGCACATTTCCCCCCTATAAATAAATACCCGGGCCATGCCGGGTTATCGGCTAGTAGTTCATAAATTGGGTCCGGTCAAGTGATGACCTGGTTTACGACCGGGCTCAATTACAGTCGCAACTCAAGGACGACCTGAATTGGTTTTTCCTGCCGTTGACCTTTATGGTTTCCAGTATTTCAGCCTACCTGGGAGAACCACCGTAGTTCGGGTAGCCACGTTGATGTCCTGCAGAAGCTCCAGCGTCTCCGTGTGGAAGAGACGTATGGAAGACCCCGAGGAGAAGGCCATCCACACCCCACTGCCGGCCTTGATCATATGGGTCACGTTGCTCTCCTCTTCCGGGTGGACCTCGAATATTTGCTGTGGACGAAGAAAAGGGAGAATCGGACATCGGCGGGCAACAAAGCGAACGGGTTGTGTTGCTTTTGTGTGTGAGTGATGCTTCCTCACATCCCACGAGGAAACATGTTCCCTTTTAGATGGGACAGAAGGTGGGAGCAGCCCCCTTTTTAATGCCTCTGTTATAAACTCGGAATATTACCCGGAAAATGCTGACACAAGCCTTCCCGCGGTGGCATTTATGTACCTCAACATGTCTCTCTGTAAAAGCAGAGCTCCTATCAATCCCGCTGGGCGGCTGGGGAGACGTAAAACCTTGCATTAGTGTTGACAAGGCAGTGAATGCCACCTGACAACAAAGTGCCAAGTGGAAGGAGGAGACGGCCTCGCCCAGGCAAGAGACAGAGGTGGCAACGGAGAAAGAAAGGAAACTGAGGCATGGCTATAAAAAAGAAAAAGAAACCAGATTTCATCTTCCCTAAGGATAGCTGTGCCTTCACTCTGTTTACACACGCGTGTGTATCCGTGTATCCAGAGGTGGTATTCAGCCGGTTTTGACTGGTTCTGGAGAACCGGTAGCGGAAAGTTTGAGTAGTTCGCAGAACCGGCAAATACCACCTCTGGCTGGCCCTGCCCCCAATCTATTCTTTGCCTCCTGAGTCCCAGCTGATCGGGAGGGAATGGAGATGTTGCAATAACCTTCCCCTGGAGTGGGGAGGGAATGGGGATTTTGCAGTATCCTTCCCCTGGAGTGGGGAGGGAATGGGGATTTTGCAGTATCCTTCCCCCAGGAGTGGGGAGGGAATGGGGATTTTGCAGTATCCTTCCCCCAGGAGTGGGGAGGAAAGGGGATTTTGCAGTATCCTTCCCTTGGAGTGGGGAGGGAATGGGGATTTTGCAGTATCCTTCCCCCAGGAGTGGGGTGGGAATGGGGATTTTGCAGTATCCTTCCCCCAGGAGTGGGGAGGAATGGGGATTTTGCAGTATCCTTCCCTTGGAGTGGGGAGGGAATGGGGATTTTGCAGTATCCTTCCCCCAGGAGTGGGGAGGAAATGGGGATTTTGCAGTATCCTTCCCCCAGGAGTGGGGAGGGAATGGGGATTTTGCAGTATCCTTCCCCCAGGAGTGGGGAGGAATGGGGATTTTGCAGTATCCTTCCCTTGGAGTGGGGAGGGAATGGGGATTTTGCAGTATCCTTCCCCCAGGAGTGGGGAGGGAATGGGGATTTTGCAGTATCCTTCCCCTGGAGTGGTGGGGAGGGAATGGGGATTTTGCAGTATCCTTCCCCCAGGAGTAGGGTGGGAATGGGGATTTTGCAGTATCCTCCCCCTGGAGTGGGGAGGGAATGGGAATTTTGAAGTATCTTTCCCCCGCCACACCCACCAAGCCATGCCCACCAAGCCATGCCCACAGAACCAGTCATAAAATTTTTTGAATCCCACCACTGCGTGTATCCATGTGTGTCAATTTGGCTACTGCCTCTACAGAGGAACTGGGATGGCCAGTCATCCCTCTCTGTGCCAACCTGCAGTATTGGTTCAATCTGAAGTCACAACTGGCACAAGGAGAGCATCCCCAAACCGGGCATGAGTTTGTCTCATGAAGAAGAGAATGGAAAACTTTTGTAGAGTGGCAGATATTTGCACGGGTAGGGTGAAAATGATGCTGTTAAGTCCTGGCATCCAGCATTGTCCAAAAAAGTAAGGGGAAAGGAGCAGGAGAAAGAGAAAGAGGAAGGGGGGCATCTCTGCCATTCTGAGTGGGCACCTGCATCCATGCAGGGACAGTGCCACACAGTGGCCGGCCCAGAGGAGTCACAGCACCAGACAGGG
This sequence comes from Thamnophis sirtalis, assembly GCF_051295495.1. Classification (NCBI taxonomy): domain Eukaryota; kingdom Metazoa; phylum Chordata; class Lepidosauria; order Squamata; family Natricidae; genus Thamnophis; species Thamnophis sirtalis. The sequence goes on from NW_028261395.1 coordinate 38,276,285, forward strand.
AAATATTTGGAACAGCGAATAATGAAGTTGGAAGAGACCTTGGAGGTCTTCTAGTCTGACCCCCTGCACAAGCAGGAGACACCATTCCAGACAAGTGGCTGTCCCAGTCTCTTCTTAAAAACCTCCAGTATTTGAGTGCACACACAACTTCTGAAGGCAACTTCTATGCCACTAGTTAACTGATCTGGGATTATAGAATTAGAGAATAATGGAGTTGGAAGGGACCTTGGAGGTCTTCTAGTCCAACCCCCTGCACTGTTCTGACCAAGGCTTCCCAAGAGCATGAAGCAAATTCCTTGTCCCGAATTTAAAAAAAACCCTTTTATTAATTCATTGTCAATTCTGTTCATTCACATCCAGCTAAGTCTTTCAAGGGAGGATTTACAGTCACAGACCTTATCTGGCTTGGAGAGCTGCCAAGCAGATATCTGCAAAACTTGGCAAGGAGTTTTAGAGAGTCATGAACCAATTAAGCGAAGTAATGGTCTCCTGCAAACTCCACTCCCCTTTCGCTCCTCTTTTATTTCCTCTGGGAGGGGCCATTCATCATCCACCAGTGGCCTTATTCCCAAGTCGACCCCTGTTCTTTAGCTGTTCCCTTCGCCTGGCAACTCTGTGCATGCTCACACTGGGAACAGGCTCCAGTTGCTCTTCCGCCTCACTGATGTCTGACTCCGAAGGCAGCTGATAACTGGCGTACAGCTCTGGCCCCCACTCTGCCTTGGACACAGAGTCCTCATCAGAGCCTTCCCCAGACTCCAGGACTGGCCCATCTTCCTCCCCAACCTCCTCACTGTCCGAATCTGCCGCCAGCTCCACTGGCGGACCACAACAAGAGTTGGAAGGGACCTTTGAGATCTTCTAGTCCACCCACCTGCTCAATCAGGAGATCCTATACCATTCCAGACAAATTGCTGTCCAATCATTCTCTAATACCTCCAGTGATGGAGCACCCACAACTTCTGGAGCCAAGCCGTTCCACTGCTTAATTGTTCTCACTGTCTAGAAATTCCTCATTGCAGCGAGAGAATAATGAATCAGAGGAACGGCTTTTGATTTCCAAACTCAATCGAGACACACTTAAGAGACAGATGTACCTGAGCCTTCAGGCTGACGGCATCGAAGACGGTGACCTGATTGCCACAGCTGGCCCATACGGCATCATCCAAGGTGAGCAGCGTCCGCACGGGGGCCAGCCCAACCGCCAGGATGGTGGGCTCAACGTCGGCGTCCCACAGGCCTCCTGCAGCAGGGAAAAGAAAAACGGATAAGACCAAAATCGAAGAATGGGAATTGGAAGGCCACCCTTTCAATGCCCCACAACGTGCAGCGCTTTTGTGACCCCAACCTCACTTTCAGAAGCTAATTTTCGCAGGAACCCCTAAAGTTTGTCTGAAGCCTGCTGAGAAGTGGTCTAGTGAAGAGAAGGACCAGGGGAGACAGGAGAGCAGTCTTCCAATATTTGAGGGGCTGCCACAGAGAGGAGGGGGGCGTGTCAAGCTATATTCCAAAGCAACCGAAGGCCAGACAAGAAATAATGGATGGAAACTGAACAAGGAGAGATTCAACCTGGAAATAATGAGGGATTTTCTGACAGGGGGAGAAATCAACCGATGGAACCGAAGTTGTGGGAGCTTCATCCCTGGAGGCTTTCAAGAAGACACTGGACAGCCATCTGTCAGAAATGGTGTAGGGTCTCCTGCTTGGGCGGGGGGGTTGGACTAGATGACCTAAAAGGTTCCTTCCAACTCCTGTTCTGTTCTATTCTACTCTACTCTATATTCTATGCTACTCTCCATTCTATTCTATTCTATTCTATTCTATTCTATTCTATTCTATTCTACTGTACTCTATATTCTATTCTACTTTCTATTCTATTCTATTTTCTATTCTATTCTAATCTACTGTACTCTATATTCTATGCTACTCTCAATTCTATTCTATTCTACTTTCTATTCTACTCTATTCTACTATACTCGATATTCTATTCTACTTTCTATTCTATTCTATTCTACTGTACTCTATATTGTATTCTACATTCTATTCTATTCTATTCTGATCTATTCTATTCTACTGTACTCTACTCTATATTCTATGCTACTTTCTATTCTATTCTATTGTACTCTATATTCTATTCTATTCTATTCTATTCTATCCTATTCTGATCTATTCTATTCTATTCTATTCTACTGTACTCTACTCCATATTCTATGGTATTCTATTGTATTCTATGCAAGACTAGAGGTTAAAACGTATGATGAATGGTTACAGGAACTGGGCATGACTAGTGAAGAGAAGGACCAGGGGAGACATGAGAGCAGTCTTCCAATATCTGAGGGGCTGCCACAGAGAGGAAGGGGGTCAAGCTATTTCCCAAAACACCTGAAGGCTAGACAAGGAATAATAATGGATGGAAACTGGCCAAGGAGAGATTCAACCTGGAAATAAGGAGGAATTTCCTGACAGTGAGAACAATCAATCCATGGAACAGAAGTTGCCTTCAGAAGTTGTGGGAGCTCCATCTCTGGAGGCTTTCAAGAAAAGACTGGAGTGCCATCCGTCAGAAATGGTGTAGGGGCTCCTGCTTGGGAGTTGGACTAGATGACCTACAAGGTCCCTTCCAACTCTGTTAATCCATTAGAGGTTCCGTTAGAGAAAACGACCCCTGTAGGAAATCTTCCCACCTGGTTCCAGAACTCAGAAATGGAAAACAGAAAACGATCTGTGAAGCCACAGAGTTAAGGCCATGCAACAGCTTGGAAAAGCATAAGTCTAAATCTCTAATTATTATTTTTATGTTCCTCCTCCAGCCTTGAAATTCTGTTTTCCCACTTTTGCACCAAAACCTCCTCCGCCTTGGAAGGATTTTTTACTTCTCTGGTCCGCCAGCCCAACCTTGTTTAAAATTCCTCCCGTTTCATTCTCCTGGAGGCATGGGCTAAGTGCAGTGAATCTTTGCAAGCAGGACCGTTCTTAATTGATCCGAAGAGCAAAAAAAAAAAAAATCTCTTGGACCACTAAATTAAATTTCTCCGTTAGCTTTCTCCGCCACCATTCCTATAAACCCTTCCCCCCCCCCTCTCTCTCTTCAGGGCCTTTTATCGATTTAACATGTAGAAGAAATTGCACGCAAAAAAAAAAACCTTTACCGAAACATGGGGAAAAAGAGGTTCCTGGATGTCTCTCAATTTATGGGGTTTAAAATGAAATATGACATGCCCTGTCTGTAAATTTCCCAAGCGTCCACGCCACAGAGTCTTCCCAGAGAGGTTTTTCATAACGGTATTTCAGTGGCATTTCTCGGAACACATCAAAACACAGTGTTATCATGTCACATCACTTTGTAACTCTCTCTTCTGGCCCAGGCTTCCTTAACAAGCAAGAAGTGGAGTTTTGGTCCTGGCAAAACCCCTTTTATTTACACGACTGTGGATTCCTTTCATTCACAGTTAGCAAGGTTTTAGCAAACAGTCTTTCTGAGGAATGTTTATCCACACGAACCTTATCTCGCTTGGAGAACTGCCAGATATCTAGTTTCCAAACGCAGGGCAAGCCAACCCTTGGCACAGAGTCTCTTATAGTCACAAACAGAATTTCCACTCTTGACATGAATGAATGAATGTTTCCTGCAAAATCCCCCTCCCCATTCGCTCCTCTTTTGTTTCCTATGGGAGGGGCCAATCACCTTCCACCTGTGGCTTTACTCCCAAGTCGACCCTGCTTTCTTAATTGTTCTTGTCTTCTGGCAGGCTCCAGCTGTTCCACTGCCTCACAGCTGTCTAGCTCCCTCTCTGCCTCCAAGGCAGAACCCTTGTCTGAGCTTTCCTTAGCCCCCAGGAGTGGCCCATGTTCCTCCCCAACCTCCTCACTGTCCGACTCTGCTGCCAGCTCTGCTGGCTGCCGGCGGTCCAAAACACTCCCAGACAACTGTTTTGACATCACTCCTGGATATAATCAGCTCAGCCTTTCCGCTGCCCAAACACACACACACTCACACAATTCGGTAGCCCAAAGGACACCAGTGTTTGGGGTGTGATCTTGTGGGTAAAATGCAGCATAAAGTAGACTTTTTTTTATCCTTCCCCAGGAGGGCTAAAATCTAGAATATAACTTAAGGCAGTGTTGGAAAATCTTTTCAGCACCATGAACCAAAACTGGAGCGCTGGAAAATGGAAGAGTAATTCCCCGGCACGAATGTGCACACTGGGAAGCTGAGCTTCCAGTTTCCAGCATGCACATGTGCGCCGGTCATCTAGTGCGCCTGTTTCTGGCATGCATCTGCGTGTGAAGAACAGCTGGCTGGAGTGCACGCGCATGCTGGAAACTGGAAGCTCAGCTTTCCAATGTGTGCATGAATGCATTGCAATTTTTTAATACCGGTTCTGTGGGCGTGGCATGGCTTGGTGGGCAGGACAGGGGAAGGATTCTGCAAAAGCTCCATTCCCACCCCACTCCAGGGAGGATACTGCAAAATCCCCATTCTCTCCCCACTCCAGGGGAAGGATACTGCAAAATCTCAATTCCCTCCCCACTCCAGGGGAAGGATACTGCAAAATCCCCATTCCCTCCCCACTCCAGGGGAAGGATACTGCAAAATCCCCATTCCCTCCCCACTCCAGGGGAAGGATACTGCAAAATCCCCATTCTCTCCCCACTCCAGGGGACGCATACTGCAAAATCTCAATTCCCTCCCCATTCTAGGGGAAGGATACTGCAAAATCCCCATTCCCTCCCCACTCCAGGGGAAGGATACTGCAAAATCCCCATTCCCTCCCCACTCCAGGGGAAGGATACTGCAAAATCTCCATTCCCTCCCTACTCCAGGGGAAGGATACTGCAAAATCCCCATTCCCTCCCTACTCCAGGGGAAGGATACTGCAAAATCCCCATTCCCTCCCCATTCCAGGGGAAGGATACTGCAAAATCCCCATTCCAGGGGAAGGATACTGCAAAATCCCCATTCCCTCCCCACTCCAGGGGAAGGATACTGCAAAATCCCCATTCTCCCCCCACTCCAGGGGAAGGATACTGCAAAATCCGCATTCCCTCCTCACTCCAGGGGAAGGATACTGCAAAATCCCCATTCCCTCCTCACTCCAGGGGAAGGATACTGCAAAATCCCCATTCCCTCCCCACTCCAGGGGAAGGATACTGCAAAATCCCCATTCCCTCCTCACTCCAGGGGAAGGATACTGCAAAATCCCCATTCCCTCCCCACTCCAGGGGAAGGATACTGCAAAATCCCCATTCTCCCCCCACTCCAGGGGACGCATACTGCAAAATCTCAATTCCCTCCTCACTCCAGGGGAAGGATACTGTAAAATCCACATTCCCTCCTCACTCCAGGGGGAAGGATACTGCAAAATCCCCATTCCCTCCCCACTCCAGAGGAAGGATCCTGCAAAATCCCCATTCCCTCCCCACTCCAGGGGAAGGATCCTGTAAAATCCCCATTCCCTCCTCACTCCAGGGGGAAGGAAGCTGCAAAATCCCCATTCCCTCCCCACTCCGGAGGGAGGATACTGCAAAATCCACATTCCCTCCTGATCAGCTGGTACTCGGGAGGCAGAGAATAGATGGAGGCCAGTCAGAAGTAGCATTTACCGGTTCTCCGAACTACTCAAAATTTCCGCTACCGGTTCTCCAGAAGTGGTCTGATCCTGCTGAATACCACACCTCTGACCTTCACCTTCAAATGCCTCTGTCTCAATTGGCAGTAAATAAATAAGCTGGTGCAACAGGTTTCTTTCAACAGCAATGCTTTTGCCACCCGGGCCCTGGGAAGATCTAAGCGGCAGATGAAACTGCCTGCGAGATACGTCCCCCTTTCTCTCCTCTGCCCTAGCGCGCACTTTAATTAAAAAAAACATAAACGGCTTATCAAAAGCTAATTAATAAGAAGCAACGTGTTGGCAAGTGGCGCTGGGAAGCCCAAGCAGCGTAAACAGGCGTTTATAACCCTGGAACGGAGGGCAGCCGAAGCCACAGATGGTGGGAGTTTAATGGGACGTGGAGAGGAATCGCTCTGGAAGAAAAGGAATCGGGGAACGCACAAAAAGGTAGAGAGAGAAGGATGAAGCCATGCCCGATGAGGAGTGGAGACCGCGCTCGGTCCAAAGGAAAACCACGTTTTGGGGGGCCAGGAGGAAGGATCCGGTATGAAACAGCAGAGATAAGAGATGGATCTCTGCGTTTTTTTTTCTATCCAGTTCTCTGCCACTTTGCAGCAATGTTGGAGAAAAAACACTGGATGGGACTTGTAGGATTTCGGATTGGATGCTTACGATGAAGGTTTTCTCTAGCTGGTTGTGGAGAAGTCAGAAGAACAAGGTGGCTGAAGAATGACCAGTATTTGGGGGTGATGCGAGCACTAAGACACCCCAAAGTGGCCTTAAAAGTGAAACGTTGATTTGATACTTGGATTCGAATGACAGCAAGGAGGAGGAGGAGGAAGAAGAGGAGGAGTGGTGAGGGGGCCTTGGGGCTCTTTGAACTTGGTGGTTTTCTTACAGAGTTTCATTGTCTAACTAGGTAACATCAGTGGTAGAAGGGAAGGGGATTTTGCAGCGAGGAGAAGGAGGAGGAGGAGAAAAAGGAGGAGAAGAAGATGAAGAGGAGGAAGAGATGGAGGAGGAGAAGAAGAGGAAGAGGAAGAGAAGAGGAGAAGAGAAGGAGAAGAAGAGGAGGAGGAGAGGAGGAGGAGGAGAAGAACAAGAGGAGGAAGAGGAGATGAAGAAAAGGAGAAGAGAAGGATGAGGAGGAGAGGAGGGAGAGGAGGCGAAGAAGAAGAGGAGGTGAAGAAGGAGGAAGAGGAGGAGGAGGAGGAGAAGAGGAGGAGGAGAAGAGGAGGAGGAGGAGGAGGAGAGGAGGAGGAGAAGAGGAGATGAAGAAAAAGAGGAGAAGAGAAGGAGGAGGAGGGAGAGAAGGCGAAGAAGAGGAGGAGGAGGAGGAAGAGGAGGAGGAGGAGGAAGAGGAATAGGAGGAGAGGAGAAGTGGAGGAAGAGGAGGAGGAGGAGGAGCAGCAGGAAGAGATGAGGAGGAGCAGGAGAGGGGGGAGATGGACAATGATTGTGGGTCTTTGGTGCTCTCTAAGCTTGGTGGTTTTCTTACAGACATTTCATTACCCAACTAGATAACATCATCCATGTTGAAGGATGTGGGGCTTGCAGAGGAGAGGAAGAGGGGAAAGAAACTCTGGGCATTTTGGATCCGTGAATCAACCTGCTCAGATGACCCCACGTCCCAAGGGGCACAGAAAGGAAGGATTGAAAAGAAAGCAGATTAAAAAAAAAACAATAAGTATCGTGCCTGAACGACGGGGCTGCCTCCAAAGACACTGGACACGCGGCTGGCGCTGAGACCTACCAACTCCGGACTGTCGGGGGGGGATCGGAGTCAGCCGAACGCAAAGGTGAGTCTTGTTTTGACTATTTTTTTTTTAATCCACCCGAAGCTGACAAAAGCAGGAGGATTAAAACCCAGCTGACAGATTTCGGCAGGAGTAAAACAGCCACCTTCCCCAGGGCTGGGGAGAACTGACAGCCGATCAATAGGAAATTACGCAGCTTTCAAATTCGTTTTCTTTTTTTTTTTTTTTGGGTCTCCCGACTCACATGCCAGACGCCGCCTGTTGAAAGCCAATTAACGTTAAGTATTTTGGGTGTCTGTGGGGACACGACGCGGGCAAACGCTCCGCCTTCCGGGGCAGGAAATTAAAATAGATTTTAAATTAATTAATAGCACCTGGAAACAAAAGTGGGAGTAAAATCTTCCCCTGGAGAGAACTACGGAGGAGTGGGGAAGGGTGTGGGGGGGGAGGACAGACACAAAAACTGGTTCTTCAAGGTGTCAAACTCAGAGGAAGGTAAAGGTTCCCCTTTTGCATATCTGGGCTAGTCGTTCCTGACTCTAGGGGGCGGTGCTCATCTCGGTTTCAAAGCCGAAGAGCCAGCGCTGTCCGAAGACATCCCTATTTTTCTACTTGCATTTTTTTTACGTGCTTTCAAACTGCTAGGTTGGCAGAAGCTGGGACAAGTCACGGGAGCTCCCTCCGTTACGCGGCACTAGGGATTCGAACCGTCGAACTGCCGACCTTTCTGATCAACAAGCTCAGTGTCTTAGCCATTGAGCCACCGCGTTCCCTACAACTCAAGATTAACAGACACACAAATAAATTTCCTATCCGCAGTCCTCGACTGAGTGCCACAAAGAACCAAGCTCCAAAATTGCCACCACTAAGTGAGGCATTTGCTAAGGGAGTTTTGCCCCTTTTTAAGACCTCTCTTGCCCCAGTTATCAAGTGTATCACTGCAGATGTTGAGTTAGTAATGCAGTTCTTAAATGAATTTGGCTTCCCCCGCCGATTTTTCTCATCAGAAAGGGGGATCGCGTGGGACACTGAGGCCATCATAACTTCGAGTCACTGTTCTGAATTTTGATCACATGACCACGGGGTTGCTGCAATGGTCATTAAGTGCGAAAATGGTCCCAAGTCACTTTTTTCTGTGCCCTTGTAACTTCTGTCAATAAATGAACTGTTGCAACTCAAGGAGTAGTTGTACTATTTTTTTTGTGGGGGGAACGGGACACAGAAAGGCTGAGCACCAAAGAACGGAGGCCTTTGAACTCTGGTGCTGGAGAAGAAGACTCCTGCATTGAGTCCCTTGGACTGCAAGGCCATCCAACCGGTCAGTCCTAGAGGAGATCAACCCTGACTGCTCTTTAGAAGGCCAGATCCTGAAGAGGAAACTCAAATCCTTTGGCCACCTGATGAGAAGGAGGAAGGACTCCCTGGAGAAGAGACTCATGCTGGGAAAGATGGGGGCAAGAGAAGAAGGGGATGGCAGAGAAGGAGGTGGCTGGATGGAGTCACCGAAGCAGCAGGCGTGAGCTTCAATGGACTCCAGAGGATGGTAGAGGACAGGAAGGCCTGGAGGAACGTTCTCCATGGGGTCGCGATGGATCGGACACGACTTCGCAACTAACAACAACACTCCTAAAAGAAACTTAGTGGAGTGGATTGTATTTCCTCCTCACTTCTCAACTGCTTCTAGGACAAACTTGTCGAGGTGTGGCTCAATGGAAAGTCCTCCACTTACGAACGGCTGCATAGCGACTAATTTCTAATTGGTGACGGATTATAATTCCATTTATTTTCACATCTCTAGGTTCCCAGGGAGAAAACCACTGCCAACCCATGTAGATAATTCTTTGGTTGAAGGGACTATTCGAGAGAACTTAAAAATTCCACCAAATCTGTTTGTTTTTAAACAGACACCTTCCCAGTAAGCCATGGATGACACTGACGGAACATCCGGAGTCCAAATTTTGGGATGATGCACGTGATTCTCGTGAGGGTTGGGAAAAAGGCTCGGTGCTGAAAATGCACCTTGAGATGGAAAAAAATTCCAGGTACAAAAAGATTCTCACCGTTAATTCTGGCGTACACCGCCACCGTCCCGTTCTGGAGGCCGGCAAAGAGGTAATCGGTGTTGTGCTTCAGGCAGAGGACGGGGTGGGCTCCAGGGGTCCGGCTGGTCAGCAAACACTGGGCCCCTGTGTCCAGGCTGCTATAGGCCAGGATGCTGCAGTGGGAACAAACCGGCACTTGCCTTTAAAAAGCCATCATGAGCCCATAGTACCATTTGCTAGCGTTGAAAGGTCACCCCCCAGTGGCCGACAGTGGAGTAGCTTCATCCCTTTTTCTTGAATTAAGACTGTTGGGAGTGGTAGGCACAGTGGTGGGTTTCAAAAATTGTTGGAACCTACTCTGTGGGTGTGGCCTCATTTGTGGGAGTGGCTTGCCACCCATGTGACCGGATGGGAGTGGCTTGCCGCCCATGTGACCGGATATGAAATTATGAATTAGTACTTAGGTCGGTCCAAGTAGCTATTCAGAAACTCTGGCATTGAAGCATGCAAGTCTTAAAGCTGTCAAGTTACAAGGTCCTTGCCAGTGGTGGGTTTCAAAATTTTTTGGAACCTCTTCTGTAGGTGTGGCCTGCTTTCCGGGTCCACTGGGGGAACCTCTTCTAACCGGTTCAGTAGATTTGACGAACCGGTTCTACCGAATAGGTGCGAACTGGTAGGAACCCACCTCTGGGTAGGCAATATATATCTATATACAATAACAAATGGTCGTTGTTGCTTTAAATGAGTGGATGTACTTAACAACTGCAATTAACTTTACAATAAGGAGGAGTTAAGAGAGCTCATTCTCTCTCTCTGCTTGTCCTATGCTTGATGACTGGAATGTGAACTGCGACTGTAAGCTATTGTTTGTTCTTTGAATTGTGTTTGGACTAATATCTACTATCACTGCTCGTGAAGCAATTATCAGTAGTAAAGCTACTTGTTTTTGCTAGCAGTGTCTGAAACTCTATTCATGTGTTTCTACTAGCAACGTTCTTTCTCTCTAGCTATACATTCCGCTGCACTACTTTCTGTCTCCCAACGGAGATACCCCTACAAAGACCATTTGAGACCACTCCTCTGAACATGAGCAGAGTGCTTCTCCCTCCCCATTCCGAGGAAGTGCAATGGGGTTGGGTGGAGAGAGAGGACGGTTCAAAATACGTGGATAGAAAAATCAAAGATCAGCAGCACGAATCAAACTGCTGGGGACCTAACACTGCACCAATACAAGGTAAAGGTTCCCCTCGCACATACGCGCTAGTCATTCCCGACTCTAGGGGGCGGTGCTCATCTCCATTTCAAAGGCAAAGAGCCAGCGCTGCCCAAAGACGTCTCCGTGGTCATGTGGATGGCATGACTAAATGCCGAAGGCGCACGGAACGCTGTAATCTTCCCACCAAAGGTGGTCCCTATTTTTCTACTTGCATTTTTCACATGCTTTCAAACGGCTAGGTTGGCAGAAGCTGGGACAAGTCACAGGAGCTCACTCCATTATGCAGCGCTAGGGATTCAAACCGCTGAACTGCCAACCTTTCTGATCGACAAGCTCAGCGTCTTAGCCACTGAGCCACTGCGCTGCACCATAGAGAGTATTTTAACTTTAACTGCAGCTGTGTCTGGTTTGCCAATTGCCCAGTGCCAGATAGGACAGCGCCCCAAAGGGTCAACATCATTGCCCAGAGGATCATGGACTGCCCCTCTCCCCTCTTTGGAAGAGCTTGATAGCCTTAAGAAAGTTCAAAACGTTCCTAGAGATCCATCTCATCCTGGGCACCCTTTTTTTTTTTTAACTATTACCACTTGGCAGCCGGTACAGGACAATAAAAACAAGGACCAATTGGCTAAAAAACAACTTCTATCCCAGGGGAGGAACTATATTGAATTCTACCGTATAGTGCAATGTTAATGCAGTATCAAGGGTTTTCAATTCAGTTGCATAGAATGTGGATGTTTGCGTTTATGTTTTATTTTTATGGTTATAATGTACACCGTACATTAATTTCGTTGTATGAGGTGCAATGACAATAAAGTAAATTAAGGTAAGCATGGGTGTCCAGCAGTGGTGGGTTTCAAAAAATTTTTGAACCTACTCCGTGGTTGTGGCCTCCTTTGTGGGAGTGGCTTGCCGGCCATGTGTTTTCTCTCTCTCTCTCTCTCTCTCTTTCCTTCCTTTTGTGTCTCTGTTCCTTTTTCCTTTTCTTCTTTCATCTCTCTCTCACTCTTTCTTTCTTTCTTTCTTTCTTTCTCTTTCTCTCTCTCTGTGAGTCAGTGTGTGTGTGTGTGTGTGTGTGTGTGTGTGTGTGTGTGTGTGTGCGTGTGTGTGTGTGTGTCAGTGGTGGGTTTCAAAAATTTTTGGAACCTCTTCTGTAGGTGTGGCCTGCTTTCCGGGTCCACTGGTGGAACCTCTTCTAACCAGTTCGGTAGATTTGACGAACCGGTTCTACCAAACTGGTGCGAACTGGCAGGAACCCACCTCTGGTGCCCAGGCTCTGCAGGTGGCATTCGACTGACCAGCCCAAAAGGAAGACTAAACAGACAATATCACAATGGAGTGTCCTGCACAGACAGGAGGGGGCTTCCCAACTCTTCAAGCCCCTCCTCCCCACCAATCATTTCCCGATGATTTCTCACCTGCCATCCTGCAGGCCGAGGCAGAGGGCAGGCTGAGCTGGAAACGACTGGTCAGCCCCAGTTGGAGACTCCTCGGCTCGCTCCTCTTCGGCCCTTTCGGGGATGTATTCCAAGCAGAGAACCTGTGAGGCCACCGGGAAGGATCTGACCGTACGAGGCACTGACCGGTTCAGGGAAAATATCTCCACTTGACCCCCGGCGCCCTCCTGACCTCCTCCGACCTAGAGGAGCCAGAAAGAGTGGACGCTTGTCTTTTTTTTAATTCTTTAATAGTATTTATTGAATTTTCCAACATTTAAAAGACAAAACACAAGGCACAAATTTATAACACTTATAACAGCTATTCCATATCGGTATCAATACCTTTCGTAACAATCCTATTAACGAAACTTCTATCTCCATTTCACTATCCTAAATTATATCCTTATTTCGGTTATAATAGCATCAAGTCAGTATCATCCTTTACCTTTTACATTCTATGTATTATACTTTAACGTTTAATGCCCTGAGTTTTACTCTTACTTTCAATCCAGGAATACCATCTATTCCAGCTTTGATAGTACTCGGTTTCTTCCCTCTCCTTCATTTCTATAGACCCGTGATGGTGAACCTGTGGCACGTGGGGGCATTTCTTAGGGCACGCGAGGCATTGCCCTGTCAGCTCCAGCACGCATGCGCGCACTGGCCACTGACTTTGGCCTTCTTTTAAGGCTGTTTTTCATCCTCTAGAGCAGTGTTTCTCAACCTTGGCAACTTGAAGATGTCTGGACTTCAACTCCCAGAATTCCCCAGCCAGCCAGTGAGAAACACTGCTCTAGAGGCTTTTCACCTTCCGGAGTCCTCTTCAAAGCCTCCGGAGGGCAAAATGCAGGCCCTACAGGCAAACTGGAACTTCAGGAAGGCTTCCCCGAAGGCTCCAAAGGGCAAAAACGGCCCTATGGCCAAACCGGAAATCACCGTTCCCGAACTTCCGGGTTGCCCATAGGGCCGTTTTTTGCCCTCCGGAGGCTTCAGGGAAGCTCCTGAAGCTTCTGGAGGGCTTCTGGGTGGCAGAGGGAGGCTGTTTTTGCCCTCCCCAGGGTTCTAGAAAGCCTCTGGAGCCTGGGGAGGGCGAAAAAAGCACGCCTAAAGCAGTGGGGAGTGTTGATCACACACATATGCACGCAGGGGGAAGGGTGTACATGCGCGCTGGGGTCACAGGCATAGCATTATGGGTGTGGGCACGCCTGCGCATGCACCCCTCCCTGTGCTCCCCCCCCCCGGCTTTTGGCACGCGATCCAAAAAAGGTTAGCCATCACTGCTATAGACAGAGGAAGAGGAGGAAGTAGAGCTGGCAGAGAGAGAGGGAGAGAGAGGGGGAGCCTGGGCCATCTGTCAGCCCTTATAGATGGAGAGTCTATAGCCCTCAAGCCTAGAGGTGGCTGATGAGGAAGAGGAGGAATAGCTGAGTGCAGTGCTTGACACGGGGATGCGCAAAAGGCAGAGGAGAGGAGAGCAGTGGAAATCTATGGGCAGATCCTTGGGAAGGAAGAACCACTCCTGCTAGCGAAGCCACACTCTAACTCTGGGGAAGAAAGGCAGGGGGCAGAGATGAATAGATGGCAGACAACTATCCTATCCATTTCTGCACATTCATAAATTTTTCTTCTTATGATCAGGTCTGGGGGAATATCTGTTTGTTTCCAGTTCTGTGCTAACCCGATTCTGCTTGCAAGTATAATATGTAATGTTACGTAGTATAGTTTTGCCCCCCATGTCCCCATCAAAAAATATCCAGGAGAAATTGTTGCATCCTCCCGACACAGCCGGCAGCCGCAGCCAGAGCCCGAGGTTCACCTCAGGCTCGAGTCTTTAAAAGAAATAGTTCCAGTTTCAACTCTATCCTCTGTTCAGTGATCTCTTCCAGCCACTTTCTTAACTTAACGCCAATATTTCCTGACCTTAGAGAAAATCCCATCACATCTGATGGACCTGCCCTAGGGAAACCCTACTACTGAATGTCTATAATGAAGCTTTAGAGCAGGCAAAATTACCAAAGACATGGATGGAGGCACTGATAACACTCATTCCCAAGGATGACACAAAGACTCAACAAATTAAGAACTATAGGACAATCTCACCACTCAACGTTGATTACAAAATATTTGTGATGATAATGGCTGAAAGAGCCGAAAGAAAAAAAAAAGCGCTGTCTTTTAACCTGGACTACAATTTTATCACTTTGTTGTTGACCAGGGTGCTTTGGGAAACAGCTTGACCCCCTTCTCCTCTCTGTGGCAGCCCCTCAAATATTGGAAGATGCTATCCTGTCTCCCCTGGTCCTTCTCTTCACTGGACTAGCCAGGCCCAGTTCCTGCAACCGTTCATCGTACGTTTTAGCGTCCAATCCTCGAGGCCGTAACAGATATAAACTCACCAATCCGCGAGGCCGTAGCAGATATAAACTCACCCAAAGGTAGCCCTGTGGCAGAGAAGTGCTGATGGCCGAGAATCCCAGCAAGGAAGACTGGACGGGGCTGTGCATGGCCGCCCCCAGCTGACGGCAGGAATCCATTCAGAAGAGGAGAGAAAAAAAAGAGAAACAGTTATTCGACGGGAGAGTTTTTACAACTCTTTTGAAACCAGCTTTGGCGAAGGGACGTAAAAGCCCAACTTTCTAAAGTGATATCTTCACCACCAGCCTCCGAAAACAAAGGAAAGGAATTGTTAAGAACAGCTAAAAATACATCTGGGGAACAACAGAATCAATCAATGGAAACACTCAATTAAGGCAGAGCCACCAGAGAAGGGGCTGAGGGGGAGCAGCAGGAACAGAGGACTAAAATTAGTCTCGGGGCCCAACTGCCTGGGGAAAACGGCAGATGTTCCAAAGAAAGGGAATGGGTGGGCATAAAAGTCTGGGTTTTTTTAAAATGTGCCTGCTTTCTCTCTTTTTTTCCAGCTGAATTTATTCTTCCACCTCGCCAGAAAACAGAAGCGGAGAGAAAAGGAATCAATTAGCAATGCTGGGTGAAATCTTGCACTTTGGAATTGAAAATGTCCTTTTGACCCTTCCTTCCTTCCTTCCTTCCTTCCTTCCTTCCTTCCTTCCTTCCTTCCTTCCTTCCTTCATTCCTTGCGATCTTCCTTCTTCTACATTCTCCCTTTGCCTTCCTTCCTTCCTACATTCCTTCCTTTTGCTCAATTTTCCTTCTCCCTTCCTTCTCCTACTTTCCTTCTCCTTCCTTCACCTCAATTTTCCTTCTTCCTTCTTCTCCTTTCTACCTTCCTTCTTTCCTCTTGATCTTCCTTCTTCGTTCCTTCTCCTACATTCTACCTTCGCCTTCCTTCCTTCATACGTTCCTGCCTTTCGCTCAATTTTCCTTCTTCCTTCCTTCTCCTACTTTCCTTCCTTTCCCTCGATCTTCTTTTTCCTCCCTTCTCCTCCCTTCTTTCCTCTCAATCTTCTTTCTTCCTTCTCCTACATTCTACCTTCGCCTTCCTTCCTTCGTACATTCCTCCCTTCTTCTACTTTCTTCCTTCTCTTTCCATCCCCTTAATTTTCCTTCCTTCTCCTACTTTTCTTCTCCTTCTTTCCCTCTAGAAAGTAAAAAATGATGCCAGTTCTTGAAAAGACGGTCAGAAGTTGGCACAGGGTGGGGGCCAACTTCGAGCTTGCTTACCTGCAGGTCGAGGGCCCTGGATGAGAAGGCAGGGATGTGACAGACCAAAATGGGACACCAGAAAGCGGCTTTGCTCTTCTTGTCTTCTTCGGGGCAGACCCACCCAGGCTGGTTTTCTTCTCCTGAAGGGAAAGAGAGAAGAGTTGGAAAATCCCCCCCTCCAAGGGTCAGCTCCAAATGTGCCCTACGACATTGGCCAATAGTCAACTTTGGCCAACAGTCAACCTTGGCCAACAGTCAACCTTGGTTAACAGTCAACTTTGGCCAACAGTCAATCTTGGCCAACAGTCAAGTTTGGTCAACATTCAAACTTGGTCAACAGTCAACCTTGGTTAACAGTCAACTTTGGCCAACAGTCAATCTTGGCCAACAAGCTTTGGTCAACATTCAACTTTGGTCAAGAGTCAACCTTGGTCAACAGTCAACTTTGGTCAAGGCAACTTTGATCAACAATCAACCTTGCCCAATATTCAACCTTGGTCAACAATCAACCTTGGCCAACCTCTTGTCTGTGAAGCAAAGCAGAATGAGAATGCCTTTCACAAAAGCCTGGAAGAGCCATCTTGGTTGTGCTGGCCATGGGTAAAAATGATAATTTTTCTCACTGCCCCCTCCTCAAATGCACAGAAAGGACCAGAGATAGTCTAGCACCCCAGAGCCACAGTTTGCTGAAAAATAATGTAGAATTCCCCACACTATGCTCCTTGCAAAGGAAGTAAATAATTTTATTGATAGAGTCTCTAGATTCCTTAAATGAAGGTTGACCTATGATCTTTAGAAGTATTGAAACACTCAATAACTAAAAAGAAGACCAAGAAAGGAAGGAACTGACACATCAGCTCTGTCCCCTGTCCTCCCTGCAGCTAAAAAGGGTATAAACTTTTACTTATTAACTATTTTTATTTATCAATCAGATTGATATGGCCGTCCATCATGTCTGCAAAGGTGATGTTTTCATCAGTTTCTGAAAGGCCTTTCTCTCATAAAAAGGGAAAGATGTGGCAGTCCTTTTTCTACGATTTAGATATTAGGGGTGACATGATAGCAGTATTCTAATATTTCAGGGGCTGCCACAAAGAAGAGGGAGTCAAGCTATTCTCCAAAGCACCTGAGGGCAGGACAAGAAGCAATGGGTGGAAACTAATCCAGGAGAGAAACAACCTAGAACTAATGAGAAATTGTTCCAGTGAGAACAATTAATCAATGGAACAACTTGTCTCCAGAAGTAGTACATTTTTAAAGAAGAGATTGGATAACCATTTGTCTGAGGTGGTGTAGGGTTTCCTGCCTAAGTAGCGGGTTGGACTAGAAGACCTCTAAAATCCCTTCCAACTCTGTTATTCTATTCTATTCCATTCCATTGAAAAGAAGGACGAGATGTAAGTGTTCCAGTATTTCAGAGGTAGCCACAAAGAAGAGGGAATCAAACTATTCTGAGGGTAGAACAAGAAGCAATGGGTGGAAACTAATCAAGGAGAGAAGCAACCTAGAACTGAAGAGAAATTTCCTGGCAGTTAGAATAATTAATCAGTGGAACAGCTTGCCTCCAGAAGTTGTGAATGCTCCAGCAGTGGATGTTTTTAAGATGTGGGGTCACCATTTATCGGAAGTATTGTAGGGTTTCCTGCCTAGGCAGGGGGTGGACTAGAAGACCTCCAAGGTCCCTTCGAACTGTTTTTCTAGATGTCTATTCTATTTCATTCCATTCCATTCCATTCCATTCCATTCCATACAATAGGATTAAGGACTGAACCAGTCATTATTATATTAGCAGCATGTAGGATGTTCTTTCCTTTCCAACTTCTCATTCCCCCCCCCTCTTAATTTTCATTTTAATGCAGTGGTTTTCAGCCTTGGCAACTTTTAAGTTGCAGGAGCTTCCACTTTCAGAACTCTTAAAAGTTGCCCAGATTTTTTGGGGGGCGGGGGGTGGGGTGGAGAGAAAAAAAAAACCAGTAGCTTTAATGTATGTAGCTCCTTATCGTATTATCCTTAACGCATTATTCTTTTATTTGCTACACTTCATTAATAAAATTTAAGCAGACTGTATCGCTCTTCCCTTGTTTATTTGCCGCACTTCATTAATAAAATTTAAAATAGATGAAGCAATTGAAGCCTCTCTTCACCTAAAGTTATCTCATTAGGGCAGGCAGGGAAGAAGGCAGAGTAGAACCCAAGGGGATCCGTAAGAGTCACAAACTTTCGTCGATTTCCTTATGGAATATTCGGGGAGGGGGGAAAAGTCCCGCCACCCACCGAGAGAGAAGCAATTAATTTCTCTTCTTTCCCACGTGCCTTGGGAGCGGCAGCTCAGCACTTTAATTACAGAAAATATTAAAACATAAGCCATTAAAAAAAACCAGCTTGCTGAATATTTTAGCAAGAGCTCGCACAAGGGTTCCTGATGATCACTGCTTTTTCCAAAAAGCTTCTGCAGAAACAGTCCTCAGCTTACGACCAAAGTTGGGACTAGAATTTCCATTGTTAAACAAGAAAGTCCAGTTGCCTCTTGGGGGGAAAAAAGCACCTTTGGGACAACCGTGACCTGGATGACTGAGAATCTCTACAAACTTTGAGCTACACAATTTGGGATGAAGACCCTTGGGATGGTGTGGGAGTAGGAATGGATTTCCAGAGGGAAAAAAATTGCAGACTACAGGAACCATTTGCACCACTCAGGTGACCCTGAGGACATGGACAAACCTCCAAGTGGCCTCAATGACCCTCTAAAAGGATGAAGATAAACAGCTGTCTGCAAGAAATATACAATACAATACAATAGCAGAGTTGGAAGGGACCTTGGAGGTCTTCTAGTCCAACCCTCTGCCTAGGCAGGAAACCCTATACCGTTTCAGACAAATGGCTATCCAACATCTTCTTAAAGACTTGCAGTGTTGGGGCATTCACAACTTCTGGAGGCAACTTCTGTTCCACTGATTAATTGTTCTAACTGCCAGGAAATCTCTCCTTAGTTGTGAGTTGCTTCTCTCCTTGATTAGTTTCCACCCATTGCTTCTCGTTCTATCCTCAGGTGCCTTGGAGAATAGTTTGACTCCCTCTTCTTTGGGGCAACCCCTGAGATATTGGAAGACTGCTATCACGTCTCCCCTAGTCCTTCTCTTCATTAAACTAGACATACCCAGTTCCTGCAAACGTTCATCGTATGTTTTAGCCTCTTGTCCCCTAATCCTCTTTATTGCTCTTCTCTGCACTCTTTCTAGAGTCTCCACATCTTTCTTACATCCTGGCAACCAAAACTGAATGCAGGATTCCAAGTGCGGCCTTACCAAAGCAATATAAATCCTTCCTACTTTTCTCCCCCAAGGCCACTGTAACTTTGAACTGTCACTAAACGAACGGTTGTAAGTCGGGGACTAACTGCTGCGTTACGAAGAAGCATTGAACCAAGGCATAGCGAAGCCAAAGGGATTTACTCACGGAGGGCAATTTTGGCCAAGTGCAAATGATTCACCCAGGAAATTTTGCTGAGTGGGTTGGGTGTGATGAACACCACCATGACGCTGACGGGGCGACCGGACCTGTCAATATAAAGAAATACGTTAAAAATGTAATATATTGAAAAAAATATCAATACAAAAACAATAACTTCCTGTTTGGCCGTAGGGCCGTTTTTTGGCCCTCCGGAGCCTTCAGGGAACCTCCTGAAGTCTCTGGGGTGGCGGGGGAGGCTGTTTCTGCCCTACTTAGGCTCCTAGAAAGCCTCTGGAGCCTGAGGAGGGCGAAAAAAGCGTGGGAAAAACAGGGGGGAGCACTGGTTGCACACGCATGCATGCGGATGTGTGCGCGCGCCAGTGGTGGGTTGCAGGTGGTACGCCCCACTCCGTCCGTACAGTTCCGGTACGGTGCTCCAGAGGGCCCACCCGCCCGCCTGAGCTCCTTACCAGTCCCTTAAAGCCTTTGGTGCTTCTGCACACAGTGCGTAAAGCGCCTGCGCGATGCTCCGACGAGCAGCTGGAGCATCGCGGAGGCTTGCAGAAGTTTCACTGGCAGCTATAATGCATGCGCATGCCGCGCATGTCCATGTAGGCGACGCCGGGCCCCACCACTGGTGTGCATGTATGTGCGCTGGGTCGCATGCACAGCATTATGCGTGTGGGCATGCCAGCGCATGACCCCTCCCCCTGTGCTCCCCCCGCTTTTGGCATGCAATCCATGATGCCAGTCTAAACAAAAGAAGGGTTAGGGTTGATATGATAGCAGTATTGCAGTATTTGAGGGGCTGCCACAGAGGGGAATCAACTTGTTTTCCAAAGCATTTCGAGGGCAGGACAAGAAGCCACGGATGGAAACTAATCAAGGAGAGAAGCAACCTGGGATTAAGGAGAAACTTCCTAACAGCGAGGACAATTAATCGGTGGAACGGAAGATGCTGAGAGTTCTTTTCTTAAAAACTAGACGTTGTCTGAAGAGCCACCTGTCTGAAACGGTATAGGGTCTCCTTCTTGAGCAGAGGGTTGCACTAGAAGACCTCCAAGGTCCCTTCCACCTCCATTCTGATTGATTGACACAGCTTGATAACAGGTGGGTCACCCACTCCTAGCTTTGGTGGAAAGGAAGCAGCCATGGAGGGTTGGGCTGAAGCCAGAGTGGTGACGGGTGGACAGACTCCGGACGTCGTTATGGGTTCTCCTGAGTCAGCCTTAGGAAATAAACCCCCCCACGTACTTGTCGGGCTTCCCAGGAAGTAAGAGACGGAGGCGGCACTTGTTGGCCGAGTGGATCTCCTCTTCCTTCACCCTCATCATCCTCTGCAGAGCTAAACACCAGTCTTGGGCCACCGTCATGTTCAGGTTCTAGAAGCCAAGTGGAAAAAGAAAATTAATTCATTGGGGGGTCTTCGTTTTCAGGGGCACAGCCTGGGAGGGTATCGTGAGTCTGGATTGTGGATAACAGTGTTGAGAGCAAATCCTCCCCTTATGATTGAAAGACGTATCCGTGATTTTGACAGAAAGGAGCCTCTAAGGTTTCTCTCTTTCTGGCCTGACCGAGGATTCCCAAGAGCAAAAAGCAGACTCCTTGTCTCGACAAAGACCCCTTTTATTCATTTACTTCTGCTTATTCACACCCAGCAGTCTTTCGAGGAGGATTTACAGTCACAGACCTTATCTGGCTTGGAGAGCTGCCAGGCCAATATCTGCAGAACTTGGCAAGGAGCCTCGGAGAGTCACGAACCAATTAAGCAAACTAATTGTCTCCTGCAAACTCCACTCCCCTTTCGCTCCTCTTTTATTTCCTCTGGGAAGGGCCATTCATCGTCCACCTGTAGCCTTACTCCCAAGTCGACCTCTGTTCTTTAGTTGTTCCCTTCGTCTGGCAACTCTGCGCATGTGCACACTGGGAACAGGCTCCAGCTGTTCTTCTGCCTCACTGATGTCTGACTCCGAAGGCAGATGATAACTGTCCAACGGCTCTGGCCCCCTCTCTGCCTCCGACACAGAGCCCTCATCAGAGCCTTCCCCAGACTCCAGGATTGGCCCTTGTTCCTCCCCAACCTCCTCACTATCCGACTCTGCTGCCAGCTTCATGGCCGCTGGCAGGCCACAACACCGGCACTCAAGAACAATACAGATG
The DNA here is from genome assembly GCF_051295495.1 of Thamnophis sirtalis. Classification (NCBI taxonomy): domain Eukaryota; kingdom Metazoa; phylum Chordata; class Lepidosauria; order Squamata; family Natricidae; genus Thamnophis; species Thamnophis sirtalis. Next base: position 38,297,585 of record NW_028261395.1, read on the forward strand.
GTCCTTAACTTACAATCAGCTGCTTAGTGACAGTTCACAGTTACAATGGGACTGAAAAAAGTGGCTGATGACTGTTTTTCATGCAATCGTTGCAACACTCCCATGGTCACATGATCAAATTTTGGTCACTGACTCATATTATAGATGGTTGCAGCCATCCCAGGGGTCTTGTGTTTCTCTTTTGTGACCAAAGTCAACGGGGAAGCCAAGCTTGTCTTACCATCGGGTTACTAACTTAGCAACTTGCACTGATTCATTTAACAACTGCGGCTAGAAAGGTCGTAAAATGGGGCAAAACTCACTTAACAATTGCTTTGCTCGGCCACAGAAATTTGGAGTTCAACTGTAGTCGTAAGTGGAGGACTACCTGTATTTACACATCATGTGCTCGCTGGAGTCTCTCTAAGGCCTACCATTTTTGTAATTCCTCTAAAACTAACCCACCCAGAATCCCGAACTGATCAATAAATTAGCATCAATACATCAGCTCTTCAGCTCACCAGACAGAATAAAGAATGTCGGTTTCCTTTCTCCTCTGTTCTCCACATATTTAGAACATGCTACATGCATTTATTCCTTACTTGGACCAAAGGGCTGAATAAAAATCCAAGCAATTGTCCTGTGAGGAGGAGCTGCAAAGCTGTCAAGGGAGCCTTAAAAGACCTCTGAAATAACTACATGATTCTGCATGGACTTCACTTCCATGCGGAGAGGGAGAGGTGGGCTTGAAGCCAGGGGTTGGAAGGGAGAAAAGACCCCCCCATGTTGTTCACAACGTCTGCATTTCAAACGAAACTACCGTATTTTTCAGAGTATAAGACGCACCAAGATTTTGAAGAATTAAAAAAAAAAAGTTATTGCACTCTGCAGACCTCTGAAAAATGGCCTGTTTTTCTCTAAAAGGGCCCATTTTTTAAAGAAAAGGGATGAATAGTCTTTAGGAGGCTTGTAGAGTGTTCCTAGGGGTGGGGAAAACGAGCAAAAAACAGCCCATTTTTGTGAAAAACGGGCCCGTTTTTTTTTTTTAAGGGCATGCATAGCCTTTAGGAGGCTTATAGAGTGTTCCTGGGGGCTGGGGGCAAAACTCAGCAAAAAAATGGCCCTTTTTTCGTTCATTTCTGCCCTCCCCAGCCCCCAGGAGCACTCTGGAAGCCTCCTAAAGGCTCTGCACGGCCATTTTGGTGAAGGGGGCGGGGTTTCAGGAGGCCAAAAATGCTGTATTCAGTGTATAAGACGCACCCAGATTTTCAGCCTCTTTTTTGAGGGAAAAAGGTGCGCCTTATACTCCGAAAAATAGGGTACCTCACGTGGCTTCAAAAGCGCTGGAAATAACAGGGTGTTGGCAAAGGGCCCCAAACGGCATTCAGGCTACCCCGAAGTGGACTCACCTGGTAGGTGCCATGGAGGGTGCTGATTAAAAGTGTGATCTGTTGCACTACGGCCAAATCCTTTTGCAGGTCTTGCAGCTCTTGAAACAGGCGAGGAGGCCCCAAAAAAACTTTATCTGAAGGAGGCAAACTTGGATTTTAGGGAACGTCACGACCAGAGAATCTCCTTGCCTAGAGTGGACATACTCGTGACCTGACAAATGCGCGCACGACAAAAGCGCGCCGACGAAACCGCAGTGCGAAAACCGCGATGTCATCAACGCGCCCACAACAGCGCCCCGACAGAAGCGCGATTTAAGTTAAGGTAAGGGTTAGGGTTAGGGTTAGGGTTAGGTTTAGGGTTAGGATTAGGTTCAGGGTTAGGTTTAGGTTTAGAGCGCGCTTCTGTCGGCGCGCTGTTGTCGGCACGCTTCTGGGCTCATTCGGCGGCGTAGTTTAGAACTCGCGGTTTTCTCACCACGGTTACATCGGGCGCACTTTTGTCGGTGAACCGTACATACTCAGCAGTGGTGGGTTCCAGATTCCGTACCATCACCCACATGGACATGCGCATGCTTGGTACTTCCCTGAGACGCTTCCCTGTGACGCATTCCCTCCGCAATGCTCCTGCTGCTCAGTGGAGCGATGCACAGGTCCCGTACACACCATGTGCATGCGTGGAAGTGCCAAAGGCTTAAAGGAGCTCGGGCGGGTGGGTGGGCCCTATGGAGTACCGTACCAGAACATACCCAGTGCTCCGGGCAGGCTCCAGTACGCCCATACCAGGGTGTACTGCCTGCAACCCACCACTGATACTCAGCCTTTCCCAGTACACTTGCGTTTCAAATATATATTTTCCTTTCTTTTGTTCCCAACGCAGGTAGTCTTAGCAGCCATTCAAATTTACGCTGCAATTTGGGGGCTATTTATGACCCAGATCCAAAATTCTTGGCAACACAACTGCAATTATGGCCATAGGACCTCACTTTACAGCTGTCGTGATTTACAACCACGATGGACAGATTCCATTACGGTCTTAAGTTGAGGACTAACTGTACTAGCAAACTCAGGTAATGGATGCATCACACTGAACCCAAACTGAACTCTATTGATTAAAAAAAAAAGGATGCTCTTTGAATTTTACAGGGTGCCTAACAACTTTAAAAATAAAATTCAAAAATTTCTTCAGTTTAAATTCAGCAGGGGCAGCCTGTTGAATGCTGGGGCCCCTTCCAGGAAAAATATTGGTAAAATAATTTCTCAAGTATTTCACAACTTCCAACTGGGCAATAGATGATAGGTACAGTAGATGATAGATAAAAGACATAAAGAGATAGAGATAGACACAAAGATAGATTGATGGATAGACAGACAGACAGGATAATAGACTGTCAGAGACAAATAGATGATAGATAGATAGATAGATAGATAGATAGATAGATAGATAGGTAGGTAGGTAGGTAGGTAGGTAGGTAGGTAGGTAGGTAGGTAGGTAGGTAGGTAGGTAGATAGATAGATAGATAGATAGATAGATAGATAGATAGATAGATAGATAGATAGATAGATAGATATAGAGATAGGATATATATATATATATAGGAGGCAATAGAGCACAGGTTCGAATCCCAGTAAGGATATGGCTAGCTGATGAGAGCTAAATAGCTTGAAATAGATCTATACTAGTCTTCCTTTATTTATTTATCAGCACAAATAAAAAACACAAATATAACAAAGGCAACAGTAAAAATATTGGGTTTCTGTCTGGATGGACTCTTGTGACGAGCCTAATGACAGAGAGTGGAAGTGTGACCTTCCTCCCACACTTGGGCATACCAGGGGTTGTGACTTTAAGTATATACCTCCCACCCTGGCTGGCTGATAAAAGGAGTCGTTCTCTGTAGCTCAAATGGTTAACTCCTTGCCCGGAGGCAATAGAGCACAGGTTCGAATCCCAGTAAGGATATGGCTAGCTGATGAGAGCTAAATAGCTTGAAATAGATCTATACTAGTCTTCCTTTATTTATTTATCAGCACAAATAAAAAACATATATATATATATATATATATATATATATATATATATATATATATATATATATATATATATATATATATATATATATATATATATATATATATATATATATATATACTTTTTAAAGTCACAACCCCTGGTATGCCCAAGTATGGGAGGAAGGTCACACTTCCACTCTCTGTCATTAGGCTCGTCACAAGAGACCCAAAAACTTGGGTATGGCTAGCTGATGAGAGCTAAATAGCTTGAAATAGATCTATACTAGTCTCCCTTTATTTATTTATCAGCATAAATATAACAAATGTAACAAAAAAGGGAGAGAGAGAGAGAGAGAGAGAGAGAGAGAGAGAGAGAGAGAGAGAGATAGATAGATAGATAGATAGATAGATAGATAGATGGGATGGATATAGCTATAGAGAGAGGGATGGATGATGGAGATAGAGAGAGAAATGGATGGATGGATAGATAGAGATATAGATAGATATATACATAGATATAGATAAATGGATGGATGGATGGATATAGAGATAGATAGATAGATAGATAGATGGATGGATGGATAGAGATAAAGATGGATGAATGGATATGGAGGGAGAGAGAGAGAGGGATGGATAGAGATACAGACAGACAGACAGACGGACAGACAGACAGTAGATAGAGAGATTAATCACAGTCCATTTTGAATACATAGCGGAAAAAAGAGTCCTGAGAATTTACAAGCCCCCTAAGTCAGCTCAAACAGAGTTTACAAAACATTTCAGGTGATATTTGCAATGGGGGCTCACAAAAGGAAAAAGGATTTTTATGCAAGGAAGATTTTAAAAGAAGATTTATTTTAGGGGTGAAGGCCAACTGTCCCGACTGTTCATGTTCCGTCCCCCTCCCCTCCCCTCAGCTGGCCGTTTTGAACCGTGGGGAAAGGAGAGAAATGTCCTTACTGTGGCCAGACTGGCTGGGTGGCGCCGGTTTCCTAGAGCCCACGTTTGGGATGGCGACGCCGTCTTTCTCCTTGGCGCTGCTCTCCTGCCCCACCTCTAGGACCTGAACCTGGGGCAAGGCTGCGTTCCACTTCACAATGTACTTGGGCCCCAGAGGGACCAGACTGCTGATCTCTAGCTGCCCCCTGCAAGAAAGAAAGCCCGGGTTTTTTTCCCCAGTTCCATAACAACCAGGATAGGATAGGATAGGAATAGAATATAGAAGTAGAAGTAGAATGGAATGGAATAGGAATAGAATTTAATAGAGAATAGAATAGAATCCTTTATTGGCCAAGTGTGATTGGACGCACAAGGAATTTGTCTTTGGTGCATAAACTCTCAGTGCACATAAAAAGAAGATACGTTCATCAAGAATCATAAGTGTACAACACTTAATGATAGTCATAAGGTACAAATAAGCAATCAAATCATACTAGGAAACAATCAATATAAATCATAAGGATACAAGCCACAAAGTTACAGTCATAAGTGGGAGGAGATGGGTGATAGGAACGATGAGAAGATTAATAGTAATAGTAATGCAGACTTAGTAAATAGTTTGACAGGGTTGAGGGAATTATTTGTTTAGCAGAATGGGGGTGGCGGGGGGGAAGCAGCCCACGAAAATCTTCAAGCCCCATTCCGAAATCCTCAAAGCACCGAGCAGATTTTTGCAAGAATATAATTCTTGAATTCAGCCGTAAAGAAACTGCAAAGACATGCAAGGGGAAGAAAAAATACTGCCCTCTGGTTCTTCCCAAAAATTTTAGTGGAGGGGAAGCTTTCTTCCTTACACACCAGGACGGGGAAGGGAGACATAAAACGCCCCCACTCCCAGTGCCTGGTTATAGCACCTTGAGGGGGGGGGGGTGGCTATTCCTCATTTCTCAGGAAGAAAACAGGAAGTCCTCGGCGTGTGACCACAATCGCTGCCAGAATTTCCATGGCTAAGTAAGGTGGATAAATGAGTTGCTTCCAATGTTACCGCCCTTTCCACACGGTTGTGTTGTGGCCCGCCAGTAGCCAGAAGAGCTGGCAGCAGATTCGGATAGTGAGGAGGTTGGGGAGGAAGATGGGCCAGCCCTGGAGTCTGGGGAAGGCTCTGATAATGGCTCTGTGTCGGAGGCAGAGAGGGAGCCAGAGCCGTATGCCAGTTACCAGCTGCCTTCGGAGTCAGACAACAGTGAGGCGGAAGAACAGCTGGAGCCTGTTCCCAGTGTGTGCATGCACAGAGTTGCCAGATGAAGGGAACAGCTAGAGAACAGGGGTTGACTTGGGAGTAAGGCCACAGGTGGATGATGAATGGCCCCTCCCAGAGGACATAAAAAAGGAGCCAAAGGGGAGTGGAGTTTGCAGGAGACTTATTAGTTCGCTTCATTGGTTCGTGACTCTCCGAGACTCCTTGTCAAGTTTTGCAGTTATCGGCCTGGCAGCTCTCCAAGCCAGATAAGGTCTGTGACCGTAAATCCTCCCTTAAAAGACTTTGCTGGCTGTGAAGGAGCAGAATTCACAGTCAATTAATAAAAAGGGGTTTTTTCGGGACAAGGAGTTTGCTTCAGGCTCTTGGGAAGCCTCGGTCAGAACAGGTTGTTAAACGAATCCCCATGGTTGTTAAATAGGCTTCCCCTATTCCCGACTTTGTATTTTGGAAGTTTGGCTAGGAGGGTCACCAGTAGAGATCAGATGAGCCCTGGGTGTTTGAAAAACATCCTGGTTGATGAGCCCCTAAATGTGGATTGTGTGAATGTGAGGATGTTGTGATGGCCAAAAGTGAAAGAGTTTTTTCAGTCCTGTTGTAACTTTGAATGGTCACTAAATGAACGGTCGTAAGTCGAGGACTAGCTGTAGAAAAATCTTTTCTCCCCACCCCCACCCCCGAACTGGAATATTGTTTAAAAAACACAATGCACAACGCCACTACCACTGGGCGCTACAGCCTCACAAATCAACACCAAGATGCTTCCGTGGGGCATGCTTGTTTCACATTATGCATTCACAGCCGTTCACACAATCACTGCACACACTTGCAACATTGCCATTAATATCCTACCCGGTGTTCACAGGCCTGACAGAGAGAAACATCAAAGGAAAAGCCGTTATCTAATTCTCCTCCAAACATCTTTGTTAAAAAATAATAATAATAAAATTCCTTGACAGTTTGGAGAAGTGGAAGGATTTAATGCAACACACACACCCCCCCCGCCTCCAAAAGTTAATTCTAGCTTCTCTTTGCGTTCTTGCTTTCGGATCTTCTTCCCCGTATAAAGCAGGGGACTCCAACCTTGGCAACATTTAAGACTTGGGGACCGGAGATGGTATTCAGCAGGTTCTGACCAGTTCTGGACAACGGGAAGCAGAAATTTTGAGTAGTTCGGAGAACCGGCAAATACCATCTCTGACTGGCCCTGCCCCCATCTATTCTCTACCTCCTGAGTCCCAGCTGATCAGGAGGGAATGGGGATTTTGCAGTATCCTTCCCCTGGAGTGGGGAGGGAATGGAGATTTTGCAGTATCCTTCCCCTGGAGTGGGGAGGGAATGGAGATTTTGCAGTATCCTTCCCCTGGAGTGGGGAGGGAATGGGGATTCTGTAGTATCCTTTCCCTGGAGTGGGGAGGGAATGGGGATTCTGCAGTATCCTTTCCCTGGAGTGGGGAGGGAATGGGGATTCTGCAGTATCCTTTCCCTGGAGTGGGGAGGGAATGGGGATTTTGCAGTATCCTTCCCCTGGAGTGGGGAGGGAATGGGGATTTTGCAGTATCCTTCCCCTGGAGTGGGGAGGGAATGGGGATTTTGCAGTTTCCTTCCCCTGGAGTGGAGAGGGAACGGGGATTTTGCAGTTTCCTTCCCCTGGAGTGGGGAGGGAATGGGGATTTTGCAGTATCCTTCCCCTGGAGTGGGGAGGGAATGGAGATTTTGCAGTATCCTTCCCCTGGAGTGGGGAGGGAATGGAGATTTTGCAGTATCCTTCCCCTGTAGTGGGGAGGGAATGGAGATTTTACAGTATCCTTCCCCTGGAGTGGGGAGGGAATGGAGATTTTACAGTATCCTTCCCCTGGAGTGGGGAGGGAATGGAGATTTTGCAGTATCCTTCCCCTGTAGTGGGGAGGGAATGGAGATTTTACAGTATCCTTCCCCTGGAGTGGGGAGGGAATGGGGATTCTGCAGTATCCTTCCCCTGGAGTGGGGAGGGAATGGGGATTCTGCAGTATCCTTCCCCTGGAGTGGGGAGGGAATGGGGATTTTGCAGTATCCTTCCCATGGAGTGGGGAGGGAATGGGGATTTTGCAGTATCCTTCCCCTGGAGTGGGGAGGGAATGGGGATTTTACAGTATCCTTCCCCTGGAGTGGGGAGGGAATGGAGATTTTGCAGTATCCTTCCCCTGGAGTGGGGAGGGAATGGGGATTCTGCAGTATCCTTCCCCTGGAGTGGGCAGGGAATGGGGATTTTGCAGTATCCTTCCCATGGAGTGGGGAGGGAATGGGGATTTTACAGTATCCTTCCCCTGTCATGCCCAACAAACCATGTCATGCCCAACAAGCTACACCCACAGAACTAGTAGTCAATTTTTTTGAATCCCACCACTGTTGGGAACTTCAACTCCCAGAATTCCCCAGCCACGAACAGGAATTCTGGGAGTTGAAGTCCCTGAGTCTTAAAAGAAGTTGCTAAGGTTGGAAAGCCCTGGCATAAAACCTCCGAATTTGAGCAAGAAATAACTCTCACAGTCTGCCAATAATTCTAAGCAAGGCAGGAAATTAAGACCTGTTTCCAGAGGCCAAAATAAGGGCAAGAAAGGTGATTAGGGGACTGGAGGCTAAAACATATGAAGAACGGTTGCAGGAACTGGGTATGTCTAGTTTAATGAAAAGAAGGACTAGGGGAGACATGATAGCAGTCTTCCAATATCTTAGGGGCTTCCACAGAGAAGAGGGAGTCAAGCTATTCTCCAAAGCACCTAAAGGCAAGACAAGGAGCAATGGATGGAAACTAATCCAGGAGGGAAGCAACCTAAAACTAAGGAGAAATTTCCTGACAGTTAGAACAATGAATCAGTGGAACAGAAGTTGCCTCCAGAAGTTGTGAATGCCGCAACACTGGAAGTCTTTAAGAAGAGGTTGGATAACCATTTGTCTGGAGTGGTGTAAGGTTTCCTGCCTAAGCAGAGGGGTTGGACTAGAAGACCTCCCAGGTCCCTCCCAACTCTATTATTCTAGATATGTCCTGAGAATACCAAGGAAGGGCACCAAAACCCCTTTGCATTTTAAATTTCTGTTTCCGTTCCGACATCCGCTGGATCACAACCTCCCCTGTGACACACAACTCCGACCGACTTGACTCACTTGAAGTTGATGTTGGCGCAGACTAACACGTCATTCAAAAGAAACACCTTGCGTTCCTTGGATTTAATAAGTTGACCTCGGTCGCCATAAACAGTCTCCGTCAGGGTCTCGCAGAATAAGAGCTGCCGTTGCCCCGAATTTAACAACTGGGGGAAGGGAAAACAAAGCAAAACATAAAATAAAATTACAAAGCAGAACAGAACCTTGGCCTTATTGGAAAGCGACCCGGGTGGGGGAAAAAAATATCTTGCTTTTTAAAGGCTATTTTCCCTGGAGGAAAAAGCAAACAGAAAAAAAGAGGGGAAAAAATAGGGAACCGTACTTCTGATATTGTTCATGAACATGGCGGATTTAATCATTATTTGTTGAAGAACTAAAGGCCAAGTCACAGAACGCTACCAAATAAATTGATTTTATTTTTTAATGAAAGGATTGCTTTGCTCGGAGTAAGCAAATTAAGGATGTATTAACGGTTTGGATCAGAAGCAGGTTTGGGAAAATCTGCTTTGTTGTGTAATATGTGAAATGGATCAGCTCAGTGGGGAGAATTCAGAGGTTGTGTTAGATAGATAGATAGATAGATAGATAGATAGATAGATAGATAGATAGATAGATAGATAGATAGATAGATAGATAGATAGATGATAGATAGAGATTGAGAGAGACTGAGAGAGACAGAGAGAGAGATAGACAGAGATAGATAGATAGATAGATAGATAGATGATAGATAGAGATTGAGAGAGACAGAGAGACAGAGAGAGAGATAGACAGAGATAGATAGATAGATAGATAGATAGATAGAGATAGATAGATAGATAGATAGATGATAGCTAGATAGCTAGTTAGAGAGATAGATATGATGGATGGATGGATGGATGGATGGATAATGACAGACAGGCAGGCAGACAGACAGATGATAGCGAGAGAGAGATGATGATGGATGGGTGGATGGATAATTATATATATATATATATATATATATATATATATATATATATATATATATATATATATATATATAATGAGAGACAGAGACAGAGAGAGACAGATATAGATAGATTAGAAGATAGATAGATAGATAGATAGATAGATAGATAGATAGATAGATAGATAGATAGATAGATAGATAGATATGATGGATGGATGGATAATGACAGACAGACAGATGATAGAGAGAGATGATGATGGATGGATGGGTGGATGGATAATGATAGATAGATAGAATGAGAGAGAGAGAGACTGAGACAGACAGACAGATATAGATATAATGAGAGACAGAGACACAGACAGACAGATAGACAGAGAGAGAGATTGCTAGGTAGATAGAGATAGATAGAGATAATGAGAGATAGACAGAGATAGACAGACAGACAGATAGAGAGTGAGAGAGACAGAGAAAGAGGGAGACAGATAGAAAGAGATAATGAGAGAGAGATATATACAATACATACATACAGTATATTGACCAGCTTCAAAACCTTTTATTTATTTTCATTTTAGATGAACCCTAAAATAGTTCCAGGAACCAAAGGGGACCCTCACAGAGCCAACCAAAAGCAAAGCAAGTTTCCGGAAGATGTCCAGGTGACAACCATACTTGGAAGCTAGAAGTTGTCAACCGAAGACATCCAGAAGGAAATTGGAACTGGCCGCTGGGGCTGGGCATCCTGCTGAGGGTCACGCACCTTATGGAGATGGCTGCGGTCGCTGACGCTCTTGGTTAGCTGCTGGATCTCAGCCACCTGGTCGGCCAACCTCTTCTGGTCGTTCAGCTTCTCAGCCAAGGTCTCCAGTTCGGTTAGGGCGAGCTGGAGGGACAACCGGTCAGCGTGTCCTTTTGGGGTGTTCTTCAGCATATCCTGGTTGGAGAGAAGAGAGAGCAAAGTTTGGAAGCAGACCAGTCAATTGAGGGACATCTGAGTTCCATCCTCAGGCCCACCCCAGATGTTTCCTCAACATGCCAAGCCAACCTTTCCCCTCTACTTGGCGTAACCCAGATCAAGGGTCCCCAACTTTTCAGACCTCAAGGACCAATTCATAATTTTAAATCCCGCGGACCACTAATAGGACCTGCCTAATGACCGGATGGCTGGGCGTGGCTAGGTGGTCATGTGACTGGGTAGGCGTGGCCAAAGTGATACCACTCACGTCGAGGGGCGCCTTGCCGGCCTCTACTCGCTACTCCTCGCCTGCCCGCCTGGGCTCCTTAGGGCCTCAACAGGAAGCAGTTGCTGGAGCTAAGCAGCCACCAAGGAGAAAGAGTTGGCAAAACAGCTCAGTTCAAATTGGATCTGGCCGAGAAGGAGGCTCAACAGAAGCACCTCACTGAGGACTAGGAGCATAGGCTTTCCAAGCAGAGGGAAGACCTGTGGGAGTGCAAGGCCAGGGACGGGCGCCTGGAGGTTCAGTGGGCTGAGATGGTCAGCCAGTTCCAGGCCATGATGCAGCCCCACTGGAACGAGGCCCTCCGGCTCTTCTCCACCAGTGGTGCTTCCCTCCAGCCTTCGTCCAAAGCCCCCCACCAGGAGGCTGAAGCAGACCCCAAGTCGGAATTTCTGCCCCCCTCTAATTCGCACAAAAAGACCCCGAAGGGGGAGACTCTCTGCAGCAACACAAGCGTTCATTGCACGTATCCAGCTCAGAGGCCGTAGTTTGAGGACCCCTGATTTAGTGCAATATAAGGAATGCAAATAATTTTTCTGCAGACCACCAACATTTTCTCACGGACCACCAGTGGTCCACGGATCACCACTTGGTGACCCCTGACCTAGATTGTAGGTTTCCCAACCTTACAAACTAGGAGATGGATGGACTTCAACCCCAAGTGGGCTGGGGAATTTGAGGAGTTGAAGTCCACCCATCTTCAAACGGTTGAGAAACATGGATCTTGTCATGCCCCCCATTGGAGCCTGAATCTATTGTAGCCTGAATCTGCGAAGGAAGATGAGCCTGAGCAGACAGCGATCGAGAGGACGGTTTCATTGATTTGGGAGGAATATGAGGAAGAGTAGGCTGAGTCAGGCCAGGGCCTTTCAGGATTGGGATGGCTTGTAAGCAGGGAGGAACAAGGGCAAAATGACCAAGAGAGGCTAAGCGGTAAATACGAGAGACTTAACTCAGATGATGAACAAGGAAGGACCACTCCCTCCTGATCCGCGAGCATGGAGAGTGGAGAGAAGGCAGGAACAGTGCAGGCTGACCCAACTACTAGGAGGAGGGCGCCCTGCCCCTTTCCACAAGGCACACCTGGGGACTGAGACTTAAGGAGATGCTGTGGGGAGGGGAATTTGTCGGGAACAAAATGTTGAATTCATGGAGGATTGTGGGTCGTTGCCGATATTGGACATTTAACTGGATTTCTTGCTTTATTTCTTGCTTCCTGAATTGATTGCCTTAGTTCCTTTGCTTCCTGAACTAATTTACTTATTCCCTTGCCCTGCTGGATTTCTTGTTTTTTAGCCGTTGTGTTAACAGTATTGTGCTGGACTACTTGCAGCCAGGGGCTGCTGGAGGTGTGTGTTTGTGTGTGTGATCACTTTGCTCTGGGACTGTTCTGACCCAGGCTTCCTTAGAAAGCAAGGAGCAAACTCTTGGTCCTGACAAAACCCCTTTTATTTACACGACTGTGAATTCCCTTCATTCACAGTCAGCAAGGCTTAGCACACAGTCTTTCAAAGGAATATCTATCTACACAAACCTTATCTCATTTGAAGAGCTGCCAAATAACTGGCTTCCAAACGCAGGGCAAGGCAACACTTGGCACAGAGTCTCTTATAGTCACAGACAGAATTTCCACTCTTGAAACAACCAAAGGAACGGATAGTTTCCTGTAAAAGCCCCCTCCCCCTTCGCTCCTCTTTTGTTTCTTATGGGAGGGGCCAATCACCTCCAAGGTGTGGCTTTACTCCCAAGACGACCCTGCTTTCTTAGTTGTTCTTGTCTTCTGGCATGTGCACACTGGGAACAGGCTTCAACTGTTCCTCTGCCTCGCTGCTGTCTGGCTCCCTCTCTGTCTCCGATGCAGAGCCCTTGTCTGAGTCTTCCCCAGACTCCAGGACAGGCCCATGTTCCTCCCCAACTTCCTCACTGCCCGACTCTGCTCTCAGTTCCACTGGTCGCCGGTGGGCCACAGCAGGGTCTTGCCAGAAATTTGGGAGTGTTTGGGTAACATTTGGAGCAATAAAGGGGCAGTTTGAACAGTCAGCTGACTGTGTTGCCTCTGTGCCGTGCCCGGGGTCGTCACAGATCTAGATGTCCTTCCCTAATTCAAGAACCCGAGAAAACAAAAAGGGTACCTGGAGTAGAAGAATAAACTGGGGGAACCTTTGAATGGGTTTCACCATCAAGCCGTAGAGGGTGACACGGTCAAGGCTGGCCATCTGTTTCTTCTGCAAAAAGGAAGTTATAATGGCTCAGTTGAGGTGTGAAAACCACTGTTCTTCCTTCTCCAATGTTATCGGTGGGCCCTTCGTGGCGTGGTCCCATCTCAGCAAGGCTCGTCCTATTCAACGTCGATTCTGCTCTACGACCATCCACAACCCCATCTTGCCAACTGAATGAATTCAGGATAATTCAGTGATGGGCAACCTTTTTCTCGCGGCACGCCGAAAGTGTGCGCAACAGCACATTCTGCACGACCACACCCATAATGCAATTTGTGTGCAACACCCGCCCTGCGCACCTGCCCCCACGCAGGCGCAAGCGAACCCCCATTTTTTCTGCCCCTGCATGCACATGTGATCCCCCCCCTGGAGCTCCCCCGTGCATGCAGCCCCCTCCCCCATTTTTTACTTCCAGGTTGATGCAGGAGGCCTTGCAGGGCCAAAATGGGTTGCGAAGGGGGGGCCCACAGCGTGAGGCTCCCCGTGCCCCATTTTGGGCCTGGAAGCAGAGGTGGGTTTCTACCGGTACGATACGGTTCAGCCGTATAGGTAGTAACTCCGGCGGATACGTCACTGTACCGGTTCTATCCTCGGCGGCACCATCTGTTTTCTGTTCGGCACATGCGCGGAACAATCTTCATTGAAAAAAAATGTAATTCCCCCACCCCCTTTTTAATGGCTTGCACATGCGCAGACCGTTTAATGTGCAAATGCGCACCCGCAAGGAGGGCGCATTTAGCTTTCGTGTGAGCGAAATTTTTGCATTCGAGTGCAAAGTTTTTCAGGCACCGAATGAGTAGCAATGGCAGCAGGGACCCACCCCTCCATAGGTGGCCTCCTGCATCAACCTGGAAGCCAAAATGGGGCATGGGGGTGCCGTGTGAGGCCCCAAAATGCAACACGAGCGCCCCGCCCTCCCCCGCGCATGCGTGGCAGAGACCCAAAGACCAGTTGGCTGGCGGGAGGCGTGCGCGGCATGAACGAAGAGACTGGGCGGGGCCAATGGCTTGCGTACCTGCAGAGATGGCTCTGCGTGCCGCCGGTTCTCCATCACCGGAATAAAAACCATTCTACTCTACACCTGTAACCTGAAGTGGGTTTTGGATCCAGGAATTCTTCAGCTGCGTCCAATTCTGCAATATTTCTCCATTGTTTACCCCCCAAAAAAACCCCGACTCCAATTGAACGAAGCAGGGGATTAGACCCAAATTATTAATTGTTACACTTCTAAACTCAACGGCAGGAAGCAAACACAATTTTTCATTATCCCCATTAGAACCTCACAACGCATTCATATTCAAATGCAATTTAGCCGCAGAATGGATTAGTTAACGAATCCAATTATCTTTCATTTCGGTCGTTGCTTTCCTAACTATCGAAACTATCTCCCTTCTCAAGAGCGGAAACCTCAAGGACAGCAGAATACTTCAGATAAGTTAAGAGATGAAGAGATCACCTGTTCTGGCCCATGGCTTCCTTAACAAGCAAGAAGTGGAGTTTTGATCCTGGCAAAAAACCCTTTTATTTACACGACTGTGAATTCCTTCCATTCGCAGCCAGCAAGGCTTAGCAAACAGTCTTTCCGAGGAATGTTTATCCACACAAACTTTATCTCGTTTGGAGAGCTGCCAGATAACTAGTTTCCAAATGCAGGACAAGGCAAAACTTGGCACAGAGTCTCTTATAGTCACAAACAAAATTTCCACTCTTGGACCGACCGAAGGAACAAATTGTTTCCTGCGAAAGCCCCCTCCCCATTCGCTCCTCTTTTGTTTCCTATGGAGGGGCCAATCATCTCCAAGGTGTGGCTTAACTCCCAAGTTGACCCTGTTTTTTTAGTTGTTCTTGCCTTCTGGCAGCTCTGTGCAGGCGCACACTGGGAACAGGCTCCAGCTGTTCCTCTGCCTCGCTGCTGTCTAGCTCCCTCTCTGCCTCCAACGCAGAGCCCTCATCTGAGCGTTCCTCAGCTCCCAGGAGTGGCCCATGTTCCTCCCCAACCTCCTCACTGTCTGACTCTGCTGCCAGTTCTGCAGGCCGCTGTCGGGCCACACCATAACCATCATCTATCTGGAGAAACCAGGTTGATGGATAAACCTCTATGGCCACTAAACTAAGAATAACCCCTTGATGGGTCTTGCCCCAGGGTCCAGGGCCTTTGTGATGCCCATTCTTCTTACCTTGAGGAACTCCAAGAAAGCTGGTTTGGTCATGCAGGCCTTCTTGATTAAGGACATAGCACTGGTGAAGTTGTTGACGTATTCACTGTACACATCCAAGACCATGGACTTGGAGAACTTTGGAGAAGAAATGGAGGACAGTGAGACCCCAAGATTCACTTCTAGAGTCCCCTAGAAGGTTCGGAGAAGTCACATCTTTGAGACGGGCCTCCATGTTCCACGTCTAATCAATTGCTCACCGAGGCCACGAAGAGGTCACCGATCTTCTCCATGGAGTCCCACTCAACCACCCGTGAAGACAAGGCGATTTGGAACATGGAGTGGCACTGGAGGATCTCTTTGACCCGGAAGAAGACCACTTGGCATTTCCTGGCACTGAGGACTTTGGGCTCCATCTCCATCAAGGGGTTCCTATAATCCTGTTTCGGAAGGGGACAGGAGACACTCTTTTGATGACTCATCCATCTTTTGGGTTATCATATTGATGTACAGGTAGAGTGGTGTGGTGGCCTAGAGGGGGAGCCCTCGCCTCACAATCAGGAGGCTGTGAGCTCGATCCTAGGGAGAGGCAGATATTTCTCTCTCTGGGCACCATGAGAATATAGCTGCTGAATGTAACTCCGCACTTGCAACAGGGAGGGCATCTGGCCAGTAAACATTCATCTCCATTCAGTTGCTCAGACTCCACCCCACAAGGGATTATGGGGGCATTAAAAGACGATGATATCGATGTACAGATAGTCCTTGATTTACCACCATTCGTATAGTGACTGTTCCAACTTACAACAGGACTGAAAAAAAGACTTATGACTGTTTTCCCGCACATATAACCGCTTATGGTCACATGATCAAAATTCTGATGCTTGGCAACTGACTCGTGTTTATGACGGGTTGCAGCGTCCCGGGTTCATGTGATCCTCTTTTGCGACCAAAGTCAATGGGGAAGTCAGATTCGCTTAACAACCACGTTACTAACTTAATAAACGCGGTGATTCGTTTAATAACTGCGGCACGAAAGGTCGTAAAAGGGGGGGAACCTCACAACCCACGTCTCACTGAAGAACAGAAATATTGGGGTCCATTGTGGTCGTAAGTCGAGGACTACCCGTATTACAAAGCCGGAATCAACCAGAAGATGTGAGATGTGGCTTCCCACCCTTGGCCAAAGGGGCACCCAGAGAGCATCTCCTCTCGAGAAGTCAAAAGAAAAAAAAGACAAAATACCTGTAAAATGCGTCTCAGCGAGTCCACATAACTCCTCTCGCTTTGCACAATGGAGCCCAGGATGTGACGACGTATCACCTGGGAGGAAAAAAAAAAAAGAGAGGCACAGAATTAAGCCCACGGGGGGCAGCTTGTGGAACTCCCCGCCACAGGAGGCGATTCGCCAGCTCGGTAGCGTTTGCCTCAAAACCTCAAACGTCCCCTGGAGGATTGGTTTGCGGCGGACGGGGCCCTTGTCAGGAAGAGGGCCCCAAAACCCCAAATAAAGAACCCAGTTCGACCAAATTTAGATGTCAGGTTCGACATCCTAAACCCGGGATGGTGAAACTGTGGCATTTGGCCCGCAGGTGGCACACAGAGACCCCTCTGTGGCACGCCAGCCGGCGCTCCACCGCGCATGCGTGCACGCCTCCCACCAGCCAGCTGGTCTTTGGGTCCCTGTCGCGCATGCATGGGGGAGGGGGGCATGAGGGGGACCCGTGTCTGCATGCCGAGGGAGCGTCCACATTGCATTTTGGGGCTCGTGCAGTGCCACGCGCCCCGTTTTAGCTTCCAGGTTGGTGTGGGAGGCCTTCCAGGCCCAAAATGGAGCACGGGGGGGCGGGGCGGAGGGGGGCTCGCGCTCTCCCCCGCCCCAGTGCCCCCATTTTGGACCTGGGAGGCCTCCTTCCCCAACCTGGAAGCAAAAAATGGGTGTGTGTGTGGGGGGGGTTTGCATGCCCGTGGGAGCGCAGGGGGGTGTCCCACGCGTATGCGCTGGGGAGGGTGCGGGGGTGTTTGTCGTGCACGCATTGCATTATGGGTGCGAGGACAAAAAGGTTACCCACCGTGGGCCCTAAACAAACCTGCTGAGGGTTTAACCCTTCGGGCATCGGCCCCAACTCGGGCAGCTGTTTGGCATCTGAAACTGGCACCTCCAGGAAGCCCAATTCTTCTTCTTCGGAGTCCCCTGAGGTAAAATGAAAGCAATGTGACTTTATACAGCGCTTTAGCGCAATCGAGGGATGCTGTTAATACCCACAGAGCAAAACGCGAAGCGACGCGGATTAAACTTAACGCACGCCAGCCGAGTTCCCTCACGACACACTTCCAACATCGCGCCCCCCCCTCCCCCTTCACTGACAATCCTCCGGGTTTTAAAACATGCGTCTAGTCCTCAACAGGAGAGAGCCGGCGTGTGGGTGAAACTGGCAAAATCAGAAGGAAACTCATGCCAACATCATGCAAATGTATTATTCTGATTAGTCTGGCAATTTCACCTTCCTTGAGTGGCGTTAATTGGTGCACCGACAAAGTCCCAGGCCGGGGGGGAAAAAAAGCAAGGTTTTTTTTCTAAGTTTTGCACAACGGCCCTTCTCCAGCACCGACGAATCGACGGCGCGAAGTGACTCAGCAAAAGTCCGTCCCTTGGGCACACTTGGCACTGCCAGCGGAATCCAAGAAGATTCCTGGATGGGCAGCGTCTCCAAACCAACGTCAACGAAAGGCAATCAACAAAGCGTTTTGCAGGGCGGCGTTTTTGGAAGGGATGCGAAGAAAACACAGAGAGGCGGCATCTAACTTGGCACCCCCCAAAAATCACAGGCTGCCTGGGGGGGAGAAAAAGCAGGAGCGAGCGACTCTTAGCAAGTAAGCCAAGCTGCATTCTTTGGGGATGGGTGGGAGGGTGCTGGATGGGGAGATTTAATTCTGGTTCCGGGCTGCAAGTGTGCTCCCCAGGTGATTCTGTGCCAGGCCGTCCTATTACCCCAAACCCAGAGGAAAAAATAAACATAAAATATAAAGATCAGTCAGACTGCGAATGAATTCACACACCCCCACCCCCCGACTGCGAATGAAATCCTTGCCAAGGCGGTTAAAGCACCAACCAGCCACGCAGGACGCGATGCCACCGAATCTCGGCAGCTGGTTTCAGCTCTGCTGAGCCCGATACAGAAACTCACCCCCCAGCACACGACTCAAGCCCTCCCGGTATATGTGTGTGTGTGTGTGAGATAGTCCATCTGCCTGGCCTTACCTGAGAGCGAAGAAGAGGAGGAAGAGGAGAAGTGAACAATCACGTAATCCTTGGCACTTGCCCGATGCCGTTTCCTCCACATTTTAGCCGTGGGAGCTATTCTCCCCCCGTCATTCAAACTTCCTCTTTCTCAAAAGACTAAAATCCGGTCGAGTCGGAGTGGTGGTCTCTCCATCCTTGCAGAAACGGGCCCGGGTACCGGCAGGACCCCAGGGAGAATCAAGCCGGCAGCAAGAGTGGGGAGTGGGGGGGGGGGGAATGAAGCTCGTGAGCCGCGCTCGGGGCGGGTTGATGACAAGAATAGCTCAGTGATGGCGAGGCTGACCTTTCCTTCCCTAATTTTGGGAACAGCTGCCTGGCTCACTTGGGAGAGTTGCCATCCGGGGAGGCGGCCCAGAGCGGAAGCAGCTTGAAAGGAGAAGGGAGGGGAAGGGTCTCCAAAAACATCCTGTGGGGGAAGACCCTCTTCAAAAACCACTGGTTTTTCATTTTGGCAATTAGCCCAAAAAAAACAACAACAAAGAGAAATAATAGGAAGCGAAAAAGAAAAATCTTGGGTCATCCAAACAATCTATCGAAAAGCGATAGAAAAAATTCAGAAGAAAAGATATAATGCATATAAAAAGAAGAAAAAGGGGTGTGTGTGAATATCTAGGATAATGTTTCTCAACCTTGGCAACTTGGAAGATGTCCGGACTTCAACTCCCAGAATTCCCCAGCCAGCATTCGCATTCGCTGGCTGGGGAATTCTGGGAGTTGAAGTCCGGACATCTTCAAGTTGCCAAGGTTGAGAAACACTGATCTAGGAACAGGGGATTAGTAAAATGAAATGAAATGTGTTAATCATAGCAATGGTACGTAGCTAATTAAGAAGGGAGTAAACAACACTAATATTGTTCATTGTGCAAATTAATTAAGTAAAATGTTTATCATGTAAAGAGCTTAATTTGAAGAGACACGTTACTTATAGAAAATAGATGGAAATGAAATGATAAATTTGGTTTATTTCTAAAGGGATTAAAAAAATGACATTGTTTATGTACATAATAAAAATTAAAAGTTGGAAAACATGGGAAGAAAAATAACACAGCTGAAATTGGAAACGGAAATATAATGTAAAATGAATTATGCCTAGGTGAAAATGTTAAAAGGGGGAAAACTGGACAACCCTGTTTACAAACGAATTTTAATTATGTAACAAAAAAAACAAAAAAAAACCACTGGCTTTACCACTCTCGCAAATAACCCTGCTCATACGAACAACAGCCAGGAAAAAAAACAAAAGTTCCAACTTTTCAGATCTTGTTCAATTTGCAAACAGGGACTTGGGGATAGAGGTGCCCAAACAATCCCACTGGGAAAATTTAAAAACACAATGGGGTGTAAGTAGAAATGAGATCAAAACATTATTTTTTTCCCCCCTAGAAAGCAAACAAATACGGGAGAATCCTGCTGTTTGCTTTAGAGATTAATCCGGGAGAGAGTTAAGTTAATCTATTGGAAACTCTAAAACAAGACAAAGAGGGGGAAAAAATGGTTAACGAATGGGGAGCCAAGCCGAGATGAGAAATTCTGGGGATAAATGCAGAGATGCTGCGGGAACTCCCCCCCTTCTTTTTGTTGTTGTTGCAAAGTTGTGTCCGACCCATTGCGACCCAATGGACCACATTCCTCCAGGCCTTCCTGTCCTCTCCCATCCTCTGGAATCCATTGAAGCTCATTCCGACTGCTGCGGTGACTCCATCCAGCCACCTCCTTCTCTGCCGTCCCCTTCTTCTTCTGCCCTCCATCTTTCCCAGCATGAGGCTCTTCTCCAGGGAGTCTTTCTTCCTTCTCATCAGGTGGCCAAAGGATTTGTGTTTCCTCTTCAGGATCTGACCTTCTAAAGAGCAGTCAGGGTTGATCTCCTCTAGGACTGACCGGTTGGATGGCCTTGCAGTCCAAGGGACTCAGTGCAGGAGTCTTCTTCTCCAGCACAAGAGTTCAAAGGTCTCCATTCTTTGGCGCTCAAGCCTTCCTTATGGTCCACCTTTCATAGCCATCCATTGCCACTGGGAAAACCAGAGCCTTGACTAGATGTACTTTTGTTGGCAGGGTGATGTCTCTGCTTAACTCTCTAATAGTCTACCCTAGGTTAGAGTCACAATCCAGACGCAGCGGCCAGTAAGAATAATAGATTTAGGATGGACAAAGGGAATTCACACTAATTTGTTTCGCCTCCAGAAAAAGCTCAGCCTTTCCGTGCTGCCCCCACCCCCCAAAACCCCTTTTCAAATCTCCCTTTTTTTCTTAATCTAAATTGTTTGCAAAGGATCGTCCAGCAGTGAGCCATGCCCCTTGTTGACACAACTGCATTAAAAAAGAAAGTGGTTCACACAATCTGCTCTCCATAAAGGGTGATTCCCCCCCCCCCGAGATGCCAGTCAGATGCCAACCTCCCCATCAGCTGCTTAGAAGCGGTCACATACCTTTCACACTTCAGAGACCACTAAATTCATAGTTTTAAATCCCGTGGACCACTAATATGATCTGCCTAATGACCGGCTGGGTGGGCATGGCTAGGTGGCCATGTGACTGGGTGGGTGTGACCAACTCGATGTCACTCATGTTAAGGGGCACCGCGCTGGCCTCTATTTGCCCCTCCCCACCCAGCCCCTCCTCGCCCAGGCTCCTTAGGACCCCAACAGGAAGCAGTTGTTGGAGCTAAGCAGCCACCAGGAGAAAGAGTTGGCAAAACAGCTCAGTTCAAATAGGATCTGGCCGAGAAGGAGGCTCAGCAGAAGCACCTCACTGAGGACTGGGAGCATAGGCTTTCCAAGCAGAGGGAAGACCTGCGGGAGTGCAAGGCCAGGTACCGGTGCCTGGAGGCTCAGTGGGCTGAGATGGTCAGCCAGTTCCAGGCCATGATGCAGTCCCACTGGAACGAGGCCCCTCCGGCTCTTCTCCACCAGCGGCTCTTCCCTCCAGCCTTCGTCCAAAGCCCCCCACCAGGAGGCTGAAGCAGACCCCAAGTCGGAATTTCTGCCCCCTTCTGCCCCCCACAAAAAGACCCTGAAGGGGGAGACTCTCTGCAGCAACGCAAGCGTTCATTGCACGCATCCGTCCCAGGGGCCGTAGTTTGAGGACCCCCTGATTTAGTGCAATATAAAAAATGCAAATAATTTTTCTGTGGACCACCAAAATTTTCTCGCAGGCCACCAGTCGGTGGTGACTGCTGACCTAAAAGTCAATTGAAGTTAGCCACACTGCACACCAGGCCATGCTGTGAATCCTTTTTTTTGGGGGGGAGGGAATCCAGTTGGATCTGTACCTCTCTCTGCAGAGAAGCTACGGGCCATGGCAATCTCCCCGGCCCAGGAGAGAGATCGCTTCCTTTCCGGTCCCGAGACCCCTCTGCTCGGCTCTCCATCCGCAGCTACAGTGAAGGAAGGACCACCAAGCTTAATTCTTTCGCTCATGAATTCACATTTGTTCTCTTGGAGAAAGCATCTTGGCAGGATCCGGCTTTTGCTTCCAACCCTGAAAAGCTGAGTTGTGGGGGGGGGGGGAGGGCGCTTTCTCTAGCTCAGGAAAAGCCTCCCCCCCACCCCCACCCCGAAAAAAGCCTTGCATTTATATAACTGTGCAAACAGATAAAAGAAACTTCAAGGGGGAATGTTAAGTTCAGCTGGTTCTTAGTACGTTTTTTTCCCCCTGGGTAAGCAGTTTTGTAGTCGTTCTAGCAAAGTTTTGCAACGGTGCCACCCCAAAACAAGGAAGTGGCTAAGAAATTTATGCTGGGAATGAACTTTTTGAGGGCTGATGGAAGGAGACCCACCCGCTCCGTGTGTTTGTGTGTGTGTGTGTGTGTGTGTGTGTGTGTGTGTGTGTGTGTGTGTGTGTGTGTGTGTGCGTGTGTGTAAGAAAGAGAAAAGGCTGAAGCTGTGTCCCGCAGCAGCTCACACCCTCATTCTTTGCAACTTTCTTCCATTCCAGAAGCAAACCTAGTTCGCAGCAAATGTTTAAAGAGGGACAGCACAATTTAAAAAAAACAACAACAACCCAAAACACTTAAAAAATAAATAAATAAATTCAGGCACCGTCTGGGTTTAATGTACCGGGAGAAAGATTCGCTCACTTGCATGGAAAATAATGTTGTCAAAGAGACTGGGAGTTTAAAAGTTTTTGAAAATGCCAAGAAAGTTAGGAGAGGAGAGGGAAGAGAAAAGAGAAGGGAAGGAAACGGAAGAGAAAGGAAGAGGAGGGAGGAGAAGGGACGGGAAAGGAAGAGGAGGGAAGAAAAGGGAAAGGAAGAGGAGGGAAGAGGAGAGAAGGG
Organism: Thamnophis sirtalis; assembly: GCF_051295495.1. NCBI lineage: Eukaryota > Metazoa > Chordata > Lepidosauria > Squamata > Natricidae > Thamnophis > Thamnophis sirtalis. The sequence goes on from NW_028261395.1 coordinate 38,320,421, forward strand.
AAGGGAAAAGAAGAGAAGGGAAGGGAAAGGAAGAGGAGGGAAGAGAAGAGAAGGGAAGGAAAAGGCAGAGGAGGGGAAGAGAAGGGAAAGGAAGAGGAGAGAAGGGAAAGGAAGAGGAGGGAAGAGGAGAGAAGGGAAAGGAAGAGGAGGGACGGGAAGGGAAGGGAAAGGCAGAGGAGGGGAAGAGAAGGGAAGGGAAAGGCAGAGGAGGGGAAGAGAAGGGAAGGGAAAGGAAGAGGAGGGAAGAGAAGAGGCGAAATAAAGAAAGAGAGAATGAGAAAGAAAGATAGAAAGGAGAAAAAGGAGAAAAAGGAGAAAAAGAGAAAGGAAGGAAGGAAGGAAGGAAGGAAGAAAGGAAGGAAGGAAGGAAGGAAAAGTCTTCTCTCATCTCAGTCTCTATCAGAATTAGAAACATCATTAACAGAAGTTATTCTGAGGAAAATATCTATTGGAACTAAAGAGATACCCAGAAATAGTATAAAGAAAGGAGGTAGCTATTAAACTCAAAAAAGAAAGTGTAAAACAGATAGGAGGAGGGAAAATAATACCACAGTGTCACTTCCAATTGACTTCCTGCAGTCTCTCCAAACAAAGCTAAAACTAGAGGGGGATTTTCTGTGTTTCTTAATCAAGCCAGGATCACTCGCTGGCCATGCTCAATTCATCAAACCGACTACTCACTTCGACTTTGCAAAGGTGAGTCTCAGTTCCTCAGCTTTCCAGGCAACAAAGAAAAATAAAAATTCACTCCCTGTCCCTGTCTTTGCATCTGGCTCAGGGGGTCGGCAACCTTAAACACTCAAAGAGCCACAAAGATCCTAACCGGAAGCCCCCCGTTCAATTCTGGAGCTCATCAGAAAGCCGGTTCCCCCCACCATAGCGTCTTGTCCTAGCCTGGTGTCCTTTTTCCTCTACCTGTCCTAACCAAAAGCCCCACCAATTTCTGGAGCTGACCGTCGAAAGGGAGCCGCAGCAGAGGGATGAAAGAGCCACATGAGGCTCCAGAGCCGCAGTTGGCTGACCCTGTGAACTGGCTGACTGAATGCACAAGGACATGAATTCTACAAAATTTTGCCCAGAAATTCAGAAAACGGATACCCTCAAGTCACTTTCCTACCAATTCTCTTTTATCTTTTAAGACAGGCATCTCCAACCATGGCAACTTGGGGACTTCAACTCCCAGAATTCCCTAACCACCAAGTTCTTAAAAGTTGCCAAGCTTGGAGGGCCCGCCAGAATACCTGTAAGGTAAAGGTTCCCCTCGCACATGTATGTGCTAGTCATTTCCGACTCTAGGGGACGGTGCTCATTCTCTGTGTCAAAGCCGAAGAGCCAGCGTTGTCAGAAGACGTCTCTCTGGTCATGTGGCCGGCATGACTCAGCGCCAAAGGCACACGGAACTCTGTGACCTTCCCACCAAAGGGGGTCCCTATTTTTCTACTTGCATTTTTGTACGTGCTTTCCAACTGCTAGGTTGGCAGAAGCTGGGACAAGTTAATGGAGGCTCACTCTGCGATGTGGTGCTAGGGATTCGAACCGTCGAACTGCCGACCTTTCTGATCGCCAAGCTCAGCAGCTTAGCCACTGAGCCACCACAAATACCTATGCTCTTCTGTTTTTTTTTTTTTTTTTTTTTTAAGACAGCTGATTTTATGGCATCAAAAGTCTCCATTAGCAACCCAATGGCAGAGAAAAATCCAAAAACATTTTCGGTTTCAAGTTTCCACCCTCCTCTTTTTCCCATCAATCACAGGAATTTCACTAATGCTAGAATAAAGGAAGTGATGGAGGAAACAGAAACTGGGTTTTTGTCTGATGACGAAGCGGAGGAATTTTCTGAAGCAACCCGAAACAAAAGAAGCCCAGGGATATTCCATCCAAAATCCTAATTTTTAGAAGGCAGACCATCCGTCAATGCAATTGGGCCATTTTAAGTAGCTTCACCCTTAATGCTTCCCATAATCTGGATTTTACGTTTCCTACAGCTTTGCTGTCTACCTTTTCAAGGTGCTGTTAAACGATACCAAAAAAAGGTAATAAAGTATTTGTCCCAAGTACATGCAGTCCTCAACTTACAATCATAACTAAGTCAACATTTCTGTTGCTGAGGGAGACATCAGTGAAATTAATTTTGCCCCATTTTACGACCATTCTTGCCACAGTTGTTCAGTGAATCACTGCAGTGGTTAAGAAGTAACATGGTTGTTAAGTGGGTCGGGCTTCCCTCATTGACTTTGCTGGTCAGAAGGTCACAAAAAAGGATCGCGTGACACAGCGACAGTCATAAAGACGAGTCAGTCGCCAAGCAGGCGATTTTCGATCACGTGACCACGGGGAAGCGGCAACGGTCGTAAGTGTGAAAAACAGCCACTTTTTTCCAGTGGCGTTGTGACTTTGAACCGTCATGAAATGAACAGTTGAACTACCGAGAACTACCATATTTTTCGGAGTATAAGACGCACCTTTTTCCCTCAAAAAAGAGGCTGAGAATCTGGGTGCGTCTTATACACTGAATACAGCATTTTTGGCCTCCCGAAACCCCGCCCCCTTCACCAAAATGGCTGTGCAGAGCCTTTAGGAGGCTTTCAGAGTGCTACTGGGGGCTGGGAAGGGCAGAAATGAGTGAAAAACAGGGCGTTTTTTCCCCCCTGCCAGCCCCCAGCCCCCAGCAGCACTCTATAAGCTTCCTAAAGGCTATCCATGCCTTTTTTTTTGACAAAAAACGGGATTGTTTTTTTCTTGTCTTTGCCCCCCCCCTCCACCCCCCAGGAGCATTCTACAAGCCTCCTAATGGCTATTCATGCCCTTTTTTGGGGGGAAACGGGCCCTTTTTTGAAAAAAAACCAGGCTGTTTTTGGGAGGTTTGCAGAGTGCAAAAACTTTTTTTTTTAAATTTTCCTCTTCAAAACCTTGGTGCGTCTTATACTCCGGTGTGTCTTATACTATGAAAAATACTGGTAACTGATTCCCCACCCCCCCTTGTTAAAGTCACCTGTGTGCACAACATCAAATAAACCCAGTTACCTGGAATATCTTTCTTATGCAGGAAAGTCCGCATGACTGCAATTTTGGTCTTTTCCAAACCATCCTTGGTGCCGCTTTTGGCTGCTTTCATGAATTGGGTCATCTGCAGAAAAATCAGTTTTAAAAACAATTACAGAAGACGAAGCGGAGCTGTTGGACCTCCTGCCAAGGAAAATCCCTCTCACTGTTATTCCAATTTAGAAAAATAAAAGCTAGGTAAAGGTAAAAGTTCCCCTCGCACATATGCGCTAGTTGTTCCCGACTCTAGGGGGCGGTGCTCATCTCCGTTTCAAAGCCCAAGAGCCAGCGCTGTCCGAAGACGTCTCCGTGGTCATGTGGCCGGTATGATTCAACACCGAAGGCACACGGAATGGTGTTCCCTTCCCACCAAAGGTGGTTCCTATTTTTCTACTTGCATTTTTAAATGCTTTCAAACTGCTAGGTTGGCAGAAGCTGGGACAAATACAATACAATAGCAGAGTTGGAAGGGATCTTGGAGGTCTTCTAGTCCAACCCCCTGCCTAGGCAGGAAACCTTATACCATTTCAGACAAATGGCTAGCCAACATCTTCTTAAAGATTTCCAGTGTTGGAGCATCCACAACTTCTGGAGGCAAGTTGTTCCACTGGTTAATTGTTCTCACTGTCAGGAAATTTCTCCTCAGTTCTAAGTTACTTCTCGCCTTGATTAGTTTCCACCCATTGCTTCTTATCCTACCCTGAGGTGATTTGGAGAATAGTTTGACCTCCTCTTCTTTGTGGCAGCCCCTAAGATATTGCTATCTTGTCTCCCCGAGTCTTTCTTTCTATTCAACTAGACATACCCAGTTCCTGTAACCGTTCTTCATATGTTTTAGTCTCCAGTCCCCTAATCCTATTTATTGCTCTTCTCTGCACTCTTTCTACAGTCTCAACATCTTTTCTACATCATAGCAACCAAAACTGAATGCCGCATTCCAAGTGTGGCCTTACCAAGGGATTATAAAGTGGTATCAACACTTCACGTGATCTTGATTCTATCCCTCGGTTGATGCAGCCTAGAACTGGGTTGGCTTTTTTGGCAGCTGCTGCACACTGCTGGCTCATATTTAAACGGTTGTCCACTAGGACTCCAAGATCCCTCTCACAGTTACTATTATAGAGCCAGGTACCATATACGCTGTACCTGTGCATTTTGTTTTTCTTGCCTAAATGTAGAACCTTAGTCTTTTTTCACCATTAAAATCACGGGAGCTCACTCGGTTATGCGGCGCTAGGGATTCGAACCGCTGAACTGCCGACCTTTCTCATCGACAAGCCCAGCGTCTTAGCCCCTGAGCCACCGCGTCCCATAATCCTCCCTTAATGACTGCTGTTGGGTCCAGCGATTCTGTCACTCAGCGAGATGTCACCTGACCGACAAGCAGTTGTTGAACAAGACATCAAGAGACTGTGAGACACCGTGACGGTCGTCAACAAAGGAACCCCCAATGCTGAGACTGAAGACTTCCTAAACCTGTGATGGCCAAGCTGTGGCACGCGTGCCCGAAGTGGCACAAAGAACTATGTCGCCTGGCATGGGTGGGGGTCACTCTTTCCTCTTCTGGGTTTCAGGCGCGTATGCGCAGAGGATGAGCAGCCGGCCTTTGTGTTTGCGGCAGTGCCAGAAAGTGGAAGAACTGGTCTTCCGTTTTCCGCCGTAAATATGTGGCCGGCCAGCTGACCGTCATGCGCGCAGGAATGCCAGTAACCGGAAGACAAGCTGGTGGAAACCGGAAGTTCATTTTCCGGCATATGCATGTCCCCTGAACAGCTCCTCTTCTGGGTTGCGGCCCAGGCGAATGCATGCCCGCGTGCCTCCTTTTCGGCTCCCAGTGCCAAAAAGACTTGCCATCACTGTCCTAAACTATAAATAGAAGTTCCTAAACTATAAATAGAAGACAGCTATAGTCCTCTCTTAATGACCAGAGGTGGTATTCAGCAGGTTCTGACCAATTCTGGAGAACCGGTAGCGGAAATTTTGAGTAGTTCAGAGAACCGGTAAATACCGCCTCTGGCTGGCCCCGCCCCCCATTTATTCTCTGCCTCCTGAGTCTCAGCTGATCGGGAGGGAATGGGGATTTTGCAGTAACCTTCTTCTGCCATGCCCACCAAGCCACGCCCACAGAACCGGTATAAAAAAAAAATGAATCCCACCACTGTTAATGACTGTCCTGTTTAGCTACTTTGCAAAGTTTCAACGGTGCTGAGAAAGTCATTTCCTAACTGGTCCTCGCATGTGTGGCCGTCAGGGCTTCCCTGGGGGTCACATTCGGGTGCCAATTCAGCCTGTCAATCGTTGAGATCCTATTTATTAAACCTCTTTTTTGAATATTTTGGGGGGGCACCTCCTCTCCTTGCTCCCTAACCTCAACCTCACTCGGTGACTTTTCTCGAAGCCCAAAGGAGAAAATTCTAAATCAGACAGACAGGACCCCGAAAAAAAAACAAAAATATTCTGTGTTTTGTTTTGTTTTTCAAAAGAAGATTAATTCTTGCCAAGCAGACGAAGCAGCAAGCAAAGCTCTGAAAGACCAAGGACAGGAACGGAAAAATGCAGTGGGGTGTTTTTTTTGCACGCACACACACACACCCCAAATCCAAACAGCGCGGGGGAAAGGACAGGGAAAAGAAACAGAGGGCGCAGGGAAGAGAAAGGACAGTACCTTACAATCGTATCTCTGCTTCAGCATCTCTCTGCCCCCGACTTTCAAAGCCAGGATCTCCCTTTTAGTCTTGGAGCACCTCTCTTTTAGCCTGTGAAGGTCGGGAGAAAGCTGCCACCCCCAAAAATGAACGCCAGCAAAGAGAAGCCGTTGGGGGAAAGGAAGAGAGAGAGAGAGACAGGCACAGAAATCGGGGTGAGCAAGCCGGAAACACAGCAACGGCAGGGAGACATTGCAAAGCACTGTGTGGCTGGCAGGTAGCAGCAGAAGCAGTGGGGTTAAGGGCATCCCTACGACCCCTTTGCGAGCGTCCTGCTGCCCCCTCAGCTTGGAATCTGGAGGTGTATTCGATATTCTCCAACCGAGAGACATTAGGATCATCAAAATCGCTTTCAGAGGGGGCATCGCAAGTCCTTTTCTAAGAGTGGGGCGGTGTGGCCTAAAGGTGGAGCTCTCGACTCACAAACCCGAGGCTGTGAGTTTGATCCTAGGTAGAGGCAGATATTTCTCTCTCTCTGGATACCGTGAGAATATATCTGCTGAACAAAACTCTGCAATGGTGACAGTAAGGGCATCCGGCCACTCTGCTAGCTCCATTCGGCTGATGATGATTGCCAAGTCCTTCTTTAGTTAAAGACTCAAGGTGGCATCAAGACAAAGCTATCCAACTCCTGGCAACTTTAAAGACTGGTGGAATTTCAACCCACAGAATTCCTCTGGGTGGCTGGGGAATTCTGGGAGTTGAAGTCCACAAGTGTTTAAAGTTGCCATGGTTTGGAGGACTCTGCTCTAAGGGTACAATAAGTTGTAGATCCCGCAAAGGGGTTGTGTTCTGACCGAGGCTTCCCCAAAAAGCACGAGGAAGAGTCCTGGTCCCGAAAAGACTCCTTTTATTAAACGAATGTGAATTCCTCTCCTTCGCATATAGCAAAAGCCTGGCAAACAGTCTTTCAAAGGAGTATTTATGACCACAGACCTCATCTATCTTGGAAAGCTGCCATGTAAATATATCTCAAATGAGGTGCTGTGCAAGGAAAGACTGGGCACAGAGTCTCTGAGATTCACGGACAGATCTTCATACTCTGGAAACGAATCTAACAACCAAACAAATTGTTTCCTACAAAAGCCCACTCCCCTTTTGCTCTTCTTTTATTTCCTATGGGAGGGGCCAATCAACTCCACGTTGTGGCTTTACTCCCATTTACTCGACCCTGATTTCTGAGTTGTTCTTTTCTTCTGGCGGTTCTGTGCATGCGTACACTGGGAATAGGCTCCAGCTGTTCCTCTGCCTCACTGCTTTCTAGCTCTGAAGGCACCTGATCACTGTCAGACGGCCTTGGTCCCGTCTCTGCCTCCGACACAGAGCCATCATCATAGCCTTCCTGTTGTGGTCTGCCAGCCGTCTGCAGAGCTGACAGCAGAGTCGGACAGTGAGGAGGTTGGAGAGGAACATGAGCCAGTCCTGGAGTCTGGGAAAGGCTCGGATGAGGGCTCTGAGTTGGAGCCAGAGAGGGGGCCAGGGCCATCTGGGAGTTATGTGCTGCTTCCGAAGCCTCCAGAGACAGACATCAGCGAGGAAGAGGAAGGGAAACAGGGGGGAGTCTGTTCTCAGTGCTTGCATGCATAGAGCTGCCAGAAGGCAAGAACAGTTAAAACAAAAGGGGCAACTTGGGAGTAAGGCTTGGAGATGATTGGCCTCTCCCATAAGACATAAAGGAGGAGCAAAGACACCTGAGCCTTTGCAGGAAGCAACTTTATTCATTCTGGTCGGTTTAAACTCTGAAGCTCCGTTTTGACTCTGGCCTTGCAAAGCTAATTGGCAATTACCGTATTTTTCAGAGTATAAGACGCACCCAGGTTTTGAAGAGGCAAATTTTTAAAAAAAGTAGGTAGGTAGATAGAGGGCTAGAGAGGGAGAGAAAAAGAGAGAAATACAGTAGGTAGGTAGGGAGAGAGTAGTAAGGTAGGTAGGTAGGTAGATAAAGGTATATATATATAGAGAGAGAGAGAGAGAGAAATACAGTAGGTAGGTAGGGAAACAGAGTGTAGATAGGTAGGTAGGTAGAGGGATAGAGAGAGAAAAATAGAGAGAGATAGAGAGAGAATATACGGTAGGTGTTTGGCAGCGTTTCAAGGGAGATAAAGGTGGGTGCTTATCAGCCTTATCCCGAAAGACTTTGGCAGACTTCTCTCGGACTCTTTACAAACTATTTGGGACTCATTACAGGCTGTGAATGAACATAATTCACAGCCTTTGAAATAAAAAGAGGGTTTTGGGGATTAAGTGTGTGCTTTTTACTGTCTCAGGAAGCCTAGATTAGAACACTTGCCCAGCCTCTAGGACTAGCCCATGCTCCTCCCCAACCTCCTCACTGTCTGACTTTGCCGCCAGCTCCACTGGCCGCTGCCGGGCCACAACAAGTTGCTTTCCCTTCTGATCACCCCCCTTCCCCCCAATTACCTTCGGCTGGAAGGAAACTTTGGGTTTGGCGTGGGCCGCATTGGCTTTGTTCTCGTCGGCCGAGTCTTCGCTGTAGCTTTCGAATTCGCTGGAGCTCCAGCCTAAATCTTCAGGCTCTTGTGAGGTGAGCTTGGCGTGAGGGACATCTTCATAAATTAAGCTTCTCTCTGAATCTGAGAGAGGGAGAAACGACAGTCAGTTCTTAGCCGAGGGGAGGGGGGGAACGGAGGGAGAAAAAGGGGTCCCCACAGCACAAGGAAGCTTCAAGAAGAGAAGAAATAATAACAGGAAGAAGAAGTTGGTGAAACTGAAGAGCGGGCATCGGTGGCACAGGATAAATTAAAAAAAAAAAGAACGTGGAATTAAGAGGAAAAAAGTTCAGATTAGAGGTAGCCCTCAACTTAAGGGACATGGTGGCTCAGTGGCTAAGACGCTGAGTTTGTCGATCAGAAAGGTCGGCAGTTCGGCGGTTCGAATCCCGAGCGCCGCATAACGGAGTGAGCTCCCGTGACTTTGTCCCATCTTCTGCCAACCTAGCAGTTCGAAAGCACGTAAAAAATGCAAGTAGAAAAATAGGGACCCCCTTTGGTGGGAAGGTCGAAGCGAATCACTGCAATTGATGTTAGTAACCCAGCTGTTAAGTGAACCTGGTTTCCCCATTGACTTTGCTTGTCAGAAGGTCACTGTGTCCGTCATAACTGCGTTGTCAAACATCCGAATGCAAATCGTATCATCATGGGAGGTGGCGACACGGTCGTAAGTATGAAAAACGGTCATAAGTCTCTTTTTTCACTGCTGTTGTAACTTCGATCACTAAATGGACTGTTCTAAGTCGAGGACTACCTGAATTGTCCAAGTACAGGCAGTCCTTGACTTACAATGATTCATTTAGTGACCATTTGAAGTGACAACAGCACTGGGGAAAAAATGACTTATACGACCTTTTTTCACACTTGCGACCGTTGAAGCATCCCCATGATCAAAATTCAAACTCTTGGCAACTGACTCGTATTTATGACGGTCGCAGTGTCCCGGGGTCACGCAGAATTCCCCTTCTGACAAGCGAACTCAATGGGGGAAAAACAGTTTCACTTAACAACCGCGTTCACTCATTCAAGAACTGCAGGGATTCACTTAACAACCGCGGCATGGAAGGTGGTAAAAAACAGAGCAAAACTCACTTAGCAACTGTCTCGGTTAGCAACTGAAATTCTGGGCTCAACCGTGCTCGTAATTCCAAGGATGTAGGGCTAGAATACCTTCCTGAGTTGAGAGTCGATCGATTTCTTCTTAGATTCAGCTGGAAGTTTTTATTTAAAACAAGAGAAATTCACAAGCCCCTAAATGCGTATATTCTGTAGTGATGACTAACAAGGAAGGGAAGTAATTAAATATTGCACTATCAACTGTTTCCCCAAAGATGGCGAAAGCAACGTCAAACATCCCGCTTGCTATGCTGATTCGGGAAAATAAAACAAGAATGTCAAAACAGAAATCTTTTAACGATTAGCACACTCTGAAAAGCCCAATGAGGTTTCGCCAATCCAGACCAAGCCAACTAACATAAAAATTAACTTTTATTCATTGTCTTTTAAAAACTAGTTGATAACCCGGCGTTGCCCGGGTATTTATTGATAGGGGGGGGGGGAAATGTCCGGATCAAACGTAATTTCTAATGTTGGATTTTTCCCCCTTACCGGAGGCCATTAACATGGCAACTCCACTGCGCTGTACAGAAGAAGCCATTTTACAGCAGTACAGTAGAAGCCATTTTAAGCCACAACAGGCTGTATCTTAACAGAACACACACTATGGAACGATCTCCCTGTGGAGATCTGAACCCTTACTACTCTTCCGGCCTTCCGCAAAGCGATTAAGACTTGGCTGTTCCAGCAGGCCTGGCGCTGTTGATTTATCCAGTCCCATTCTAAGCTATATGAATGTTGTGCAATTTTAATGTCTGTTCTTTTTAATTTTTATATGTCCCCCTCCTCGTTTTTATCTGTAAGCCGCCCTGAGTCTCTTGAGAGTGGGCGGCATACAAATCCTAACAAACCGTAAAAACCGTAAACACCCTGAGGGGCGTTAGGGGTGTCTCTCTCCCCCCCGCCCAGTATTTTTCTCCAGAGAGTAAGTCATCTGGGTACCAAGTTTGATTGAAATTGCTTGAGGCGTTCCAGAGTTATGCGGGAAGATACACACACACGCACAGCCATTTTTATATAGATATTACAAATCAGATCTGAAAATGTTAAGGAATTGTAGAGAAAGCATTTGGATTTGACAAGAAAAATCCTCTGCTTCTATAAAAATGGATTAATTTCAGAGAAAACATTGGGGGGGGGGAGGACTCAAAATAAAATAAAGTATAAAGAATACTGATGTTTAACCATGGATAGATTAGGGAAGAGAGGCGAAATGAACAGCAGATAATTTCAGGTCAGCATGATTGCCTGCTTTCCCATAAACTATAAAAAATGGTTTAAAAGGGTAAAGGTAAAGGTTCCCCTCGCACATACGTGCTAGTCATTCCTGACTCTAGGGGGCAGTGCTCATCTCCGTTTCAAAGCCGAAGAGCCAGCGCTGTCCGAAGACGTCTCCGTGGTCATGTGGTTGGCATGACTCAATGCCAAAGGAGCATGGAACGCTGTTACCTTCCCACCAAAGGTGGTCCCTATTTTTTCTACTTGCATTTTTTACGTTCTTTTGAACTGCTAGGTTGGCAAAAGCTGGGACAAGTTAATGGAAGCTCACTTCGTTACGCGGCGCTAGGGATTCGAATCCCCGAACTGCTGACCTTTCTGATCGACAAGCTCAGCGTCTTAGCCCCTGAGCCAACGTGACACTTATAGAGTAAAATAAAGCAGGAACACTTTTGTACTGAGGATTATCAGGGTGCAGGCGGGCAGATAAAATTCCTCTGAGCATGTTTGGAGTGTCATTCTTGACTTGAAAATATATCGGGAAATCACTTATTAAGGGAAGTCCTGAAGAAGGAAATCCCTCTAAGATTTGGAAGTCGGTTAAAAGAAACACTGAATATCTTCTTTTAACTCATTTAAAACAAATTAAATTGGGGTTGCATTCTATTAAGAGCAGGTAGATTAACGGATTTATTTATCCGCAATAATGCAGATTGATTCTTCATTCTCTTTTCTTTTGGAATTTTATTATTTTATCATCTCTGTCTCTGTCTCTGTCTCTCTCTCTCTCTCTCTGTCTCTCTCTCTCTGTGTCTCTGTCTCTCTGTCTTTGTCTCTCTGTCTCTCTCTTATTTCTGTCTGTCTGTCTCTCTCTCTGTCCTGATTTCACATCCAAATATTGTAGATTTATTAAGCCTCCTTCCTTACGGAGGTTATTGTTGTTGCAAGAAATCTTTGCCGAAGATCATTTTAGCAAGACAGTTAATATTTGTGACCAGAAAGGAAGAATGTTGAAGGAGAGGGAAAGAAAATGGTGTGATCTTGAGCGAAGAGGAGACGTGTGAAAGAGAGGCGTGGGGGAGTGTGTGCCTACCACACGGCTGTAAATCGACTTTCTCGCAAGGGACATCATCGTAAATCACTTCATCGTCAACAGAGGGGAAGGTAAACTGATCACCTGGAACAAAGAACGAGATATGGTAGGGAGGGCAACTGAACCTAAAGTGGCTTCCCAAGAGCCTGAAGCAAATTCTGTGTCTTGACAAAAAACCCTTTTATTCATTGACTGGGAATTCTGCTCATTCACATCCAGCAAAGTCTTTCGAGGGAGGATTTACGGTCACAGATCTTATCTGGCTTGGAGAGCTGCCAGGCCGATAGCTGCAAAACTTGGCCAGGAGTCTTGGAGAGTCATGAACCAATTAACTAATGGTCTCCTGCAAACTCCACTCCCCTTTCGCTCCTCTTTTATTTCCTCTGGGAGGGGCCATTCACCCACCACCTGGGCTTTACTCCCGACTCACTCCTTAAATCTTCCCTTTTCCTGGCAGCTCTGCGCATGCGCACCCTGGGAACAGACTCCAGCTGTACTTCTGCCTCACTGATCTCCGACTCCGAAGGCAGCTGATAACTGTCAGATGGCCCTGGCCCCCTCTCTGCCTCCGACACAGAGCCCTCATCAGAGCCTTCCCCAGACTCCAGGGCTGGCCCATCTTCCTCCCCAAACTCCACACTGTCCAAATCTGCTGCCAGCTCTGCTGGCGGGCCACAACAGGTGAATCCAACCACATGGAAGCCGAGGACTGCAAAGCCACCACGAGGACTAGAAACTTGGCCTGCTGGAGTTGCAGCAGGGAGCCATTCGGAGCAAGTGATCCGCTGCTCCCCACTCTCAGCCCGTAGTAGAAAATGGGTCCTCCTACCTTGAGATGAATGTCTTCGCTTCCAGGTGTAGATTCGTGTCCCGGACTGGGAAAAATCTCCATTGCTCACGGTGTCCACCAATCTAGAAGACAATTTTGAAAAAGTGGGCTTCACACCCATAAACCCTTCGTGGCTTTTCTCGTCCCGAACCCAAGCAAGCAAAATATTATTCTGCCTTAAGAGCGGGGCAAATTCGGATCCGCAACCCTTCAATTTAACTCTTCGTTAAGTTTTCACGGGGATCCTAAGTTTGCAACCTCCAGCCAGAGTGGGTATTTCTGAACTTTGCCCACCTGAAAAGCTTTTATAGCACCTGGGACAATGCATCTTTTTTTTCCCCTCCCACAAAAAATAGAAAACAGCATTGCCAAAAAGGCATTAAGAGTCTTTAACCGAATATTGGGAAGCTTCTTCTACTCTGGTAATATTGTGTTGCAAACTAGGGCTTATAAAACCTTGGCTAGACCTATTCTCGAATACAGCTCAACTGCCTGGAATCCACACTGTGTATCGGACATTAATATAATTGAGAGAGTCCAGAGGTATTTCACGAGAAGAGTCCTCCGCTCCTCTGCCCACAATAGAATCCCCTTATGCCCCCAGCCCAAATTTTGGGCTTAGACAACTTAGAACTACGCCCCCTTCAGTCTGACCTGAGCGTAGTACATAAAATTTTCCCTTCAACGTCCTACCTGTCAATGACAACTTCAGCTTCAACCTCAACAATACATGAGCACACAATAGATACAAACTCAAGGTAAACCGCTCCAAACTCGATTGCAGAAAATACGACTTCCGCCACAGAGTGGTCAACGCCTGAAATGCTCTACCTGACTCCGTTGTTACATCGCCAACCCCCCCCCCCATAATTTTAACCTTAAACTGTCTACTGTTGACCTCACCCCATTCCTAAGCGGTCTGTAAGGGGGCGTGCATAAGCGCACCAGCGTGCCTTCCGTCCAGTAGTGGGATTCAAATAATTTAATAACCGGTTCTCTGTCCTAATGACCAGGTGGGTAGGCGGGGCTTAGTGGTCATGTGACTGTGTTGGCGTGGCCAACTCAACATTACTCAGGTCAACTCAACATTACAATATAATAAGGGTTAGCGGGAGAGGCAGTTTCTGTAAGCAGGGCAATAAAGATTAAGCTAGAAACAACACCAGAATGTTTCCTTCCTGCCTTCCTTACAGGATTACCCCTGTAAAGTGTGGAAAAAATAATAGATTTCTTCCAACAACCGGTTCTCTGAACCTCTTAGAAAGTTAAGAACCGGTTCTCCCAAATAGGTACGAACTGGCTGAATCCCACCACTGCTTCCGTCCCTACTGTCCCCCTTTTATTCGCACCCATTTCCTGTATTCATAATCATGTTTATACTTATCTCTGTTATCTTATGCATGCTTGACAAAATAAAATAAAATAAAATATCAAATCAATGCGTGGACAGTGTGTCCCCTGGGTGTCATACATTCCAATACAAATAAAACGAATAAAGTTAATCATAATTATTACATTCAATCAAGTTACATATTTCTAATGATGATGCACATTTATATTAGGTTGCAATCTGTCATTATTCAATTATTCCATGTTCTCCCTTGTTATTACTTTTATATAAAAGCGTACGCACTAATATCCCCCCCCTTTTCTTATTTCTATCACTTATTCTAGCTTTTAGCCATGCCAGCCTTTATTAAAAGGCTTTTCCTTTCCTTTCTATCCTAGCAAACTTCTAATCATGTCACCTACCTAAAAAGGGAAAAAAGAGAAAGAGAGAAAAGAAAAAGCAAATCAGAACAACAACAAAAAAGAGAAATATCTATCCATCGTCTCTTGCCCGCTTCAATACTTTAATTGCTATGCTTTTTTTTTTTTTACTTGCCTCCCAAATCCTCTGTTGAATCTCTGTCTGCACCTGCTTTTTGGCTGTTCAATCTAGGTATTTCAGGTGAGCCTTAAAGGAAGTAAACCATGCCATGCCCCTAAATCAGCTAAAATCCACTCGGTAAGGGATCTTGGATCTTGTTATCTTCCTTTGACATCCTCCCTAAAAACCAAATCGGTGCCCCAGACTATCAAGAATGAAGCTGTTTTCGCTGGAATGAAGATGCTCCCCTCGTAGCTTCAACTGAATGCAAAGTTTGATTAAACTAAATTGCAGCCATTAAAGGAAAGTTCAAAATACTTGCCCACGTCTTAAAAGCCCTCACCGTTTCGCACAGATTTCCCAGCTTACAGAGAGTATGGTTTAATTAGCAGGCAATTTTGGGGGGGGGGAGGGAAACGTGCTAGAGCGAGGACCCCTCCCCAAAACAGCCCACAGCCCACAATTGCTCTTAGGAAACTGTCACTAAGCGTTTAACACGCTCCTGGGATTAAGGAGACTTGGAGGCAGCCCACCAATGCCAAGTGGCAAAACACACACACACACACACACACACACACACAATACACACAAACCGCGCCTTCACGGACACAAACACAGCCTACCAAAGCTTTCTCCCTCCATCCCAGCATCTTAATTTAGAGGAAAAAAAGTTGTTTGTCTGCCAAGATTTCCTGTAAATAAACCCCAAATCACCAGCCCTCTTGACTCACAATATGCAGATTTTTTTTTTTTGAATGTGCCCAGAGCTGATTTGCTGTAAAAAAGAAAGCAAATCCTGAACAACAGAATCTCCCACGATCTATAATGACTTTACTGTTTTTATCCGCATCTTCACGCTAGCGAGCGGGTTTAGTGGTTTTGCACGGAGCTGGTGAGGCTCCCGCTCACCACCCTCCTATCTCTTCTGTGGTTTCCCCCCCCCCCCACCTGCCTCAAAACTCCAAATTTCTGGGCACAGGAAAGAAGATAACATTAAAAATATTAATTGCCAAGAAGACCCTACCCCGAAGTTGGCAGAAGTCCCTTGCAAGCATCCGAATCTTTCGGGGTATGGATATTCAGATTTCTCTCACTCCCCCCCCCACACCACCACTCTTGATCAGCCTCCTTGTATGCAGCACGAAGCCCCTCCCTTCTCTTTACAGGGCATGAGATGGGCTGCCTCCCCCCCCACTCATCCTTGTAAATGGAGTCCTTTTTTTCAAGCTGGCCTCCTCCATCGCTCCGCTTAATGGACAGAGTCGGGAATTGACTCCCAATAAAAGCCACTGTCACTGGCAAGAGAAAACAGAGAGAGAGACCTCTGGCCAAGTGCATTAACTAGGCAATTTAAAAAAAATAAAATTAAAAAATTTCATTAGCCTTTGAAGTCTGTCTAGATTCCTCCATGGGAACCAGGAAGCAGCTCGGGAATAATAAAAATTCCCAGAAAAGGAATGGAGACGAGCTACTGGCTTGCATTCTTCCTTCGCTTGTCACAGCTGCAAGATTTGATCCTTCCTTTGTCATGGGAAAAAAGGAGGGGGGGGCAAAATGAATAGGATCCCTTCCCGAATTAATTCAAACTGCTGCAAAAACAGGGGTGGGGGGGTGGGGGACACAACAACCTCTTGTTGTTGTAACTCTAGGAAAAGTTTCCTAATCTGTTATCGTGGCCCCCATCTAAGGGTTGGGCTAATAATTCAAAACGAAACAAGACTCATTTGGAAAATTGAAAATTTTTTAACCAGAACCCAGACATGACGCTATTTAAATGGAAAGGGGGGGGAATAGAAAACAGCCGGTGAGATCCCACAGAGTGGGCCTCCTTCAGATGCCGTCAGCCGGACAATGTCGGCTGGCGGCCTCCCCCCGGAGGAGGGCCTTCTCTGTGGTTGCTCCGACCCTTTGGAATGAGCTACCCCCAGAGATCCGGACCTTGCCCACTCTCATGGCCTTCCGAACAGCTGTTAAAACCTGGCTGTTCCGGCAGGCCTGGGGCTGTTGACTTCATTGCTGGGGTCCAACCCCGATTAGATTGGGTACATGTGTGATGTTTTTAAATTGTTTTATTTTTTAGTAATTTCTCTTTCGCTTTGTAAGCCGCCCGGAGTCCTTCGGGATTGGGCGGCCTATAAATTTACTAAATAAATAAATAAATAAATAAATTTACTAAATAAATAAATAAATTTACTAAATAAATAAATAAATAAATTTACTAAATAAATAAATAAATTTACTAAACAAACAAACAAACAAATCAATGTATTTATATATAAGTATATATTCAAGAATGAGATATCGAGGGGGGAAAAAATAGCTAGGACATGATAATGAAGAAAAGGGGATAGGAAAGGATAAGCATAAAATTGTAACAGGTTTTGCAGGAATACCACCCCAAAAATACACCAGTTCGGAGTTGAAAAGAGATAACCACAATCATAGAAAAGGAAAGGAAGAGAGGAGAGAGGAAAGGGAGAGAAGGAAGAAAGAGGAAATGAGAGGAAGGAGGGAAAGGATAGAAAGAGACCAGTGGTGGGATTCAAATAATTTAACAACCGGTTCTCTGCCCTAATGACCAGCTGGGTAGGCGTGGCTCGGTGGTCATGTGACCGTGGCCAACTCAACATCACTCACGTTGATGGGCGCTTCGCCTTCGCTTTTACAATGTCATAAGGGTAAACCGGAGAGGCAGTTTCTGTAAGCAGGGCAATAAAGACTAGGCTAGAAACCACACCAGAATTTTTCCTTCCTGCCTTCCTTACAAGATTAGCCTTGTAAAATGGGGGGAAAAAAACAAAAGGAGATTTGTTCCAACAACCGGTTCCCCGAACTGCTTAGAAAGTTGGCAACCGGTTCTCCCGGATAGGTGCGAGCCGGCTGAATCCCACCACTGAAAGAGACGGAGAGAGGGCAGGAGGAGAAGAGAGGAGTAGGAAAAGAAAGGGTAAGCGGAGGAGGAAGGAGGGAAGTAGAGAAGAGAGGGAGGGTGAAAATAAAAGGAGAAAAAAACACGATGGGGACAATAGGTGTACAGGATGGCAAGCAAAGCAACCCAGAATGTATATTTTAACCTTTCATATGGAAAAAACAAATATGTAAAAGTGATAAAGATGAATAAGAACAATAACCACGTTAATGTATACCTGTAACTATACGGTATATCAGAGGATAAAAATAAAAACTTATTTAAAAAAAGAGGAAAGAAAATGTTTAACCGAAGAGAAGTTAAAAAAAAAAAAACAATTCTCAGGCGAAATTTGAAAGAAGGTAGAAGGTACCCTGGGCTGGATTGCCTTCAGGTGTCCCTTAAATGTCGCCAGTTACGATAACAAACTCACGAGTTTTAACCTGTTTCGACTCGGCGATATACTCTTAAGCTAGGGACGGCTAACCTCTTTGTTGCAGCGAGCCGAAAGCGTATGCGCATGTGTGCTGCAGCGTGCTCGAGCACCCGGAACCATAATGCAAGGTGCACATGAAGACGCCCCCCGGTGCGGACGAGCCACGCCCCCCCTTGCCCATTTCTGGCTTCCAGGTTCTTGCAGGAGGCCTTCCAGGACCCAAACACATACACACACACCCCGTGCCCCAAAATGCAACGTGGGCTCCCCCCCGCATATGCGCCCCATCCCTGCACATGCGTGCCTGCGTGTCCTGCATGCATCCGTCCCTCGCACATGTATGGCAGAGACCCTAAGAGCAGGTGGCTGCCAGGAAGCATGCACACAGGGACAGTGCAGCTGGGCTGGGATGAGGGCTGGCGTGCCCGCAGAGAGGGCTGTGCCATCGGCGTGCCACAGGCTCACCATCTCAGCTCTAAGCCACAGAATCCCAGATCCTAATTACTGAGTTTGCCAAGCCCCATAATATAATAAGCCAATGTAATTAGCCAAGCCCCATAATAATAATAAGCCAATGTAATAAGCCAAGCCCCATAATAATAATAATAATAAGCCAAGCCTCATAATGTCTCTAGCACATGAACGGAGACCCCCAAATGTGCTTTTTCAAGAGGCAACTGGACTTTCTGGTTTTTCTTTGAAGAGGTTTTCCTTCTCATCCAAGAAGCTTCTTCAGCTCTGATAGGATAGTGGGGGACAGAAGGATTGATATTCCTTGCAGACAGCTGGTCATTTGCATCCTTTTAGAGGGTACTTGAGGCCACTTGGAGGTTTGTCTGTGTCCTCAGGGTCACCTGAGTTGGTGCTCCTGGTTCTTGTGGTCTGCAATTGTTTTCCATTCCTCCTCCCATCCCATTAAGTTTCTCTGGATTTCCAGAGGGGACAAAAATTGCAGAGTACAGGAACCATTGGCGCTACTGAGGACACAGAAAAAACCCTCCAAGTGGCCTCAACGACCCTCCAAAATATGAGTCAATACAATATACAATACAATAGCAGAGTTGGAAGGGACCTTGGAGGTCTTCTAGTCCAACCCTCTGCCTAGGCAGGAAACCCTATACCGTTTCAGACAAAATGGCTATCCAACATCTTCTTAAAGACTTCCAGTGTTGGGGCATTCACAACTTCTGGAGGCAACTTCTGTTCCACTGATTAATTGTTCTAACTGTCAGGAAATTTCTCCTCGGTTCTAAGTTGCTTCTCTCCTGGATTAGTTTCCACCCATTGCTTCTTGTCCTGCCCTCAGGTGCCTTGGAGAATAGTTTGACTCACTCAAACTGCGGCCCACCAAAGCCATTAATCTGGTCTGCGCAGGGCCACAATGCTGCCCCGCCCACGTCGCCCTGCCCAACCTTCAGCCAAGCACAGGACTTACCTTTGTGAGCCCCCCAGGTTGGAACTGAAAGGTAAGGCCAAAAATTTTGGCCTGCAGAGACATTCTGGAGGCGGGGAAGGTAGCTTCACGAGGCCAAAAAAATGGGTGAAAACGGCCTGTTTTTGGGCTCAAAAATGGACTGTTTTTGCCCGGTTTGGGGCTGCAGAATGCTGTTGGAGGTGGGGAGGTGAAAAATGGGGCGGACAGATGCCCAAGGAGGCTTTAAAAAAAGCCAAAACTGGCCTGTTTTTCACACACACACACACACACACACCCCTCCAGAAGATAAAGAGAGATAGACAGACAGAGAGACAGAGAGAGAGGGAGGGGTGGGGGGGAGAGAGACAGAGACAGAAAGAGGGAGAGAAAGAGAAAGAGGCAGAAAGAGAGAGAGAAAGAGAGAGGGAGAGAGAGACAGAAAGGGACAGAGACAGAAAGAGAGAGACAGAGAGGGAGAGAGACATACAGAGAGAGACAGAGAGACAGACAAAGAGAGAGGCAGAAAGAGACAGAGAGAGGGGGGAGAGAGAGAAAAAAGAGAGACATACAGAAAGACAGACAGTCAGACAGAGAGAGACAGAGAGAGACAGAGAGACAGAAAGAGACAGAGAAAGAGAGAGACAGACAGACATAGAGAGACAGAGAAAGAGAGAAGATAGAGAGACAGACAGACAGAGACAGAAAGAGAGACAGAGAGAGACAGAGAAAGAGAGAAGATAGAGAGACAGACAGACAGAGAGAGACAGAAAGAGACAGAGAAAAGAGAGACATACAGAGAGAGAGAGAAGATAGGGAGACATACAGAGAGAGACAGAGAGAGACAGAGAAAGAGAGAAGAGAGAGAGACAGACAGAAAGAGAGAGAAAAGTGAGAGAGAGACATACAGAGAGACAGAGAGAAACAGACAAAGAGACAAGATAGAGAGAGGGAGAGAGACGGGGAGAGAGAGAGAGAGAAGAGAGATTTCTCAAGCTCCTTGGGGCTGAGAATTCCTGCAAAACTGAGTTTCCCGAACTGGACCACTAGATTTCTAAACAACTGGGGAAAAAAATCTAGTAAAAAGAAAGGCCAATCAAAAGAGCCACATACAAACAAAAGCAAATAAAAACACCCCCAGGAGCAAAACAAATTGCAGTTTAATTTGTGTGCATTGGTCAATGGCCTGTTAAATTAGCCACACCCGCCCAGTCACATGACCTAGCCACCCAGCCGGTTCACTCCCCTAACAGTCTGAATTGGCCCCCTGTTTAAAAAGTTTGACCCCTGCTCTAAAAGTACGCAGAGAGCCAGCTCTCTGCAAGGAATATAAATCCTTCCATTTCCCCACTATCCTGTTAAGAGCTGAAGAAGCTTCTTGGATGAGAAGCGAAACATCTTCAAAAGGAAAAAAAAAACCAAGAAAACTCCAATTGCCTCCTGAAGAAAAAGCACTTTTGGGACAACCTGGACCTGGATGACTTGAGAATCTCTACAGAGCAGATGACTTAAATTCCCTTAGCTCCAAAAATATACTGTAAAAATCAGGCGCCAAACATGTGTTTTGCTTCCTGTTGCCACTGGGGGGCAGAATGGAGCTTTCAGCATCCTTACGATTTGCTTGTCCCTAGCATCCAAATATTGTAGATTTATTAAGCCTCCCTCCTTAATTTCCTTCTCATCAAAGACCCCTCCCCTTGTCCTGGAAACCCCCAGATGCCAGAATGTGCTTTTGAACCCCCATCCCCAGATGCCAGAATGTGCATTAGTTTCCTAACCCAAGCCTAATTCCACTGTGGGTAGCCAGGACAGTCAAAACTTAAAAGACTGGAAGTTTCCCAATTGCAGCTTTGGCATGGCTGCTCCCTCCAAACTTTGGGGGAACTCTTCTGCGGGGTCTTCTGCAAGGAACAGCTGGTTTTCAAGAGGCAGAAATTCCACAAAAACCTTTCTGGGGTTTTACATTACGAGCCATCAACCAACACAACGATGTCACCACAATGTAAAAAAAGATGTGGAGACTCTAGAAAGAGTGCAGAGAAGAGCAACAAAGAGGATTAGGGGACTGGAGGCTAAAACATATGAAGAACAGTTCCAGGAATGTCTAGTTTAATGAAAAGAAGGACTAGGGGAGACATGATAGCAGTCTTCCGATATCTCAGGGGCTGCCCCAAAGAAGAGGGAGTCAAACTATTCTCCAAAGCAGCTGAGGGCAGAACAAGAAGCAATGGGGGGAAACTAATCAAGGAGAGAAGCAACTTAGAGCTAAGGAGAACTTTCCTGATAGTTAGAACAATTAATCAGTGGAACAACCTGTCTCCAGAAGTTCTGAATGCTCCAACTGGAAGTTTTTAAGAAGATGTTGGATATCCAACATCTATCTGGTGTAGGGTTCCCTGCCTAAGCAGGGGGTTGGACTAGAAGACCTCCAAGGTCCCTTCCAACTCTGTTATTATATTGCATTGCATTGCATTATATTATAACAAATTGAGTTCATACAAAATAGGCAAGCCAACATCTAAACTTAAACCAGCTTTGCATTTGGGGCTTAATGAAGGCTTCGGTTTTGAAACTTCCTTGTAAACTCAGCTAGCGTTTTTTTTTACAGGTGGCACAGCCTAGCTTATGGCTTAATATGCATTGGTGAACCTCCTCACGGAAGGAAAATACACAATTTTCTTTTGGCTTTTGTGTTTGGGACCTCCATCCAAGTCTTTGCTAGAGCTAGGAAGAGCCACAAGGAAGGTCACGACGAGAAACAAAATGGGCTTTGCTGGAAAAAAAGGAAGATAAACCTGTAGCCTCCCAACCAGCCTAGCCACATTTCTTTAACCTGCATGACTGGACATGGTTTTCAAAACACAGCGAAGGAGACACACCAAAGGCACCCGAGTGCCATTTATGATTCTTCCTCGTTGTTGTTTTTTAAAGTACTGTAGAAAGTTATCACCCAGCCCTCTCCCAGAAAAAATGAAATATCCTAGGAAATATTGAAAAGGCAGAATATTTCTCTGGATGTGAAAAGGAAGAAACGTGTTTTAAAAGACAGAATAGCTGCCTGCAGCTTCCTGCCCATCCCCACTTTGTCAATGAGCCATTAAAGCCTGAGCTAGTCCACTTTACATAACAAAGAGTTCTACCCTTCAGCTCCAGAGTGATGGGATTAAGGCACGATAATATTGGCCCTTTACCCAACTCACCACATGGCATCTGAGAAGTCAACCAAACCTGGATTCAAAACGCAGCCTAGAGAGTTGCCCCTGCATGGGCCCATGGGAGTCTGACAACCAATCAGAATACAAGCTCAAGATCAAAGGCCAGAGAGAGCATAAAACCAGGGACTCAGTATCTCAGTTCTTCCTTCTCTTTTCTCCACCAACATTGAAGCATGTGATCACCTTTTCTGTTCAGGGCTCAAGCCATGTGGTCCTGTTCACCATTAAAACCATCTTTCCAAGCAGCCTCCATGTCTCCAGTGGCTTTTTCCCCACTTGGAGCCGAACCCAGAAGGACATTTCTTCCAACAGTACTTTTAGGTTTCATGGCTTCTTTCCAAATCCTTCCAGAGACTGGATTTGGAAGTATTTGCAAATGAGCTTTCAGTTCCTCAAGCAAACAGAAGGGGGCATAAAACAAGACTAGGAGACTGAAAACAAGCAAACCACCTTCACACACTCTCTGGAGCATAAACAACCCAGCTTTTAGCCATTGCTAGTTTTAGAGAGAGTGACACTGTGTCCAAGGAGAGAGAAAGAGAGGGTGAGAAAGAGAGCGAAAGGGAGGGAGGAGGAGGGAGAAAAAAGGAGGAGAGAGGGAGAGAGAGGTGAGAAAGAAGGAGAGGAAGGAAGGAAAAAGAGGATAAGAAAGGGAGAGGAAGGATGGAGAAAGAAAGAAGAAAGAAAGAAAGAAAGAAAGAAAGAAAGAAAGAAAGAAAGAAAGAAAGAAAGAAAGAAAGAAAGAAAGAAAGAAAAGACAGGGTGAGAAAGGAACAGAAAGAGTGAGAAAGAGAAGGAGCAAAGTGGGAAGGAAAGAAGGGAAAAAAGGAAGGTAAAGGAAGGTAGAGAAAGATAGCCGGTGAGAAAGAGAGGATGGAAGGAGAAAGAAAAGGGAAAAGAAAGGAAAAGGAAAGGAAAGAACAAAGGAAAGATTTGAATGCGAGAAAGCATTTTTTTTACTTATGTATTGAAGAATGGGACTCTCTTAATACAACTTGATTTTTTAGTTTAGCAAACCATATAAATAGGTTTGCTAAGCACAATTACAAAAACTAATAAAATACACTGCTCTCCACTTTTCCCTCCCTGGTATATATATACCCCCTGTGGCTTAAAATACCATATATATATTGGGGGGGGGGGGAGATTCTACTATAATCAAACCTACTGATCAACATTTTTTTTGTTGGCAACATACAGGGTTAACCACTTGACCCCAAATAAACACCTACTGCCAGGAAAATTATAATTTGATTGCTCTTATTTGTATTTCAAAAGCTATTCTCTTCCATCTGGGCTTACAGGAGGAAAACAACACACCTCCACCCATAAACGAAGCTGCCAGACCAATATCGGCCCGCAAGGCCAGGGGTCTTGAGGTTGGCTTTCCAAAAAGTATCCCCCACCAGAAAGAAAAACTTAAGAATCCAGTCTGGGGAAGGAAGGGAGGGAGAAAGGAAGGAAAGGTGGGAGGGAGAAAGAAAGGAAGGGAGGAAGAAAGGAAAGGAGAAAGGAGGGAGGGAGAGGGGGAGGGAGAAAGGAGGGAGGGAGAAAGAGAGAAAGGAGGGAGGGAGAAAGAAAGGGAGAAAGGAGGGAGGGAGAAAAGAAGGAGGGAGAAAGGGAGAAAGAAAGGGAGAAAGGAGGGAGGGAGAAAAGGAGGGAGAAAGGAGGGAGGGAAAGGAGAGGGAGGGAGAAAGGAGGGAGGGAGAAAGGAGGGAGGGAGAAAAGAAGGAGGGAGAAAGGAGGGAGGGAAAGGAGAGGGAGGGAGAAAGGAGGGAGGGAGAAAAGGAGGGAGAAAGGGAAAAAGAAAGGGAGAAAGGAGGGAGGGAGAAAAGGAGGGAGAAAGGAGGGAGGGAAAGGAGAGGGAGGGAGAAAGGAGGGAGGGTGAAAGAAAGGAGGGAGAAGAAAGGAAGGGAGAAAGGAGGGAGGGAAAGGAGAGTGGGAGGGGAGGGAGGAAGGGAAGGGGAAGGAGGAAAAAAGAGAGAAAGGAGGGAGGATTTTAGCATGATTAACTGCAGGTGCCGGATCCATAAAACAAGAAGCAAACAGAGTTCTCCTACCTGTGTCAACATCTGGCTGCAGAGACCCTGCCAGGATTAACCCCTCCCCTCCCTTTACAAGAAGAGGATAGTTGCCACAATGCCACACCTGTTCAGAAACTTTGTGTAACCTCCACACACACCTGGTGATTAACCGGGAGAGAGAAGAGAAGGCAGGATATTTAATTCTCCAGCCAACACGCACCAATTTCCTAATCCTGGGATGTTTTTTTTTTCTTTCTTAAAGTGTAAATACAGAGGGTCACTTACTCGGCCTGTGCCTGTAGATCTCGGCAATCTGTCAAAAGAGAGAAAAATAATTCCCATCAGTTGGTAGCCTGAGAAATTTGAATTTCTTTTGTATTTTTAGTCTTTCTACTTTGTGGGCTTGGGGGAAAAGGTGTGATTGTGAAACGGGCTGCGTTTTCTCCCTTTGCCTGCTAGGAATATAGGCAGTCCTCAATTTACGACCAAAACTGAGCCTAACGTTTCTGTTGTTAAGCAAATTTTGCTCCGTTTTAGGACCTTTCCTGGCCACAGTTATTCAGTGAATTACTGCCATTGTTAAGTGAGCCACTTAACCTGGCTTCCCCATGGACACGGCTGATCAGAAGGTCGCAAAAGGGGAAAACAGGACTCCGGGATGCTGCACCCGTCATAAATATGAGTCAGTTGCTAAGCGTCTGAATTTTGATCCCGTGACCACACAGGGGCTGTTACAACCTTTTTAAGTGTGCAAAAAAACAGTCATAAGTCACCTTTTTCAGTGCCGTGGTAAATTTGAGCGAAGAGTTTGAATTGCAATCATTTTTAAAACATTATGGAATTGCATACTGCTTGGGATATATGGGGATTTAAAATCCGGTGATGTCTGGAAGTCTTAGTTAATATAATAATAATCCAAAGCCTCCTTGAACACCGTGGGCATTGACAAAATCCCCAGCAGTCAATTGCAAGAGGTGGCTTTGCTTGGGAAAAGCTTACATCCTGGGACGATACTTTTGATATTATTAAACCACAACATCTTCCTATCCATCCAGAAGTTGTGAATGCTCCAACACTGGAAGTTTTAAAGAAGAGGTTGGATAACCATTTGTCTGAAGTGGTGGAGGGTTTCCTGCCTGAGCAGGAGGTTGGACTAGAAGACCTCCAAGGTCCCTTCCAACTCTGTTATTCTATTCTATTCTATTCTATTCTATTCTATTCTATTCTATTCTATCCCAGCTCCTTCGGAAGAACTCCGTAAGTGGATAATATTGCCAAATCTGGTCTAAACATCTGTCTGTCTGTGCCACTAACAACAACTACTACTACTGCTGCTCCTACTACTACTACTACTCCTACTCCTACTACTACTACTACTAATAATAATAACCAGGTGATAGCAGGGTCGCTGAGAAGGAACATGAAAAAATCGCAAAATACCAGGACTTAAAAATTGAAATTCAACGACTATGGCACAAACCAGCAGTGGTAATTCCAGTGGTAATTGGCACGCTGGGTGCTATTCCAAAAGCACTGGAATTACATTTAAAACAGTTAAAAATTGACAAAATCACCATCAGTCAAATGCAAAAAGCCGCACTGCTTGGATCTGCACGCATATTAAGAAAATATGTTACGACGTCCTAGGCCCCTGGCTGGGGCCAGACTAGTAACCAATGAGAAATCCGGCGAAACAACTGGCTGCTGTGATACAATTGTAAAATAATAATAATATAATCGTGTGTTGTCCCGATTGTAATTGGAGCCCTTGGAGCAATACCTAAAGGGCTACCTCGCTATTTGGAAATTCTAAATTTATCAGACTTGAACATTCTGACTCTACAAAAAACTGTCCTACTTGGAACAGCTTATATCCTCCGATGTTACCTTAACAGTTCCTAGGTCCTTGGTTAGGACTCAAGCTGTTGAGCTACCAACCAGCCCCAAAGGCTGTGAATCTCACCAAAGATTAACCACATAATAATAATGCCATCGGGACTACATCGGCTATGGATGAAACATATCCAGTAAAGGATACCCATTGTTATTCGGGCACTTGGTACCATGTCCAAGAATTTTACAAAACACATAAAGAAATTGCACCTTCCTGCAATAACCACAGCAGAACTGCAAAAAACTGCACTGCTCAGAACATCCTATATTTTAAGAAGGTACTTGGTTGATACCTCGGACGCTGGTAGCAATCCGTATCAACCATCAGCGCCAGTCAGTGGTATTTGTAGTGCATTTTTGAATGTTCAGTTGGATGAGTTTCATGTTTAATGAATAAAGCATATTATACTGATGATGATGATGATGATTCAGTAGAACGAGGGTCCTTAATAAAACCTGTTGGGCAGGAAAACCCCTAAAAATTGGCAGGGCTGTGCTTGTCTACACTTAAGCAAGCACTTCTTTGTTCATTCAGCCGCCCAGAGTCCCAATGGGAGTGGGCGGCATACAAATTTTATTAAACTCAAACTCGAAACTCATTGGGTTTGCTTCCCAGGTAAGTATATACAGAATTGAGGCCAAGAACATTTGCAAAAAGTGAATTAAAGAAGAGGCAAAGAAAAGGGGGCAGATGAAAAGGAATACTTTTAAGAGGGAAAAAAAAAGTATTTCTCAATCTTGGAAACTTTCGGTCCTGTGGACTTCAACTCCCAGAATTCCCCTTTCTGGCCAGGGAATTCTGGGAGCTGAAGTCCCCAAGTCTTAAAGCTGTCAAGATTGAGAAACACAGAGTAGACTACTTCAAAGCTGGCAGATGAAGGAATAATAAGATTTTTTCCCCTTAAACTATAGCTTCTCCGGAAAGCAACAAATGATTTTTCTGGGTTTACAGATCCAGTGGTTATGATTAGCAAGTGAGAGAAAAGGCTTTGAAAAGCTGCTTGTGGGGCGGAGCCCAGTTTCTGCTGGCCACTAAAACTCTTTATAATGCTCCAAGCAGCTGTGTATGCTTTGTTTCTGTTTTATTTTGTTTTTATTTTAATATTAGCTAATAACCTGGCACTGCCTGGGTATTTATTTATCCCAACTTTCCTTCCATGAATATCGCCCCAATTTCTAATGTTGGACTTTCCCACTTACCAGAGGGAGCCCCCTTGTGGAGTACTGTGAAGCCAGTTACCATGGCAACTCCACAGCGCTGTACGGTAGAATCCGTTTTAAGGCAGTACGGTAGAAGCCATTTTAAGGCACAACAGGCTGTATCTTAACAGAGCACACACCCCAAGGGGGTGTTAGGGGTGCCTTACCCCCACAGTATTTGTTTCCAGAGAGTAAATCATCTGTGTGCCAAGTTTGGTTGAAATTGCTTGAGGTGTTCCAGAGTTATGCTGGAACACACACAAACAAACACACACAACTTACCACCACAGTATTTGTTTCCAGACAGTAAGTCATTGTGTACCAAGTTTGGTTGAAATTGCTCGAGGTGCTCCAGAGTTACGGCAGTACAGTAGAAGCCGTTGTAAGGCACAACAGGCTGTATCCTAACAGAACACACACCCCGAGGGGGTGTTAGGGGTGTCTTACCCCCACGATATTTTTGTACACATACATACACATACACACACACACTCTCTCTCACACACACACTGTTGCATTTGTGCTGATAAATAAATAAAGGGAGACTAGTATAGATCTTTTTCAAGCTATTTAGCTCTCATCAGCTAGCCATACCTTACTGGGAATCGAACCTCCCTTTATTTATTTATCAGCACAAATGCAATACAAATGTAACAAAGGCAACATTAAAAAAAAAAGACTTTCTGCCTGGATGGCTCCTAGGGTGATCTAAAAGACAGAAAAGGGAAGCACTATGCTCCCTCCAATATTTGGGCATACCAAGTGTTGTGACACAATATATACGTATGTGTGTGTGTTTGTGTGTGTGTATGTATGTATATCTATATATAAAATATTTGCATTGTTATTTTCATAATTCGGAGCGGCCAAGAGATGGGCGGGCTGTATAAACGGGTTAAAATTGCTAAACGAAAGCCGATTTGGAGTTGAATGAGTGTGCCCCCCTCTGGCTTGCCCTTACCAAGGTGGGTGCTGGAATCGGAGGTGGTCAAGGGGACCCGATCCTCCAGGAGTGCCTCTTCTGCGTCCCAGCCACCCAACGGCTCGAGGTCATCGCTGATGCTGGACCTTCGCCTGAGGGGCGGGTCCTGCAGTGCCCCCTTGGTGCCCAGTTCCGTCCTGGCATTGCTCACCACGAGGCGGGTGGCGTCCTCTTCTTCGCTATCTTCAAACTCAAAGGCCTCTCCAGCATCGTCAAGGTCCCCCTCGCTCCCTGCACGGAGAGAGGAAATATTGTAAATCCGGGCAGGAAAGGAGCTAGTCCTCATGAAACACACTTCAGTCCCACTTATAAAAGATCAGAGAACAAAGCCAATTCAGACCTTGGGTTTCCCGACTTGGACCTGACTTTTATCATATGAATTAACGCCACTCTTTTCAACCGCCTTCTGTTCCTTTCCTAGTCCATTTCTTTTAACCTGCTTTATAAAGGCTGTCCTCTAATTACGACCGCAACTGGAACTAGAATTCCCACTGCTAAGCAAGGTGGATGTTTAGTGAATGGCGACCGGTTTTACGACCTTTTTTTTTTTTTGCAACTGCAGTTATGTAAATCACCTGGTCATTAAACGAATCACTGACTCTGCTTGTCAAAAACCAGCTGGGAAGGTCACAAATGGTGAACACGTGACTCTGGGACGATGCAAGGGGGTCAAATACCGTATTTTTCAGAGTATAAGACGCACCTTTTTCCCTCAAAAAAGAGGGTGAAAATCTGGGTGAGTCTTATACACTCAATACAGCATTTCTGTCCTCCTGAAACCCCGCCCCCTTTGCAAAAATGGACATGCATAGCCTTTAGTAGGCTTATAGAGGACTCCTGGGGGTTGGGGAGGGCAGAAATGAGCAAAAATTGCGCCTTTATGCATGCCCTTTTTTTGACAAAGAACAGGCCCTTTATCCATGAAAAATGGGCCATTTTTTGCTATGTTTTTGCCCCACCCCCAGGAGCACTCTATAAGCCTCCTAAAGGCTATTCATGCCCTTTTTTGGGAGAAAAAAACGGGCCCATTTTTGTGAAAATGGGTCTGGAAAGTGCAAAATCTTTTTTTAAAAAAATTTGCCTCTTCAAAATCTTGGTGCATCTTATACTCCGGTGCATCTTATAGTCCGAAAAATACGGTAGATACCAGTTGCCCAAATTTTGATCTTTTATTTTATTTTATTTTTCATGAAAGAATGGGACTCTTTTAATATAACTTGCAAGATTATTTATCTTAGCAAACCAAGTAAATTGGTTAGCCAAGCACCACTACAAAAACCGATGAAATATATTACTCTCCACTTTTTTTTAAATTCCTGTGGCTTAAAATACTTGCCATATATATTTTTTTGGGGGGTGAAAGGTCAACAATTGATTCTACTCTAGGTCATCAAACCTGATCAATATTTTTTTCCGTTGGCTACACCGAGGTAAGCCCTTCACCCCAAATAAACACCTAAAGGTAAGGTTTTCCCTCGCACATATGTGCTAGCCATTCCCGACTCTAGGGGGCGGTGCTCATCTCCATTTCAAAGCCGAAGAGCCAGCGCTGTCCGAAGACGTCTTCGTGGTCATGTGGCTGGCATGACTCAACTCCCGAAGGTGCATGGAACACTGTTCCCTTCCCACCAAAGGGGGTCCCTATTTTTCTACTTGCATTTTTGAAATGCTTTCGAACCGCTAGGTTGGCAGAAGCTGGGACAATAGCAATATCAGGTAGACTTACTGTATATACTCGAGTATAAGCCTAGTTTTTCAGCCCACTTTTTGGGCTGAAAAAAGCCGCCTCGGCTTATACTCGAGTCAGTGAAAAATTTGCCCGAAATGGAGGAGAAAAAGGGGCGGGGCCATGCCGCTTGGTGACACTCGTGAATGGCCCAGTGCCCCTGTGAGTTTCCCCTCCCTCTGTGTCAGTTTGCCGCGCAGCGCGCACCGCACCATCCCCCCTCCTCACGTTCTAATGTAATGCAGGGCTGTCTTACGATTCCCCTTCCTCCCCCTCCTGCCGCTCTGCAACGATGTTTCATTGAATACACCGCTAGTTTACTGTTTTTCTTTTAAATAAATATTCAAAAACATTATTGGTATCTATTTTTATTTTTGAAATTTACCGGTAGCTGCTGCATTTCCCACCCTAGGCTTATACTCGAGTCAATAACTTTTCCAGTTTTTTGTGGTAAAATTAGGTGCCTCGGCTTATATTCGGGTCGGCCTATACTCGAGTATATACGGTATATACCGCTTCATAGGGCTTTCAGCCCTCTCTAAGTGGTTTACAGAGTCAGAGTCAGCATATCGCCCCCACAGTCTGGGTCCTCATTTTACCCACCTCGGAAGGATGGAAGGCTGAGTCAACCCTGAGCCGGTGAGATATGAACCGCTGAACTGCTGATAGCAGTCAGCTGAAGTGGCCTGCAGTACTGCACTCTACCCACTGCGCCACCACGGCTCACGGGAGCTCCCTCCGTTACGCGGTGCTAGGGATTCGAATGGCCAAACTGCTGACCTTTCTGATTGACAAGCGTCTTAGCCCCTGAGCCACTGCGTCCCTTATTTAAATAAATTTCGGGGGTGCCGAAGAGAAAGAAAAAAAGAGAATCTTGAATAAGGTTAGTAAAATTAGAGATCCTTGTGACTTTATAAATGTTATAAAATCAGGTTGGTGCTATAATTATTTATTCAGACAGTGTCCAGTTCAAGAATCAAACTGGAAAGTGGACAGCTGCAAAAAAATTGAACCCAGATATTTCTTTCAAATATATGATTTCTCTCTCCCCATCCCCCTCTCTCCTTGTCTTTCTGCTCTGGGCCTCCTCTAGCTCAGCTTGGGAGCGAAACGTCCTTGCGCGGAGTCTGGTTTCGGCAGAGTCCCGATTTAGACCAGGTCCAGCTGCCCATGCAAGACCAGGGATTAAAGCTGGCGGGATAAACATTGCTACTGACTCGTGTAAGTGAGCCAAGCCACGGAGGACGTCTCCCTGGAATCTTTGGGGATTTTTTAAAAGAGGACTGAAACACAGAAGTTCGTGGCAAGGCTTAAGTTTAAGCTGCAGGGAATGCATAGGTGGGAGGTTTTGTTTTTTTTTAATATATTTTTATTTTCAAAACAAACATAGAAATCCTCCTTCTTTACATACTGTAGAAAGTGTTATCAGTTGGTTACAAAAGGCTTTCGTGCATCTCTTCCACCGTCATCAAATATAATTCATATTAATTCTAATATCTTAACTCGGATATTTATTATATTACCATCATCATACCTCCACTCTTATTTGACTATGATTATTTAAGTGGGAGTTTTTTTAAAGTCCCTTCCAACAGGAGCCACAGTTTAAACTGCAAGCACAAGTAGAGTCCTCAACTTATGAGAGTTCCATTTAGTGACCATTCTAATATGGGAGAAGTGAAGTTCCTGAGAAACTGAGAGAAAATGGCTGAAAGCAGGAAAGAAAGAAAAGGATTTACTAGCAGAATAGAATGAAAATATAGCCAACGGGACATATTTAATAAAATGTGTGGGATGTAGATTAAAATTGCTACTTGTGGATAACTAATTAAATGTTTACTATATAAAATTAAATTTGGAGGACATGACTTATTAATAGTAAAACAGAATAATAGATGGAAATGATATGTTAAATTTGATTAACTTGGAGAGGCGAAAGGACATTGTTTATGTATTAAGAAAAAAAAATTTAAATTAAGCGGGAGAAAATGGAATAAAAATAAGGGGACTGAAATGTAAAATGGAAATACGATGTAAAATGTAATATGCATAATGGAAGATGTAAAAGGGGGGGCGGGAAATCTAGGACAACAATTTTTTTTCACAAAAGAAGTTAAAATATGTGACAAAAAATAAATTAAAAAACTTTGTTTGAAAAAAAAAGAGTTCATTTAGTGACCAAAGTTACAACGGCGCAGAAAAAAAGCGAGTTATGACCATTTTCCACACAACTGTTGCTGCATGGTCACATAATCAAAATTCAGGCACTTGACATTTGACTCATACTTATGACCGTTCCCCCAGAGTCATGGGATAATAATCCTTTTGCAACCTCCTGACAAACAAAGCCAATGTGGGGAGCCATTCACTTAACAACCGTGGGACTCACTTAACAAATGTAACTGATTCGCTTAAACAACTGTAGCAAGAAAGGTTGTAAAATGGGACCAACTCACTTAAATGCTTCGCTTAGCAACATAAATGTTGGGTCCAATTGTGGTCGTAACTCGAGGACTACTGGTACAGGCAATCCTTGACTTACAACGGTCGCTGAGTGACGGTTCAAGTTACGACGGATCCACTTATGGTCACGTGACGGCAATTTACGAGGGTCTTGCCAGAAATGGAGGTTTAATATTTTTTCCGCAAAAAAAGTGAACAATGTGTTTGCTTAACAACATTCAGTTTCACTTAATGACCACTCCGAAAAAAAAGGTCGTAAAAACAGGTCTGGCACACTTTACGACTGGGCTCAGTTACAGTTGTAAATCGAAGACTACCCGTCAGAAGGAAAATGCACCCTTACATTCGTCTTTCCCTCCAGCGACAATGAGGTTAGCCACTTGCTTTGCGCTTATATGCAAACCGAACTGCCTGCCACTGTGGATATAGGTCAGTGATGGATAACCTTTTTCTCCCCGCGTGCCGAAATCGCATGTGTGCCCTCATCCGTAATGCAATGTGCCCCCTGCACATGCACACAAAACCCCTCCCCCCCAGTGTGCCCCGTTTTGGGCCTAACAGACCTCCCTGAAGCCTCCTGGGACCAAAAATGGGACCCGCGAGGGAGGGCACTGCAACCGCCGCACGCCCTGTTTTGGGCCTAGCAGGCCTCCCTGAAGCCTCCTTGGACCAAAAATGGGACCCGCGAGGGCACTGCAACCGCCACACGCCCCGTTTTGGGCCTAGCAGGCCTCCCTGAAGCCTCCTGGGACCAAAAATGGGACCTTCGAGGGAGGGCACTCCCCGTTTTGGGCCTAGCAGGTCTTCCTAAAGCCTCCTGAATTCAGAAACGGGGCGTGTGCTCAATGCACACACACCCCGCGCTGCCTCCCACCCTCTGCGCATGGGCGCATGATCCCCCCTGCTCTTTGCGCATGAGTCTCCCGCATGCGCGGCAGAGACTTGAAAATCAGCTGGCCGACAGGAGGCGTGCACGCATGCATGTTGCAGTTGAGCTGGGTGACAGCTCACGTGCCCGCAGAGGAGGGCTCTGCGTGCCAATTGTGATACGCGGGCCACGGGTTTGCCATCACGGATAGAGGTAGAAACAGATATTTTATATATAAGCACAATCTCCGGGCATGCTTGCACCAATCCCTGGGAGCCTCTTCGTGTCTGCTTTTCTTTTTCTGCAGGTGACGGTACCTAGTGAAGCTCTTTTGGGGGGCTGGGAAGAGGTCATCTCACTGTCTCCCACACTTTCCTGGGACTTCTGTCCTCGTTCCTTCCCCTGCCGCTTCCCTGGGGAGAAAAGGAAATTAAATCTGTTCAGCAGGGATTTTGCTCTCCTAAAAAAAAAAAACACACACACGTTTTCCTTCTGTCCTTGTCCTCATTTAAATCTTCTTCTTTCTAGAAATGTGATGGCGAACCAATGGCACGCATGCCAGAGATGGCACACAGAGCCCTCTTCGTGGGTCTGCGTGCCATCACCAGCTGCTTTTCAGGTTTCCGGCATTCCCTTGCATGCCAGCCACCTGGTCTCCCAGTTTCTGGCGCTTCGGGGCGCGGACAGGTTCCAATTGGGGCACTTGGTGCCGAAAAGGTTTGCCGTCACTGTTCTAGGAGATAATTCGCAGTGGGCAGATCCACCCATGAGTCAGGAGCAACATGCAATCCGTGCACGCATTAGCTAAAAAGCAGGGGCAGCCCATGGCATCTCACCCACCCCACCCCACGTGCTTGCAAAGGTAACTTTTTATTTTTCAAATTTACTGCCTGGGGAAATTCACTCGGTCCTTTAACCTCCTTAGATGTCCTTGTTAAGACGAGGGAAGGAGAAAAAAACGCAGTAATAGGGATTCCAGCTTAAACCAGTTTTGTTCAGTGATGGATAGCACAAAAGACAAGATAGAAGAATGAATAGAAGAGAGAGACAGAGTTGGAAGGGACCTTGGAGGTCTTCTAGTCCACCCCTGCTTAGGCAGGAAACCCTACACCACTTCAAATGGTTATCCAACTACTTCTTAAAGACTTCCAGTGTTGGGGCATTCACAACTCCTGGAGGCAAGTTGTTCCACTGATCAATTGTTCTTACTGGCAGGAAATTTCCCCTTAGTTCTAAGTTGCTTCTCTCCTTGATTAGTTTCCACCCATTGTTTCTTGTCCTGCCTTCAGATACTTTGGAGAATAGCTTGACTCCCTCTTCTTTAGAGAAGCCCCTGAGATATTGGAAGACTGCTATCATGTCTCCCCTAGTCCTTCTTTTCATTAAACTAGATATACCCAGTTCCTGCAACCGTTCTTCATATGTTTTAGCCTCCAATCTCCTAATCATCTTTGTTGCTCTTCTCTGCACTCTTTCTAGAGTCTCCACATCTTTTCCACATTGTGGCGACCAAAACTGAATGCAGGATTCCAAGTTCTTTTAATTCATGTGGGGGAGGAGGACCTCTGAGCCAAATGCACCCATCCAATTGTTTCAGTTGTAGACAAGCGGGTGACCATCCCTATAGTCCTCATTGAGGTTCCTCCAGAAACTGGTGAATGATATGATGATGGAAAGATGCCAACTCAGACATTTAACTGGGTGTTGAATCCTCTCAAGGGCGTTTAAGCAAAAGGCATGAAGAAAACCTTTGTTATAGGGCAGGCATCGCCCTGCCCGGCCATCTACCTCTCCGTGCCAACGCTGGGCGTGGCAGAGGGAGACATGCCACCTCCAGGCAACTTGTGTTTGCAATCCAACAACCTGACAAAACGTGTTTGGCTTCTCTTATCTTTGCCAGGTTCGGCAACGAAGTGACAAAACAACTACGAAACGTGGGTAACGGAGGATTACCTAATTAGTTCTCCAACCGCAGCACGCTGGCAGAAAGTGGGTAAATCAGCCTGTTTTCTCCCATCACAAACCGGCTCGCACGAAGCAGATGGCTGCGGGGAAGATTGATCGGGTGGCATCCATATGGCACGTGTTAGATTAAAGAGGCTTTCAGATGTCTTCCCGCTGAGAAGACAGCTTTGGAAGTGCCCAACCTGGGTGGCACGAACAGCATTCACACAACATAATCCACCTGGTTAGTCGGAAACACAAGCAGCGCGCCTGCACTCACAAACCACGCTAGTTCTAGGTAAAGGTAAATGTTTCCCTTGCACATGTTCTAGTTGTTCCCGACTCCAGGGGGCGGTGCTCATTTCCGTTTCAAAGCCGATGAGTCAGCGCTGTCCGAA
Organism: Thamnophis sirtalis; assembly: GCF_051295495.1. NCBI lineage: Eukaryota > Metazoa > Chordata > Lepidosauria > Squamata > Natricidae > Thamnophis > Thamnophis sirtalis. Next base: position 38,356,272 of record NW_028261395.1, read on the forward strand.
GACGTCTCCGTGGTCATGTGGCTGGCATGACTCAACGCTGAAGGCGCACGGAACGCTGTTACCTTCCCACCAAAGGTGGTCCTTATTTTTCTACTTGCATTTTTTAAGGTGCTTTCGAACTGCTAGGTTGGCAGGAGCTGGGACAAGTCACGGGAGCTCACTCTATTACACGGCGCTAGGGATTCGAACCGCCGAACCGCTGACCTTTCTGATTGGGGATGAGGGAGGGTGTAATCTGTTCCGGATAGGAAAGTACTCAAAACACCTTTCGCCTCCATTTAATTGCTTGTGGTCAAAAGAAACCCTTTGATCACGCCAGAAGAGAATCAGGAAAAAAACAAAACATTTCGGCAGCCAAGAATGTCCGGGGTCAACCTTTGCTTGCAGCAATTTGTGTGAGTGTGTGTGTGTGTGTGTGTGTGTGTGTGTGTGTGCGCGCGCTTTAATGGAGAACAGAGTCCAAAATTTCACAATCGTCAATCTAGGCTCAGCATCTGCCAAACTGGGTGGGGAAAAAAAAAACACTAAACAGAGATAAAGGTAAAGTTTCCCCTTTTGCACATATGTGCTAGTCATTCCCGACTCTAGGGGGCGGTGCTCATCTTTATTTCAAAGCCGAAGAGCCAGCGCTGTCCGAAGACGTCTACGCGGTCATGTGGCCGGCATGACTCAACGCCAAAGGCGCATGGAACGCTGTGATCTTCCCACCAAAGGTGGTCCCTATTTTTCTACTTGCATTTTTTAATGTGCTTTCGAACTGCTAGATGCTGGGACAAGTAACAGGAGCTCACTCCGTTACGCGGCGCTAGGGATTCGAACCGCTGAACTGCCGGCCTTTCTGATCGACAAGCTCAGCATCTTACAGAGACAGTAGGCCTGAAAGGCGTGTATTGTAACTACAAACTGCTTTTGCAGATCAGAGAAGTAAACCAACTTCTTCTTTTCTGGTGGGGTCCAATTATTCAGTTTCTGGAAAGCCCGCCAAAATTGTTCAACGCCCACTGAATTTGGGACTGGCCACACTTCGGGAAGGTCGGTATTATAAATCCCAGCGTCCTTCCAGACCCTCAAAAGCATGAAATTGCTTTTTATTTTTTTCCAGGGATACCTAAAGAAGAGTTGTGACACTATAATTGAGCCCCAAATTGAAGTGAAAAATTTGTTAAGTGAGCGTTGCCCCATTTTATCACTTGTTCTCGCCACGTTTCTTAAGTAAATCACCTGCAGTTCTTAAATTGGTTCACACGGTCATTAAGTGAATTTGGCTTTCCTGTTGAGTTTGCTGGTCAGTTGGTCACAGAACGGGATCCACGTGACTCTGGGACGCTGCAACCGTCATAAAGGCGAGTCCAGTCGTCAAAACGTCCAAATATAACCCCCCCCCCGACCCTGGGGATGCTGCAATGGTCATTAGGGTGAAAAATGGTGATAAGTCATTTTTCCCAGGGCCGTTGTGACAGCAAACTGTCACTAAATGAAATGTTGTAAGTCAAGGACTATCTATACTTTGGAGCACAAGTTGCAATTTGAGTATTCAGATAAAAGGGCAATTAACCCAATCAAGAAGACAGGGTGCTGTCCTAAGACCAAGGAAAAAATATTCGGCTTTTTTCTGTAACCAGCCAAACTGGCTGCCGTTTTATGCATTTTGAAGTTTCCTGGGTTTTCCCCCCCACCCTTTTTATTTTGTGATATATCCCCTTAGGATACAAAGCCAAAAAGAACGGATTGCCTAGGAATAAATTTCAAAAACAGTCTGGAAATTTCTCTTTTTCTCTCTCTCCATTTGTCCTACAACGCCAAGCGGAATTTTAAATTGTATTTCCTGTTTCAGTCAACTCTGTTTAGACTAAGGAATCTGTTTTATCTTGTGGTTGTTGTTAGTTGCAAAGTCATGTCCAACCCATCGTGACCCCATGGACAACGTTCCTCCAGGCCTTCCTGTCCTCTACCATCCTCTGGAGTCCATTGAAGCTCACGCCTGCTGCTTCGGTGACTCCATCCAGCCACCTCCATCTCTGCCATCCCCTTCTTCTCTTGCCTTCCATCGTTCCCAGCATTGGGCTCTTCTCCAGGGAGTCCTTCTTCCTTCTCATTAGGTGGCCAAAGCATTTGAGTTTCCTCTTCAGGATCTGGCCTTCTAAAGAACAGTCATGGTTGATCTCCTCTAGGACTGACCAGTTGGATTGCCTTGCAGTCCAAGGGACTCAATGCAGGAGTCTTCTCCAGCACCAGAGTTCAAAGGCCTCCGTTCTTTGGCGCTCAGCCTTCCTTATGGTCCAACTTTCACAGTCGTCCATTGCAACTGGGAAAACCATCACCTTGACTAGATGCACTTGTGTTCGCAGGGTGATGTCTCTGATTTTTAGTTTTGCCATAGCTTTCCTCCCCAGGAGCAAGCCTCTTTTAATTTCTTGGCTGCAGCCTCCCCATCTGCGGGGATCCTGGAGCCCAGGGAAATAAAATCGGTCACTCCCTCCATTTCTTCCCCATCTATTTGCCAGGGATTGAGAAGGCCGGATGCCATGATCTTAAGTTTTCTTAATGTTGAGTTTCAAACCAACTTTCACACTCTCCTTCTTCACCTGCCTCAAGGGGCTATTTAGTTCCTCTTCACTTTCTGAAATTAGAGCGGTATCATACGCATATCTGATATCCTCAGGTTATAAAGCCGAAAAGAATGGATTGCATAGGAATAAATTTCAAAAGCCGTCTGGAAATTTCTCTTTTTTCTCTCTCTCTCCATTTGTCCTACGAAGCCAAGTGGAATTCAGAATCGTATTTCCTGTTTAGACTAAGGAATCTGTTTTGTCTTGTGGGTAGGAGAGAATATTGTAGATGAAGGCAATGGGTAAACCATCTGTAGTCCTCAACTTACAACATTCACTTAGTGATGGTTCGAAGTTACAAGGCCACTAAAAAAAGTGACTTATGAACCGTTTTTCCCCCCCACAATGACGACCATTGCAACATCCCCATGATCGTGCGATCAAAATTCAGACGCCTGGCAACTGACTCATATTTATGACGGTTGCAAAAGTTTCGCGTAAATCCCCTTCTGACAAACATCAATCGGGAAGCCAGATTGACTTAACCACCGTGTGACTAGCTTAACAACGGCAAGGATTCACTTAACAACTGTGGCAAGGGAGGTCGTAAAATGGAGCAAAACACACTTAACTGTTTCACTTAGCAAGGGGAATCTGGGGCTTCATTTGGGCTCATAAATCGAGGACTATCAGGATTCATACTTAAATAAGCCTTGCAACCTGGTTTCGGAAAACAGGCTCGTTTAATGTTTTAAATGCGATTAGCTATTAACATTATTTGTTAATATTGTTAGTATTAACAGCCTCTCCTGAGCTGGGCCCCATAGGATGCTCTTATTCAACAGCAGTGGAAATGTTCAAACTTGAGTTCATCCTGGATTGTACAATTGGTGGTTATGTTTGTTCACACCATGCTAAACCATAGTTTGAACCACTAGAATAAAATAGAATAGAATAGAATATGAATTAAGAATGGAATGGAATGGAATAGAATAGAATTTTTAAAAATGGAATGGAATAGAATAGAATATGAATTAGGAATAGAATAGAATATGATTAAGAATGGAATGGAATAGAATAGAACAGAATAGAAAATATGGAATGGAATTTGGAATGGAATAGAATAGAATATGAATTAGGAATAGAATAGAATATGAATTAAGAATGGAATGGAATGGAATAGAATAGAATAAAAAATATAGAATGGAATTTGGAATGGAATATGAATTAGGAATAGAATAGAACAGAATAGAAAATATGGAATGGAATTTGGAATGGAGTGGAATAGAATAGAATATGAATTAGGAATAGAATAGAATATGAATTAAGAATGGAATGGAATAGAATAGAAAATATGGAATGGAATTTGGAATGGAATGGAATAGAATAGAATATTAATTAGGAATAGAATAGAATATGAATTAAGAATGGAATGGAATGGAATAGAATAGAATAAAAAATATAGAATGGAATTTGGAATGGAATATGAATTAGGAATAGAATAGAACAGAATAGAAAATATGGAATGGAATTTGGAATGGAATGGAATAGAATAGAATATGAATTAGGAATAGAATAGAATATGAATTAAGAATGGAATGGAATAGAATAGAATAGAAAATATGGAATGGAATTTGGAATGGAATGGAATAGAATATGAATTAGGAATAGAATAGAATAAGCTGGAAGGGGACCTAGGAGGTCTTCTAGTCCAGCCCCATGCTCAAGCAGGAAGCAACGACAGTTATTCATTATTTATGGAATTTATATCACTGACCAGCAAATGTGTCCTTACAGAAATAAACCTTTGCATTTAATACTCTAAGACACTTTACACAACAGAATATTTTAAAAAGATCTAAGCATGTTATATTAATATCATTGCATCAAAATCACATATTGCATACCAGAACTGAGAAGGCGGAGGAATATATGGTTTATATCGGTATATTTCCCAACCTCGGCTCAAAAAGGCCTTAAAGCAAAGTTTAATCTACTGATCCTATCTACTCTGTCTTGAAAACATAAAACAATGGCTGCTAACAGGCTTTGCAGTGCCAGCCTGAGGTTATGATAACCCATCGCTGCTGTTCTGTTGATTTGGCACACTGGAATGTCCATTCATTACACAGGAAGTCCTCGACTTACAACGGTCCATTTAGTGACCGTTCAAAGTTATGACGGCATTGAAAAAGGACCGTTTTTCACTCTTACGACAGTTTGCAGCATCCCCACGATCGTGTGATCTAAATTCAGATGCTTGGCAACTGACCCACGTTTATGACCATCCCGTGGTCACCTTTTGCGGTGACCATCCCGTGGTCACCTTTTGCGACCTTCTGACAAAGCAAAGTCAATGAGGAAATCCGATTCACTTAACAACCAGGTGTCTAATTTATCCACCGCAGGGATCAACTTAACCCCTGTGGCAAGGAAGGTCGTAAAATCAGACAAAACAAATGTCTCACTTAACAACATAAATTGTTGGGGGTCCATTGTGATCTGTAATCCTTGGTGAATTTAATTGCAGATTCTACCTTTATGTGTTTGGGGGCTCTAGAGACGAAGAGAAAAAAGAAGAGAATATTTGGTGGGTGCTAAAGAAGGTCATTTCATTGGGATCTCCCAACCTGGTAGAATAGAATAGAATAGAATAACAGAGTTGGAAGGGACCTTGGAGGTCTTCTAGTCCAACCCTCTGTAGGGAACCCTACACCACTCCAGACAAATGGTTATCCAACATCTTCTTCAAAACTTCCAGTGTTGGAGCATTCACAGCTTCTAGAGGCAAGTTGTTCCACTGGTTAATTCTTCTAACTGTCAGGAAATTTCTCCTTAGTTCTAAGTTGCTTCTCTCCTTGATCAGTTTCCACCCATTGCTTCTTGTTCTACCCTCAGGTGCTTTGGAGAATAGTTTGACTCCCTCTTCTTTGTGGCATACCCTGAGATATTGGAAGACTGCTATCATGTCTCCCCTAGTCCTTCTTTTCATTAAACTAGACATAACCCAATTCCTGCGACCGTTCTTCATATGTTTTAGCCTCCAGTCCCCTCATCCTCTTTCTTGCTCTTCTCTGCACTCTTTCTAGAGTCTCCACATTTTTTCTACATCGTGGCAACCAAAACTGGATGCAGTATCCCAAGTGTGGCCTTATAAAGTGGTATCAACACTTCATGTGATCTTGATTCTATCCCTCTGCCTAGAACTGGGTTGGCGTTTTTTGGCAGCTGCTGTACACGGCTGGCTCCTATTTAAATGGTTGTCCACTAGGACTCCAAGATCCCTCTCACAATTACTGCTATTAAGCAAGGTACCACATATACTGTACCTGTGCATTTCGGGTTTTTTTTCCTAAATGATACATTTAGTTGGGTAAAGTTACGGTATAATGTCTGGTATAATGTATAATGTATAGTATGGTATAGTGTATGGTATAATGTATAATGTATAGTATGGTGTAATGATAAATAGATGCAAACTTTAGACCTTTCGTTTGTTCCCATCCAAGAAAGAGTGCAGAGAAGAGCAACAAAGATGATTAGGGGGCTGGAGGCTAAAATATATAAAGAACCATTGCAGGAACTGGGTATGTCTAGTTTAATGAAGAGAAGGACTAGGGGAGACATGATAGCAGTCTTCCAATATCTCAGGGGCTTCCACAAAGAAGAGGGAGTCAAGCTATTCTCCAAAGCACCCGAGGGCAGGACAAGAAGCAATGGGTGGAAACTAATCCAGGAAAGAAGCAACTCAGAACTAAGGAGAAATTTCCTGACAGTTAGAACAATTAATCAGTGGAACAGAAGTTGCCTCCAGAAGTTGTGATTGCCCCAACACTGGAAGTCTTTAAGAAGATGTTGGATAGCCATTTGTCTGAAGTGGTGTAGGGTTTCCTGCCTAGGCAGGGGGTTGGACTAGAAGATCTCCAAGGTCCCTTCCAACTCTGTTGTTCTATTTTAAATCCCAAGAGGGAATTTACTTACACCCCCACAGGGTGGTTATATATAAACCGTCCCTTCTTCGAGCCCAGGCAGTTTATGCTGATCTTAGAAAGTTCTCTTGTGTCCTGCCTGGCATTTCGGACGCTTCATACGTGGTGCCCGTTGACCTTGCTCCCCTCTGCAAACTTGGCGTCTAGAATTAGCTTTTGATTCTACAAAAAAACCACGGGGGGACCCTGCACTAGCCTGGAAAGTTAGCTATTTCCCCCAGTTTAAAAGGGGGAGAGGTTTAAGTAAAAGAAGAGAGACAAAAATAAAAGCAAATTTGTAGAAAAGAGAAGCGCCGAAGCGGGGGCGCGAGGGGAAGAGCGGCCAACAGCTTGCCAGAAAGATGCCCTCTGCCCTGGCATAGCCGAGTCAGTTCTAAGGCGGTTGCCCACTGACTTACCCCCACGGTGGTCTTGGTGGGCAGGCTAGTGTGAGCTGGCGAGAAAGAGCAGCATGATGTGGCTTGGAAATCCAGCCCCCTCCTTTGTCTCCTCTGGCCGGGTGGGGAAGGTTGAAAAGGGGCTGCCCGTTAGGTCTCCCCTCTCGTGCCGTTCGGCGGTGCCTCCATGGCTGGGACAGAGCAGGATCCAGGCCTCCTCGGCGGTGGAGCTGCACCAGCGGGTCCTCCTGGGCTGAGGAGGGGAGGGGAGCCAGCACGGAGCTCCCCTCCACTGCCCTCCCCTTGCGCTCTCCGTCAATCGCGGCCCGGCCATGGGTTGACAGAGCATCCAATGGTAGCCCGGCTTGCCTCTCCCTCTGGCCCCAGCAGCCCTCGGCCGGCTGGGAGAGGAGGAGGAAGAGGAGGAGGAGGGCAGTTGCAGCAACCCAGACAATGTCAGTCACACGACACACAGAGGATGGGAGAAGTCCACGCAGCCGACTTTCCCTTCCCTTCCCTCTTTCCTTTCTCCCTCATCCTCACTTCATCTTTCCTTCTTTTCTCTCCCTTTCTTCCTCTTTCCTTTCTTTCCCTTCATCCTTCCTTACTCTCTCCTTTCTTTTGTTGTCTTCCTTCCTTCCTTCCCTTTTCTTCCCTTCATCCTTCCTTCCTTTCTCCCTTCCTTTCTTTCCCCATCTTCCTTCTTTTTTTCACTTCTGTTCCGTTCCCTCTTTTCCTTCCATCATTCCTCTCTCCCCGATCCTCGCTTTATCCTTCCTTCCTTTTCTCTCTCCATTTCTTCCTCTTACTTTCCTTTATTTCCCTTCATCCTTCCTTACTCTCTTTTCTTTTATTCTCTTCCTTCATTCCTTTTCCCTTCCTTCCCTTCATCCTTCCTTTATTTCCATCTTTCTTCTTTCTCTCATCCTTCCACTTTCTCTTTTCTTTCCCTCTTTTCCTTCCACCCTTCCTCTCTTTCTTCTTCATCCTCCATCCTTTTTTCTCTCCCCGTTTCTTCCTCTAACTTTCTTTCTCTTCAATCTTCCTTACTTTCTCTTTTTTTCTATTCCCTTCTTTTCCTTTCCCTTCCTTCTGTTCATCCTTCTTTTCTTTCTCTCTCCCTTCCTCTTTCACTTACTTTTTCTTTCTTTCTCCATCTTCTTTCCCGCACCCTTCCTTGCTCTTTCTCTCTTCTTTACTTTTCTTTCTTTCCCTTCACGCTTCCTTCCTCTCTCCCTTCTGTCTCTTTCCTTTCTTTTCCTGCCTTCCCCTTAATTTCCTTTCCTTCCTTCTTCTGTCTCCTTCCTTATTCTTCCTTTCCTTCCTGTCTCTTCCTGTCTCTTCCTTCCAGCTTCAATCTCCAGAACTGGTGAGAACCATGGAACAACTCTTACAGCTGCTCTTATTAATAACCTGAAGTCATTCTGACTCAGTTTCCCTCAATTTCTCTATTTGGAAGATAGGAACCCTCTTAATAAGGATTCACAACCCCCAGGTACGAATTTTTTACAGGTAGGTAAAGCAAAATATATAAAGATTCAGGGCAGATAAGGTTGAACCTGCAACCCATCTTAAAAGAAATTAGGTTACACTTGATTTATAAAGAGGTTGCCAAGCAGGATTTGGGGTATAAAATGTAAGAGACTTTTCCTTCCTTCCTCCCTTCCTTTCTTCCCCCACTGAATCTTTTTTCCTTCCTTCCTCCTTTCCTCCCTCCATTATTTACCTCTTTTTTTCCTTTCTCCTTCCCTTCCCTTTCCCCTGTACCCCTCCTTCCCTTTTTGTCTCTGTTCCTCTCTTTTCCTTCCTTCCTTCTCTTTTATTCCTTTTTGACTTCTTTCTCCACCCTCCCTGCCTCTTTGTCTCTGTTCCTCTTTTCCTCCCTCCCTTATTTATTTTCCTTCCTCCTTTCCTTCCTTTCTTCTTTCCTTCCCCTTTTCCCCGCCTCTTTGTCTCTGTTCCTCTCTTTTCCTTCCTTCCTTCTCTTTCCTTCCTTTTTTCCTTCCTTTTTCCTCCCTCCCTGCCTGTTTATCTGTTTTCCTTCCTTCCTTTTTTCCTCCCTGCCTGGCTCTTTGTCAGTTCCTCTTTTTCTTCCTTCCTTCCTCCTCTTTCCTTCTTCCTTTCCTCCCTCCCTTATTTACTTTTCCCCTCCTCCTTTCCCTCCTTCTTTCTTTCCCTTTCCCCTCCCCCTCCTTCCCTGCCTCTTTGACTGTTCCTCTTTTCCTTCCTTTCTTCCTTTTTCCTTCCTTCTTTTCCACTCTCCCTGCCTCTTTGTCTTTGTTCCTCTCTTTTCCTTCCTTCTTTTTTTCCTTTTTCTTCCCTTCGTGGCTCTTTGTCAGTTCCTCTTTCCTTCTTCCTTTCCTCCCTCCCTCCCCTATTTACTTTCCCCCTCCTCCTTTCCTTCCTTCTTTCCTTCCCTTTTCCCCTCCCCCTCCTTCCCTGCCTCTTTGTCTCTGTTCCTCTTTTCCTTTCCTTCCTTTTTTCCTTCCTTCTTTTTCCTCCCTCCCTGCCTCTTTGTTCTTCTCTTTTCCTTCCTTCCTTCCTTCCTTCCTTCCTTCCTTCCTTCCTTCCTTCCTTCCTTCCTTCCTTCCCTCCCTATGTTCCCAGCCTACTTACTTCTGAACAAACTCCACCTGCCTGTAAAGGACTTTTTATACTCATCGCAATTCAGGCAGCCATGGATTCCGTCTCCTGAAACACTTTCCAGCTTCCCTGCGCTTGGACAGAGACCGCCTGCCAAGCAGGAAGCCTAATATTTATCAGCGAGATAAAACACAAATTGACATAATGACTTTCCAGGTATTCTTCCTGTCTGGAGTTCAGAACAGCTGCTGCTTTACGCAAGTTTGCTAACCCCTTGAACTCTTAGGAGTCTGGTAAGATAAACCTGATGATCTTGCAATTGATTTTATTTATTTACAAAATTTCTATTTTGCCCATCTCACCTAAGGGGCTCTGGGTGGTTTAAAAGTAAAGGTTGCCCCCGCACATCTGTGCTAGTCGTTCCCGACTCTAGGAGGCGGTGCTCATCTCCGTTTCAAAGCCGAAGACATCTCCGTGGTCATGTGGCCAGCAGGACTCAAAACCGAAGGCGCACGAGACGCTGTTCCCTTCCCACCAAAGGTGCTCCCTATTTTTCTACTTGCATTTTTTAAAAGTGCTTTCGAACTGCTAGGTTGGCAGAAGCTGGGACAAGTCACGGGAGCTCCCTCCGTTACACGGCGCTAGGGATTCGAACCGCCGAATTGCCGACATTTCTGATCGGCAAGCTCAGCGTCTTAGCCCCTGAGCCACCGCGTCCCTATCTGGGTGGTTTACAACAGCACAATCAAACAATCTAAACGCCTGATTACAGATAAGCCTTCAATTTACGAACGCAACCACCCCAGAATTTCTGTGGTTAAGCGAGACGTTTGTTAAGATTTGCCCCATTTTGCAACCTTTCCTGCCACAGTTGTTGAGTGAATCACTGCAGTTGTTAAGTCAGTCACACGGTTGTTAAGTGAGCCTTGCTTCCCCATTGGCTTCGCTTGTTAGAAGGTCACAAAAAAACCCATGACACCACGACACAGAAACCGTCATACATGTGTGTTAATTGCCATGCATCTGAATTTTGATCTCTCTCTCTCTCTCTCTCTCTCTTTCTCTCTCTCTCTCTCTCTCTCTCTCTCTCACACACACACACAGCTGTGTGTTTGTGTATGTTCATGCATAACTCTGGAACGCCTCAAGCAATTTCAACCACAGTTGGTACCCAGATGACTTACTCTGTAGAGAAAAATACTGTGGGAGTAAGGCACCCCTAACACCCCTCGGGGTATGTGTTCTGTTACGATACAGCCTGTTGTGCCTTCAAATGGCTTCTACTGTACAGCCGTAAAATTGCTTCCACTGTACAGCGCAATGGAGTTGCCATGGTAATGGCTTCACAGTACTCCACAAGGGGGCTTTCTCTGGTAAGGAGGAAAATCCAACATTAGAAATTACATTTGGTCTGGACATTCCCCCCCCCCAATAAATACCCGGGCAACGCCAGATTATCAGCATAAGTGTTCACTAAAGAAATAGTCGTAAGGACTAATTATAAAAGCACAGATCTAGCCAACAGAGACTAGTTAAAGTGAATTTTTAACCCACATCAGTTCCAATAACCCCTCTTAAGCTTTTTTTTGACACTTCAAAACTATTTCTCCCCCCCACCCTCCCCTTCCATCCATATGAGTATTAGTACCAGCTGGCGCGATAAGATTATCTACAAATATCGCCACGGTGCAGAATGACTACCGGCTTCAGAAGGGGCTGCGCGGCGTTTGTTAACTTCTAAAAAAAAAAAAAAATCCCAGTTCATCGTTATCTGTTAAGCAAAGAGGAGATCAGGAGGGATTCCAGAAAATTTTCTGAGACCCCAGTCGGTTAATCCTAATCAAGGAGTGGATTAAGTGAGGTCTTTTGAGCACTTGGTTGGCGTGTTATGGATTATGTGTCCCTGAAGTTGTGTGCGAACTGTTAAGACGGAAGGGAAGGAGGGGGCTCCGGGGGGGTGGGTTGTAAGATGAAACGAGGGGGGAACGATCACACAAGGATCGGCACACCTTCTTGAGCGCGACGGCTAATCTGATGTGTCGGCAAAAAAAAAATTAAAAAAAAATCAAGAGCTTCCATCTTTGAACATGGAAATCTCTTAATGGGCTTAAGGATTTAAACCAGATCGGTTTCGGTCCCTTTGCCGATTTAACTGCTACCAATTCCTGAAGGTTTTGGGGTGAAAAAGGAGAGGCGTAAGCTTAAAATTATACACGCCTAAAACTTCTACAAAGCTTCGGGCAAACTAGGAATTTGCTACATTAACAGGAGAATTAATTCTACTTTCCTTTAGGGAATCAACCATTTTATGAATCATCTCCAGGCCCATGCGGTCTTTTTAAAGCCATTGTGGGATTGTACAAACCATCATTTCAGGTTTGTCCCCAAAACTGGACAGTCAAAGGATGACCAATGTTTCGGACCTCAGGGACCACTAAATTCATACTTTTAAATCCTAATATGATCTGCCTAATGACCAGCTGGGTGGGCGTGGCCAGGTGGTCATGTGACTTGGTGGGCGTGGCCAACTTGATGTCACTTACGTCAAGGGGCGCCTCGCCGGCCTCTACTCGCCCCTCCCCTCCCAGCCACTCCTCACCTGCCCGCCTGAGCTCCTTAGGGCCCATCAGGAAGCAGTTGCTGGAGCTAAGCAGCCACCAGGAGAAAGAGTTGGCAAAACAGCTCAGTTCAAATTGGATCTGACTGAGAAGGAGGTTCAGCAGAAGCACCTCACTGAGGACTGGGAGCATAGGCTTTCCAGGTAGAGGGAAGACCTGCGGGAGTGCAAGGCCAGGGAACGGCGCATGGAGGCTCAGTGGGCTGAGATGGTCAGCCAGTTCCAGGCCATGATGCAGTCCCACTGGAACGAGGCCCTCCGGCTCTTCTCCACCAGCGGTGCTTCCCTCTAGCCTTCACCCAAAGCCCCCCACCAGGAGGCTGAAGCAGACCCCAAGTCGGAATTTCGGCCCCCCTCCGACCCACACAAAAAGACCCCGAAGGGGGAGACTCTCTGCAGCAACACAAGCGTTCATTGCACGTATCCGTCCCAGGGGCCGTAGTTTGAGGACCCCTGATTTAGCGCAATATAAAAATTGCAAATAATTTTTCTGTGGACCACCAAAATTTTCTCGCGGGCCACCAGTTGGTGACCACCCACAGAGGATACTTAACCAAAAAGCTCCGTTGAGGGACAAGTTACACTGGTAGAATTTTTAATCTTTTGGCTGTTTTAAAGACAAAACAGGGGGGCGTTTGGTTTTGCTCACGTGGACAATCTAATCTTTCAACTTTTCAACTTGTTTATTTTTCAATAGGACACGCTTTTTTAAAAAAAAAAAATGAGAAACATGTTTTTAAAGCAATTTAAGTCTAGGTGAGTTTTCTCGGAAGGAAAGAGCAAGCAACCTTTTGCTGAACTCAGTTGAAATTCACTTTTTCATCACACCCCAAAACACAACTTTGCTGTTAAAAATCTAGGCCTGGAGGGAATTGGTGGTCAAACATATACTCACAGAAACCCCAAAAGGAAGGCTATCCCAATAAATCATCATTCTTTGTTTTTCCTTCATTTTTTTTTTCATTTTATTGAAAAAAGGTTATAATACAAAACACCAAAATATTTTTAAACACATACACACACACACATATACACACGCGAACAGAGATTAATTAAAGAAATATACTCAGAAAGTATATAGCCTGCCAATGCCATATGCCAGGTGGAAGTTTGCAAGGTGCTTTTACAGGATATAATAGTGGAGAAAAGAGCCTCTTGATGTGGGTGAAGGAGGAGAGTGCAAAAGCTGGCTTGAAACTCAACATTAAGAAAACTAAGGTCATGGCATCCGGCCCCCTCAACTTCTGGCAAATAGATAGGGAAGAAATGGAGGGAGTGACCGATTTTATTTTCCTGGGTTCCAAGATCCCCGCAGATGGGGGCTGCAGCCAAGAAATTAAAAGAGGCTTGCTCCTGGGGAGGAATATAGCAATAGCAATAGAAATAGCAGTAGACTTATATACCGCTTCATAGGGCTTTCAGCCCTCTCTAAGCGGTTTACAGAGAGTCAGCATATTGCCCCCAACAATCTGGGTCCTCATTTTACCCACCTCGGAAGGATGGAAGGCTGAGTCAACCCTGAGCCGGTGAGATTTGAACCGCTGAACTGCTGATCTAGCAGTAGCCTGCAGTGCTGCATTTAACCACTGAGCCACCTCGGAAAGCTATAGCAAATCTAGACAGCCTACTAAAAAGCAGAGACATCACCCTGCCAACACAAGTGCATCTAGACAAGGCTGTGGTTTTCCCAGTTGCAATGGACGACTGTGAAAGTTGGACCATAAGGAAGGCTGAGTGCCAAAGAATGGAGGCCTCTGAACTCTGGTGCTGGAGAAGAAGACTCCCGCACTGAGTCCCTTGGACTGCAAGGCCATCCAACCGGTCAGTCCTAGAGGAGATCAACCCTGACTGCTCTTTAGAAGGCCAGATCCTGAAGAGGAAACTCAAATGCTTTGGCCACCTCATGAGAAGGAAGAAGGACTCCCTGGAGAAGAGCCTCATGCTGGGAACGATGGGGGGCAAAAGAAGAAGGGGACGGCAGAGTAGGAGGTGGCTGGATGGAGTCACCAAAGCAGTCGGCATGAGCTTAAATGGACTCCGGGGGATGGTAAAGGACAGGAAGGCCTGGAGGAATGTTGTCCATGGTGTCACGATAGGTCGGACACAACGTCACAACTAACAACAACAATAGCTTAGAAATTTCTCGGTCGGCAAGTGGCAAATGATTTTTCTTTAAGGAGTTTGATGGAGAGAGAAACAGATTTAATACATCTAATTGAGGAACTAATTCTATCTGGATTTTGGAGGGAAGATAGATTGGCTTTGGAGATTGGATTTACTGTATTCAATCGATCAGCAACTGAAGAGGGAGTCAAGCTATTCTCCAAAGCCCCCTGAAGGAAGGACAAGAAGCAATGGATGGAAACTAATCAAGGAGAGATGAAACCTAGAATTAAGGAGAAATTTCCTGACAGTTAGAACAATTAATCAGTGGAACAGAAGTTGCCTCCAGAAGTTGTGAATGCCCCAACACTGGAAGTATTTGGGAAAAGATTGGACAACCATTTGTCTGAAAATATATAAAGAACGGTTGCAGGAACTGGGTATCTCTAGTTTAAGGAAAAGAAGGACTAGGGCAGACACGATAGCAGTCTTCCAATATCTCAGGGGCTTCCACAGGGAAGAGGGAGTCAAATTATTCTCCAAAGCACCTGAGGGCAGGACAAGAAGCAATGGGTGGAAACTAATCAAGGAGAGAAGCAACTTAGAACTAAGGAGAAATTTCCTGGCAGTTAGAACAATTAATCAGTGGAACAGAAGTTGCCTCCAGAAGTTGTGAATGACCCAACACTGGGAGTCTTTAAGAAGATGTTGGATATCCATTTATCTGAAGTGGTGTAGGGTTTCCTGCCTAGGCAGGGGGTTGGACTAGAAGACCTCCAAGGTCCCTTCCAACTCTGTTATTCTATTTTATAAAGAGATACTGTAAAGAAGCAATCTTGGATATTTCTTCCAGGACCAATTTAGGTTAATATTTGGAATGATTAGGGATTGAAGTCGCAGTAAATTTTCTACAAGTTGATTATAATAACAGCTTGTTAACAGAAGGTTTTGGAATGTCAGCTTCGCTTTTCTTCTATAATTGTTCACACTCTTTATTACTTTTATATTCTTACATAATAGGTTCCTTATTGTTGGGGGGGGGTTTCTGTTAACTACTTTGTTATTAACATAGCTTAGAGATGACAGGCTAACCATTTGTAAGTAGATTTAGTAGTTTAAGAGTTTGGAATTCTTTTGGCCTGTTTTGTAAGGGAGGTGAGAAACCAATATCACTCTGTTACTCCAAACAGCATTTAACTAGGGAAGGTGTTATGTGTTGGAGGTTTTTAAAGACACTGTTTAAACACGGTCTTTTCTGTTCTTTTTACCCTGTTTCCTCGAAAATAAGACCCAACTGGAAAATAAGCCCTTGCATGATTTTTCAGGATGCTCGTAATATAAGTCCTACCCCAAAAATAAGCTCCTGTTAAGATCGTCAGCTTAGTACCATATTTCCCCCAAAGTAAGAACCTAACCAGAAAATAAGGCCTAATGCATCTTTTGGAGCAAAATAATAATAATAATATAAAACCCTGTCTTATTTTCAGGAAATATTTCGGTGTTTTTTATTTTAACCTTTCTTCAATAAATCATCATTCTTTCAAGTACAATACAATGCAATACAATAGCAGAGTTGGAAGAGACCTTGGAGGTCTTCTAGTCCAACCCCCGACCTAGGCAGGAAACTGTGTACCCTTTCAGACAAATGGCTATCCAACATCTTCTTAAAGACTTCCAGTGTTGGGGCATCCACAACTTCTGGAGGCAACTTCTGTTCCACTGATTAATTGTTCTAACTGTCAGGAAATTTCTCCTCAATTCTAAGTTGTTTCTCTCCTTGATTAGTTTCCACCCATTGCTTCTTGCTCTACCCTCAGGTGCCTTGGAGAATAGCTTGACTCCCTCTTCTTTGTGGCAAACCCTGAGATATTGGAAGACTGCTATCATGTCTCCCCTAGTCCTTCTTTTCATTAAACTAGACATATACAGTTCCTGAAACCATTCTTCATATGTTTTAGCCTCCAGTCCCCTAATCCTCTTTGTTGCTCTTCTCTGAACTCTTTCTAGAGTCTCCACATCTTTTTTACATCGTGGCGACCAAAACTGGATGCCGTATTCCAAGTGTGGCCTTACCATGGCAATATAAAGTGGTATCAACACTTCATGTGATCTTGATTCTATCCCTCTGTTGATGCAGCCTAAAACTGTGTTGGCTTTTTTGGCAGCTGCTGCACACGGCTGGCTCCTATTTAAACGGTTGTCCACTAGGACTCCAAGATCCCTCTCACAGTTACTACTATTGAGCAAGGTACCACCTATACTGTACCTGTGCATTTCGTTTTTCTTGCCTAAATGTAGAACTAAAAGTACATTTGCATATCGTCAGCCCTGATCTGAAATAAAGTACAAAATGCAACCTTGTTGGCCTTGCAGATCCATGTCAATCCCTAAAACTAACAAAGTTTGAAAAGAGAAAGCTACCGTTGGTGGATTAAACCTGGAAGTCCTATGAAAAAATTGTTGGCTAGGGTAGCTGGTTGCGGCTATTGTGTCACTAAAGGTTACAGTGACACGAAAGTGATCAATTATCAGATTACATTGTGATTTCTTATTTTGTGAGTTGGGACACTATTTTTCCCAATCTGCCCACCTGCGCATTCTCCAACCCCAGGTAGGATAACAATCTGGGGGTAATTCAGTAAAACATTTCTTCTTTCCTTTTGGAAACTTGCTTTACGGACAGTCCTCAACTTACAACCATTCGTTTAGTGACGGTCCCAAGTTACAACAGCAATGGGGAAAAAAAGTTTTTTAACAGGACGGTTGCCACTCAAGGGATCAAAATCCAGATGCTTGGCCAACCGACTCGTAATTATGACGGTTGCAGTGTCCCAGGGGTCCTGTGATCCCCCTTTTGCGACCTTCTGGAACGCAAAATTGATATGGGGGGGGGGAGGGAAAGCCACCACTGTGTTCCTAACCACACGACTGCTTAAGTGATTCGCTTAACAACAGTGGCAAGAAAGTTAGCAAAATGGGGGCAAAACTCACTTAACCACCGGTCTCACTTGGCGACAAAAATGTGGGGCTCAATTGTGAGTTGACAAGAGTGGTGCGGTGGCCTAGAGCAGTGTTTTTCAACCACTGTGCCGCGGCACACTAGTGTGCCGTGACATAGTATAAGGTGTGCCATGGGAAAAACACTTTATATATAGTCAATATAGGCACAGAGTTAAATTTTTTTAACATTTTCTAATGGTGGTGTGCCTCGTGATTTTTTTCATGAAAAAAGTGTGCCTTTGCACAAAAAAGGTTGAAAAACACTGGCCTAGAGGTTGAGTTCTCGCCTCACAATCAGAAGGCGGTGAGATCGATCCTAGGTAGAGGCAGGTATTTCTCTCTCTGGGCACAATAAGAATGTATCTGCTGAACAAAACTCCCCATTGGTGACAGGAAAGGCATCTGGCCAGTAAACACCCAGTTGGCCAAGACTCCCCCCTGCAAGGGATTACGGGGCCGTTAAAAGATGACGATGATGAATTGTGAGTTGAGGACTACCTGTATTTTCTGCGAGCAATTTTTTCGTATTAACGTGGCGAGGGTAGAAAGGTAAATGATAAAACATGGCTCAGGGTGTAAATATGTGTCTCATCAAGCTGATGTCCCATCCGTGACCCGGCTCCACCTTATAAGGTGAGGTCACAGCTTACCTACTTCTTTAACAAATCCTTCCGACATGACATTATATTAAAATATTTCAATGACTTCCTTTTTATAAAGAGGTGCAGCTCAGAGGCATTGTAGGCAGAAAGTCAGAAACTGGATCTAAGAATTGGGAGAAAAACCATTGTTTTTTGTGATTAAATCCCTGGGGAGCTTTAGAGCAGGCAACAACGGGCCAAATATAATATTTTAATTCCGTGCGAGGCAGCTTATTCAGGTTTCATATCACAGAAAGGACACCCGAAAGAGCAGAGTTTAAAACTCTTACTTCTGAATGGGTGGGTGGGAGAAAAACACTCTGTCTATGCTCAGATTATTTCCTTTTCTGCCTGGGTTTTCAGAGTTTGGGGGTGGGTGGGGTGGTAAATCAGAGATCAGTTTGTAAGTAGAACTTTCTTTTAAGAGGGGAAGGAAAGAAATCCAGAGAAAGGAAACTGAATTAAATCGCACTCTTTCTGGAGTTCGCGCCGACCAATGGCTTCGAATCAAACATGCAAAATAAAAGAGTTAATAAACCTGTTTGTTGACTCTCTGCGTCCTCAAGTAATCTGGTTGCCTTTGTGCCGCCGCTGAGTCCTGGATTTGTTGGCTGCCTTTCTCCACATCCGAGACCGAAAACCAGGCGAGGCAGGTAAAGCTGCGCAGATCTGTGGAAGGAGCAGAACAGGTGACTTCCCCTAAATTCTAGCCCTATCACCTGTTGGGAGGAACTTGTCTCTGACTCAGCCGCCCCAGGACCAGGATCCACCCTCAGCAAAGTCACAACTCTGCGTTGATGTAAGAGTTTTGCTCTGCAAACAGTCAAGGTGACACCCCCCCCCAACCTTCATGCAAGAAAAAAAAGTGGCTCGAGAGTGCCACCTAGTGCTCATTTGGAGTCTTGCCGTCCAGAAATTTATTCCTATTGTGATTAGAACTTGAATAACAGAGTTGGGGGGGGGGGGGGGCGCTTGAAAGTCTTCTAGTCCAACCCCCTGCTTAGGCAGGAAACCCTATAATATTTCAGACAAATAGTTATCCAACATCTTCTTCAAGACTTCCAGTGTTGGGGCATTCACAATTTCTGGAGGGAAATCCTGTTCCACTGATTAATTTGTTCTGTCAGGAAATTTCTCCTCAGTTCTAAGTTGCTTCTCTCCTTGATTAGTTTCCACCCATTGCTTCTTGTTCTACCCTCAGGTGCTTTGGAGAATAGTTTGACTCCCTCTTCTTTGTGGCAACCCCTGAGATATTGGAAGACTGCTATCGTGTCTCCCCTAGTCCTTCTCTTCATTCAACTAGACATACCCAGTTCCTGCAACCGTTCATCGTATGTTTTAGCCTCCAGTCCCCTCATCCTCTTTGTTGCTCTTCTCTGCACTCTTTCTGGAGTCTCCACATCTTTTCTACATCGTGGAGACCAAAACTGGATGCCGTATTCCAAGTGTGGCCTTACCAAGGCATTATAAAGTGGTAAGAAGAAGGGGACGACAGAGAAGGAGGTGACTGGATGGAGTCACCGAAGCAGCAGGCATGAGCTGCAATGGACTCCAGAGGATGGGAGAGGACAGGAAGGCCTGGGGGAACGTTGTCCATGGGGTCGCGATGGGTCGGACAACAACTTCGCAACTAACAACAAAGAAGGCTGTAAGTGAAAAATGTAACACAGGCAGTCTTCAACTTAAAACCACAATTGAGCCCAAAACGTGTGTGGCTAAGTGAGAAGTTTGTTCAGTGAGTTTTGCCCCATTTTACCACTCTTTTTGCCATATTTGTTAAGTGAATAACAGCATTTGTTAAAATTAGTCACACCGCTGTTCAGTGAATCTGACTTGACTTCACTCCTCAGAAGGTCATAACGGCAAGTGTCGTAATTATGAACTAATCATCAAGCATCCAGGCTTAAATCACATGACCTGGGGAATCTGGGGTGGGTTCCTACCAGTTGGGATCGATGCGGCCGAACTGGTAATTGTTTGGTGGCCTGGGTCACTCGGAACTGGCAGCGACCCAGGCCTGCCACGCCCCTGAACTGGCGCCGCCATCTTGTTTTTCCCTTCTGCGCATGCGCAGAACAATTTTTATTGCACTGCACATGCACGCATTAAGTGCACACACACAGTGCGCCCGCAAGGGAACCGGAAGTAGTGCCTGCCAGAAATCACCCCTGCTGGGGATAGTGCAATGATCTTAAGGGTGGAAAATGGTCACAAGTGACTTTTTCAGTGCCCTTATAACTTTGGATGGCCACTAAACTAATTGTTGTGCCTTGTTTCCCTGAAATTAAGACCTCCATGGATAATAAGCCCTCCCACGAAAATAAGCCCTCCCCGAAAACATCGCAACACAGCAGCAGCCATGAGGTGACCACGCTCGCCGCCTCCTGCATCTCAAAAGTGATAAGACCTCCCCCAAAATAAGGCCAAGGGCTTATTTTGGGGGGGTCAAAAGAAAATAAGACCCTGCCTTATTTTCGGGGAAACACAGTAAGCCAAGGGCAATCTGTATATTCTCATCTGCTTAGAGGTGGGGAATCAGAGGTGCGTTTCACATAATTTTTCGCCATGCACTGAAAATGTGTGTGGCCTTGCACAAATGTGCTGTTTCACACATGTGGCTTGCACACACAGCTTTGAAAATGCAGCTAAATAGGACGGCACAGTGTTGGGATGGTGTCACTTACAAGTTGCCCCTAACCAGTTCGCCACACCGGTGCAAACCGGCTGAATACCATCACCGATCAGAGTGAAAATCAGATAAGGGAAGGCAGAAATCGTTAAGGTAAAGGTTCCCCTGGCACATATGTGCTACTCATTCCCAACTCTAGGGGGCGCTGCTCATCTGTTTCAAAGCGCAAGAGCCAGCGCTGTCCGAAGACGTCTCTGTGGTCATGTGGCCAGACTCAACGCCGAAGGAGCACGGAGCGCTGTTCCCTTCCCACCAAAGGTGGTCCCTATTTTTCTACTTGCATTTTTTAACATGCTTTTGAACTGCTAGGTTGGCCGAAGCTGGGAGAAGGAACGGGAGCTCACTCCGTTACGCGGCGCTAGGGATTCGAACCGCTGAACTGCCGACCTTTCTGACCGACAAACTCAGCGTCTTAGCCACTGAGCCACCGTGTCCCTGTACAGAAATAGTAGAAGTTGCCAATAATAATTCTGCTCTTCTCCAACACAGCCTTAACCAGTTTTAAATCTGACTTGGTCCTTGAGATTTCTACAAAGCAGAAAGTTGAAGTTTGAGTCAGTCTAGAAAAAGACTTTTCTTAACCAAAACTGCACACTCAGGATGAGGGATAGGTTCAGTTTTAACGCCAAAGAGACCTAGTTTAGTCTGCCCCGATTCTAAATTTTAGTCGTTCCCATAGAGCAAAAGTTGAGGAACCGATGATGTCACCATTTTCTTCTGAATCAAGGACTTCTCCTCCAGACTTCCTCAATTCGATCCTGCAAATCCAAGCTCCGAAGAAATATGAGGAAGTCCTCCTTGAAAAGTTGTAAAGACTTTTCAAGGATTTGTTTTCCTTTTTCCTTTCTTACACGGCATTCCTGAAA
The DNA here is from genome assembly GCF_051295495.1 of Thamnophis sirtalis. NCBI lineage: Eukaryota > Metazoa > Chordata > Lepidosauria > Squamata > Natricidae > Thamnophis > Thamnophis sirtalis. The sequence continues at coordinate 38,377,686 of NW_028261395.1, forward strand.
GGCATTTGGTGACAAATTTGTTCCACCTGAGCTCCCTCCCTCTTGCAAGTTGGTGCATGATGGGAGTTGCAGTCCAACCAATTTGGGTAATTATTAAGGGTGGGATAAGGGATGCAGTGGCTCAGAGTCTTAAGACGCTGAGCTTGTTGATCAGAAAGGTCGGGAGTTCAAATCCCTAGT